>NC_084463.1:89475349-89787197 GCF_027409185.1 Cynocephalus volans
AATGAAACAAGCCAGATGACATTCCAGTAAGGCAATTAAGTGGTGCTATCAACAAAAGCTTGATCTTAGCAAACATTCCTTCTCCTTCCACAATTTTCCAGTATCTACACATATCAATCAGTAACCTGTCCTTGAGCCAGCAACCTTGCTGTGCCACAAATCTTTATCTTACACCAGAGACTTTATATCCTGAGGAAAATTTCCAGTCCTCTGCAAAGTCAATATTTGAAACTGCAAGGCTTTGGAAAACCAGGCCCTGTGAAGTACATTTGCTTTAAGAATCCTCTACATCTCCCCCCATTTTATTTATTTAAAAGAAAAAGAAAAAGCTATAGATCAGGTTGGCACAGTTAAGACAAAAAGCATTTTGTTAAAGCAAAGTTAGTATCATTTAGCATGGCAAATCCTTTTAATTTACTTCAGGTGAGGACTGATGATGTCATCATTGCAGGGCGGCTGCAAAAGCATCATTCCAGGTGCTGTGAATTGGGTGTAATTACCAATTGTTGAAACTCTGGAATGGGCTTCTGCTCCATAAAATAGTTGATTCTGAGTCCAGAGAGTTTGTTAATGTTAAAGCTGTCCAGGACATTACTGCTTTCAGAGCGTCTAGTCTTTTGTAAAATTTTTGATCAATTACAAGTATTTTGCTTAAGAATAGGAGGTCTCATCCAATTTGCAAACACCCTCTTGAAGGCCAGGAAATTTTAGAGAACTGCTTTTGTAGAGAAGACATTATTTCCCCCTTTATGATCAAGGCATTCCTCATGAAAGCATTGATGATGAATATCTTGATTGAAAAGGTCTTACTTTTCATTGCATAAATCTCTCAGTGTTGGGAAGGCTCTTTCCCAGGTGGTGATTGAAAGAAGCATCTTGGCTCACTTTCTTTCAGTGAACTGTCTCACATCGGGGGTGGGGGGGGAGATGAACAGCAGGATGAAGCAGCAGTTTAGGCCAAATTACAGCAAACGTGAAAGAGAGATCAGCAACTTGGAAGTGAGACATGCTATCTTATACCCAAAGTTCTAAATTATATCCTGTTGTAAAGAGAGAAAGAGTTAATTTTCACTGAACTTATAAAAATAGCCACATTGCCATAATGATCATAAGATACTTAAAGTTATTAAATTTGGGGGTATCAAATAGGGAGAAAACAAATGCTTTTATCTCTGTTTTAAATGACATTTTACCAAACTGTTGTTAGCTATAGATAGTTTAAGAGAGAGAGTTTTCTTACAACTGGAAAACATTAGGAGAATCAGCAGTGTTTTAAAAATAAGGAAATGGTCTAAACCCATAATTCTTTTAAATTAATTTACCAATTAACTTTTGTTGTTTTGACTTTTGTGAACAATTTCACAAACCCATCAGTTTCTTCATTAGAATTTTGGAACTTTAGTTTAAAACTATGAACTCAAAGTTTGCTGGAAAACTGTACCTATCAGAGTTTTTTCATGAAATATTTGAAGACATAACATTTTAAAATTATAATTAAACCAAGATTATGACCAAGACACAGATATCTAAGAACCTTCCAAGATTTTGGAACACATATCCATAACACCTTCAGTACTGACAATGCTTTCCCATATAGTCTAATTTATTAAATAAGCCAATTAGTTTTGATACATTTTTATATATCCTTTGAGAAATTCCAGGGTCCTTGGAATTCCTCAAAGTTAAAGTCAAAATGTTGAGCTTTCAGAATTTGGTTTTGGAAAGTTTTGTTAAATAACAAAAGGCTTAAAACATTTAGTTGAATAAGATCACAAATTACTACAAAAAATAAAACCAAAGTGACAAAGGGTTTTAAAGGCAGAGAGCACAAGAACTTATCATGATAAAACATTAAATAAGCTCCCTAGGCCAGTTATCTAAAAGACAAAGGAAACCTTTTACAATTTTTTAATAAGAGCAGTTAAGTGTTTTTTTAGAAAATCTGGTTGTTCCATCGCAGGAGAGCAAATTCTAACCCTGTATTAGAATACTTTTGACATTAATTTTTAGAAAAACTCACACATAATTTGTTTTTAAATCTAGTTATTTTTTTTTACTGTAAAACCCTTTTAACAAACTTATCTACATAAAACTTTATCAAGATTTACTCAGACATTCTGTTCTTGTCCTACTTTCTAAATAGCCAGTCATTTTACTCCAGGACAAAAATACACTGTACCAGATGCTTTCTTAAATAAAAATTATTTTTCTTTCTCTCTAGCCCCTCCAACCATAACCATATCCCCACATCCATAGTCTTCTTTAAATTACCTCCTTTTTACATACTTGTTTCTTTTTTATCAATGTTATATTGGCCTAATTTGTCTAAAAATTATATATAAAAAGCGGGGTTTTTTTTGTTGTTGTTGTTTTGTTTTGACAGGGTTTGCAACCTAAAAGCCTCTAGCAAAGACAAATGTAGTCCTGTTTGATTAGTAAACCCAGGCAACATGGTGTGTTGATAAGAACATTTTTATACATTCAGTTTAGTAAATAGGCGTCCATTTATCAGAGCAAATTATACAAAGCCCAGTTTGAGTTTTAGCTATATTTACCAAATACATATTTATGGTTTCCCAGCCAAAAACTTGGTGTATTAGATTTATACCCTTATTAGTTAATGCTATCTAGGGCCTATGCGATATTTGGCATAGGTTTCTTTTCAATAGCCATTTCAGGTCCTGGGTTTTCACGTGGCATTTGGAGCCATGTGGAGCTTAAGACAGAGGGTGGTATATACATAAAAGATATTGTTTCTCCCAGCATGGTCAGGAGGCAGAGCTGAGATAACAAGGAGACATATTGAACTAGAGACAAATTCAGGTAAAAGGTTTGAATCAAATTTTGAAAATATTTTTATCAAAACTTTACAAGATTTAAGTCATGTGAACTTGAAAAGTATACTTATTTATTTAATGAATGTGCATTAATTATAAGCCAATTTGGTACCTTGCACATAACAAAATTTACACAAATAAACATGAACATATAGACATACAGCTTACACACGCATATATGCAGACAACAACAAGAACAAATGAGGATTTTATAGGTTTTGTTTAAAATGTAACAGAAAAGCTCACTAGTGAAAAGGACAGTCAGGTTTAGATTGTGCTATTTTCAAAAGACTTATTGGTGAGGCCTCACCTTACCTAAAAGAAAGCAAGATAACAAATTACATTGTAAAGCAAAGTATGCAAAACTTTTCAAGAATGCAGAGAAGATTTTCTTCCTTTTAAGAAAATAGCATAGAATTCTACCATAGGATTTTGTGAAGAAATACATAGATGAGACTAGGAGAGAAATTAGAAGGCTGTTTAAGATGCCAGAAAATTTGAGACCATCTAGTTAAACAGGTAGATTTTACTTTAGTTTTTGTTTCTAAAATGAGTTACTGAGCTCAAGAGCTGAGCCACCAATCAGAGATGAAACCATTTGACTCTTGAGGTTTTTGGGAGAAGAGCAGTAGACGAAAAGGGGTCTGGTTGGTGCCGTGGCTGCTTTTCTTCATAAAACCTGAGTCTTCAGTGAAAAAGAGTAGCACATGCAGTTTAGAAAAGAACTACTGCTTTTAAGAGAGAAGAGAAGCATTGTGCAGATGAAAACATGCTCAAATAATACCAACTCTGTAAAGAAATAGTAACTTCTTTTACTTTAGGTTGTCCAATTTAAAGTTTTCTTAGTCACTGGCAAAGATTAAGTTTTATCTTTTTTTGATGACATAAACATGTCTTAGTTTTTTGTTAAGGTCTTGGATAGGTTTCAGAGAGATTTGACATAGATTCCTAGTTGTTAGGTGGGAAGCCTTAATGAGACCCATTGCATAATTAACTAGTGACCAGTTTGTTCCCTAATTTTTATGTTAAGTCTCCCTTCCTTGAGGTATGGTTGTTTAACATCCACTAACAGTTTTACAAGCTGCCATTCAGCTACCTACAGCCTGCTGATTTAAGGAGACGTTGGAGGTGTAATGTATGTTCAGTTTTCCCTTTTGTTAACGAATTATCCATATTTTAAAAGTAAAGAGAAGGAAAAAATACTTCCTGGGTTGAAAAGACCTAACTTTGACCTGCCACAGGCGTGCAATCGCTAATCGAAGCCACCTGTGATTCCCTTACCGGGATGCATCTCCCTTATTAGGGACTCCATTGCCAGGATGAATCGGACATCCTATTCCTCTCCAATGCTTGGCAGGTCAGTCTCCGATCCATGGAGAATGTCCTCACATGGGGCACCATTTTGTTGCTTTTCCCCCCATGGATTTGTCACCCCACTTCCCCTGGGTGATGGAGCTTCAAAGGATTACTCAAAACCCATCTCTTCTGAGCAGTGAGAACCCCCAAAGTGGTTAACTTCCCCAGAACCCTCAAGCGAGAGGCATCACTTCCTTGGGAAATTAACCTTGAATTGGGGTTCTCTTCCTGCATTTATTTTCCAGACCAGGAAGTTACAGGAAGAGAACATGGGTGGGGTTATAGTTTAACAATATAGGCTGGTAACTTTGAATGAAACAAGCCAGATGACATTCCAGTAAGGCAATTAAGTGGTCCTATCAACAAGAGCTCGATCTTAGCAAACATTCCCTTCTTACAGCAATTTCCCAGTATCTTTACATATCAATCAGTAACCTGTCTGTCTTTGAGCCAGCAACCTTGCTGTGCCACAAATCTTTATCTTACACCAGAGACTTTATAGCCTGAGGAAAATTTCCAGTCCTCTGCAAGGTCAATATTTGAAACAGCAAGGCTTTGGAAAACCAGGCCCTGTGAAGTACATTTGCTTTAAGAATCTGGTACACATTGTGAAGGAGAAACTGCCACAACTAACTAATTATGCTGGAATCCCACCATGTTATACCTGGCTTGTTTTAATAATCGCATGATCTGAACTTTCCAAGTGTGAAAGAAAAATAATGTCAATTTCTGCTGACCTACTAAAATCAGTAAGCTGTCACATAGGCTTTGTTCATTACTGGAAGCTCTTTGATTTGTCCCAGTGGAAAGTCAGTAAGTTTCTTCCTATCTGAGAAAAATAAAGATAAATCTTATCTATAAAAAGTTTTCCTTTCTTAAAAAGAAAATTGGCAAATCCACTCCATGTTGTATTACCTTTTCCAAAAATATTCCTGTGTCTGTTGACCTTCCAAAGACTGCCGTAACAAAGTGTTTGCTTTTCCGTCGGGAAACATTTTTGCTGCCCTTCACACTGCAGGACATAAGCATGGCCTGTACACACTGTCACTTTATAGAATGGATTAGAATATGGGTATTTTGGGGACAATTTTTTTGGAAGTCTTTCTGAAGTAGAAAATACATCAGTCAAGTACACACATCTTAAATGTTCTGCTTGATGAATGTTTACAAAGTAAGCACACCCATGTTAAATACTACTCACATCAACATCACCAGGAATCTCCGTCATGTCTTATCCTAGTCATTACTCACCACAAAGACAACCGCTATTCTGAGTTCTATCATCATAGATTAGTATACCTGTCCAGTTTTTGAGCTTTATGTAAATGGAATCATATTGTATGTATGCCCATTGGTGTCTGCCTTCTTTCACTCAACATTATGTCTATAAGATTCATCTTATATAACTACATGTGTCAATAGTTTATTCTTTTTCATTGCAGTGTAATATTCCATGGTGCGACTATAGCACTTTATTTACATATTCTGCTGACAATCATTTGGGTTTTTCCAGTTTTTAGCTATTATCCTTACAGCTGCTAGAAACATTCTTGCAAATGTCTTCTGGGAAACATAAGCACTCATTTCAGTTGGATGTAAAGCCAAAAGTGGAAATGCTGTACCATGGGGATATACATGTTCAGGTTAATAAATATGGTCAAAACATATTCCAAAGTGTTTGCTCCAATTTACAGTCCCACCAACAATTATATGAGAGTTTAAGGTGTTCTGTATCCTTGTCAATACTTAGTATCTTCAACTTTTTAGTTTTAGCCATTCTGGTGATTATCTTGTAGTTTTAATTTGCTTTTCCTTGACAAGTAATAATATTGACCTCCTTTTTGTACTTATTGGTCATTTGGAGACACTGTTTTGTGAAGTGCTTATTCAAGTCTTCTGCCCTTTTTTTTCTCTCTAAAATTGGTTGTCTTTTTTCCTACAGGTTTGTAGAAGTTCTGTATATATTTGGGGTATGATTTTTTTATTAGATACATATATAGGAAATATATTCACCCAGTATGTTGCTTGCCCTTTGACTCTTAATGGTACCTTTTAATAAAAAGAGATCTTAATTTGAATAAAGTCCAATTTAGGAATCCTTTTATGATTAATAATTTTTATGGCATGTTTAAGAAAGTTTTGCCTACCTCAAGGTCGTGAAGATATTCTCCTATATTTTCTGCTAGAAGCTTTATTGTTTTACTTTCCATATTTAGATCTCTGATCCATTTTGAATTGATATTTGTATATGGTATGAAACAGCAGTTAAGGTCTTTTGGTTTTTTTTTCATGCTTATATCCAGTTTTCTCCTCATCATTTATTATTAAAAAATATCACTTTTCCCCCACTGAATTATATGACATCGTTGTTACAAATCAAGTGATTGTATATGTTCAGACTGTATTTGTTTCTGGGTTCTCTATTCTGTTCCATTGGACTTTTTCTTTATCCTTGGGCCAATACTACATTGTCTTAATTACTGAAATCTTGTAGTCAGTTTTGAAATCTGGTAGCATTAAGTCCCCTAATTCTTTTGTTTTCCTTTAAGAGTGTCTTGGCTGTAGTAGACCTTTTGCCTACAATATAAATTTCCATATTCGTATTAGGAATAGATTGTCAATTTCTATGAAAAATGCTGCTGGAATTTTGATTAGGATTGCTTTAAGTATATAGATCAATTTGGAAAGAACTGACATCTTAACACTATTGAGTCTTCCAAATCATAATGATGGTATATTTCTCCATTTTTTCCATTTATTTAAATCTCTTTAATTTCTCTTTGCAATGTTTTGCAGTCATCAGCAAAGTCTTCCCTATATTCCATTAGATGCATTCCTTGATATTTGATATATAATATAAATTATCAAATATAAAGAAACACAATGGATCTTCATTTATTGACCTTGTATCCTGTGATACACTTAAATTCACTTTTAAGTTCTAGTAGTTTGTTGATCACTCTGGATTATCTACGTACAAATCCTTGGCTTCTGTAAGTAAGACAGTTTGCTTCTTCTTTTCTAATTTCTATGCTTTTAATTTCTTTTTCTTGCCTTTATTAAAATGGCTAGAACCTCCAGTTCTATTCAACAATGTTGAAGTATTATAGTAAATATATGGGTCTTGTTTCTGACCTCAAAGGGAAAATGTTTAATAGTTCACTATTAAGTACAATGTTGGCTATAGGGTTTGAATGTTTTGGGGGGGGGGGGGTTGGTAGATATTCCTTGTTTGCTAAGAGTTTTATTGTACTATTGTAAATTTTTATCATACTATTGGATTTTATCAAGTGCTGCATCTATTGAGATGATCATATGTGTTACCTCCTTTTATTAATTATACCCTTGAAGGCTGGCCAGTTAGCTCTGTTGGTTAGAGTGTGGTGCTGCTAACACCAGCATCAAGGGTTTGATTCCTGTATTGGCCAGCTGCAAAAAAAAATATATATATATATATATATATATATATATAGTATATATATTTATATATATACGTATATATATACACACCCTTGATTTTTTCAGTTAGAGGCAATTATTGAGTCACATAAAGTTGTACAAAATAATACAGAGAGATCCCTTGTACTCTTTACCAATTTCCTCCAATAATAGCATTTGGCAAAATTGTAGTACAATATCACAGCTAAGATATTGACATTGATACAATCCACTGAACTTGTTCAGGTTTCCACTCTGATCTTTGAATGTTAAACCAAACTTGCATTCTTTATTCATGAAATATTATATATAAGAGTACTTCAAAAAGTTTGTGGAAAAATAGAATTAAAAGATAATCAAATATTTTCATAAATTTTTTGGAGACTATTCATATGTATATTGCTAGATTATAAGCTACTATTTTGTGAAGGATTTTGCATCTCTGTTCATGAGAGATACTGGCCTGTAATTTTCTTTTCTTGTAATGACTTTGCCACATTTGGGGATTAGAATTATTGGCCTGGTAAAATGATTTGCAAGTGTTTATTTTTCCCTATTCTCTGAAAGAGTTTGCATATGTTTGGTATGCTTTCTTTTTGAAATGTGTAGAGATTTACTAGTGAAGACAACTGGTTTTGAAATTTTCTTTGTGTGAAAATTTTAAATTACGGATTTGATTTCTTTAAACAGATCTAAGACTATTTGGAATTTTTATTTTCTGCTGTTTCTCAGAAATGTTTTTCAAGAAATTTTTCCATTTCATTGAAGTTGTCAAAATTATTGGGAAAGTTTTTTTTTTTTTCTTAATTCCATAGTATTATCTTTTTAATATCTTAATAATATCTGTAAAATCTGCAGCAGTGCTTCATTTTTATGTTTTCTTTTCCTCTTTTTTGATTAGTCTTACTAGGGTTTACCAATTTTATTTTATTTATTTATTTTTTTAAAAAGAGGACTAGGAAGGGGATCTTAACCCTTGGCTTGGTGTTGTCAGCACCAAACTCAGCCAGTGAATGAACCGGCCACCCCTATACAGGATCCGAACCCATGGCCTTGGTGTTATCAGCACCACACTCTCCCGAGTGAGCCACGGCCCTGGGTTTACCAATTTTAATTAACCTTTCCAAGAACCAACTTTTTGGCTTTGTTGATTTTTCTCTTTTGTATGTCAGTTTCCTTTTATTTATTTATTTATTTGTTTGTTTGCAACTGGCTGATTCGGGTATCCAAACATTTGATCCCGGTGTTTGTCATCTTCCTATTTAATTGGTTTCTGCTCTTATCTTTATTTCCTTCTTTCTACTTTCTTTGGGTTTATTTTTGCTTTTTTTCCCTCTTAGATCCTTAAGGTAAAAGCTTAGATGAATGATTTTTCAAACTTTCTTCTTTTTTACTACATGAATTTAAAGTTATACATTTCTCTTTAAATACTACTTTAACTGGATCCCACGTTTTGATATGTTGCATTTTCATTATTGTTCAATTCAAAATGTCTTTCCATGGGTTTTTTAAAAAGTGTCTTGCTTACTTTCAAATTATATGGAGTTTTTTGTTTTTATTTAATTCCACTGTGGACAGAGAACATATTTTATGTGATTTCAATTTTTAAAATACTTGTTGTGACTTATTTTATGGCCTGCATATGGTCTATTTTAGTAAATGTTTCATGTGCACATGAAAAGAATGTATGTTCTGCAGTTTTTTAACGTTTTATATCCTAAATGATTTTTTTTGTTTGATTTGTCTATCATTTATTGAGAGAGGTGTGGTAAGATCCTCAAATCTCGTGTGTGTGTGCGTGTGCGTGTGCGTGTGCGTGTGTGTGTCTGTGTGTGCGTGTGCGTGTGCGTGTGCGTGTGCGTGTGCGTGTGTGTGTGTGTGGTAAAATATACATAATATAAAATTTACATCTTTTTTAGTTTGGTAAATTTTGCTTTCTATATTTTGAGATCATGTTTATTATGTGCATACAAACCTAGGATTGTTATATCATCCTAATTGACTGGCCCTTTTCTTATAATGACATATTTTTCTTCATTTTCTCTTCATTTCTCTTAATGCTTCTTACCTTGAAATCTATTTAGTCTGATGTTAGTTTAGTCACACCACCTTCCTTTTGGCTGAGGTTTGCCTGGTGTATCTTTTTGTAGCCTTTTACGTTCAATCTGTCTATGACCTTATATTTAAAGTATGTCTCTTGTAAAAGCTTTATAAGTAGATCTAGTTTTAAAAATGTACTCAGAAATCTTTGTCTTTTAATTGGATTGTTTATTCCATTTACACATATAATGTAATTACTGATATTACTGAGTTCAAATATATCATCTTGCTATTAGTTTTCTATATGTGCTCTCTTGTTCTTTGTCTCTTTACTTCAACTTTCTGGCCTTCTTTTTTTAAATAAACCAGTACTTTTATTATTATATTTAATCTCACCATCTTATATGTTCTATTGTTGTCATACGTTTTACTTCCTTGTATAGCAGTCCCCCCCTTTTTAAAAAAAAAAAAGATGACAAATAAGGGGATCTTGACCCTTAACTTAGTGTTGTCAACACCATGCTCTCCCAAGTGAGCCACGGGCCGGCCCTAGCAGTGCCCTTTTATTCACAATTTCACTTTCCATGGTTTCAGTTACCTGCTGTCAACCATGGTCTGAAATATTAAATGAAAAATTCCAGAAATAAATACTTAATAAGTTTTAAATTGTGCACTGTTCTGCGTAGAATGATGAACTCTCCCACCATCCTGCTCCATCCTGGCCAGGATGTGAATCGTCCCTTTGTCTAGCATATCCATGTGTACACAATACCAGCCCATTAGTCACTTAGCAGCCATCTTGGTTATCAGATCAACTGTCACATGTAGTGTATGTAGGGTTCGATACCATCCATGGTTTCAGGCATCAAATGGGGGTCTTGGAACATATTGCCTGCAGATAAGGGGGAACTACTGTATTAAACTCCACAGACATAGATATTGTTGTAGTTTTAAACATTCTATACTTTATTTTGTTACTATTATTACTTTGGGGGCTGGACAGTGTGGGGATCTGAACCCTTAACCTTGGTGTTATCAGCACCATGTTCTAACTGGCCAGCTCAATATTCTGTACTTTAAAAGATTTTTTTTTTTAAAAGATGACCGGTAAGGGGGTCTTAACCCTTGACTTGGTGTTGTCAGCACCACGCTCACCCGTGAGCAACCGGCCATCCCTATATGAGATCTAAACCCGTGGCCTTGGTGCTATCAGCACCACACTCTCCAGGGTGAGCCACGGGCCAGCCCTGTACTTTAAAAGATTTAATCAGATAATTACCCTTTCTGCTGCTCTTCATTCCTCCTGAACTTTCATGCCTCAATCTGGGATCCTTTCTCTTCAGCCTAAAGAACTTTCTTCAGTATTTTTTGCAGTGTGATGTGCCAATGACAAATTATTACAGCTATTGTTTGGCTAAAAATTTCCTTATTTCTTCTTCAGTTTTGAAGAAATTTTTAAGGGTATAGAATTCTAGGTTAATAAAGTTGTTATTGTTGTTGTTTTTAATCTTCTGTTTTCCACACTTTCAGCTGAATAGTCAGCTCTAAGTCTTACTGTTGCTCTTTTGAAAGTTATATATGTCTTTTCTGAGGCTACTTTAAAGATTTCCTTTTGACTTTAGGTTTCAACAGCCTAATTATGGTGTGCCTATGTGAGGTAGTGGCTGTTGTGACTGCTGTTGTTTTGTTTAGTTTGGGTTTTGATGTTCTGGTTGGGGTTTGTTGAGTATCTGGAATCTGTAGGTTAATGTTTTTCATCAGTTTTGGAAAACTCTCAGCCATTATTTCTTCAGTATTTCTTCTCCTTTATTCCCACTACCTCTTCCCTGGTATGCCAGATATATCTATGTTGTATTGCTTAATCCCAGATGTTCATTACTACTTTGTTCTGCTCTTTCTATTCTTTTTTCTGTCTGGAATTGTGTTGGACTATTTTGCAATATTGGATATTGACTTGTCCCAAAGTTCACCAATCTTGGCTTATATCCAGTCTGCCATTAAACCTATTCAATTTGTTATTAATTGCAGATTTTGTGTATTTCCATTCCTAGAATGTTCATTTGATTCTTTTTTATAATCTCATTCTGTGTTGAAATTCTCTATATTTTCATGTATTTTGTTCATCTTTTTCTTAATTTTCTTTAACATATTTATAACGATGTTCTTACAGTCCTAATCTACTGACTTGAATATCTGGATCATTTGTAGGTCTGCTTTGTTTGTTTTTCCTCCTGATTCTTAATTTTCCTGGTTCTTTGCATATTTATATATGCATATGTGTTTTGTATGCTGCACATCGTATATAAAAAGGAATATTGTGTCTGAAGTTGATGTTCTTTTTTCCAAAGAGAAAAAGAATCTGTATCCTCTGCTAGTTATATTGAGTGAGGATCAAGTCACCTGAAACCAATCAGGAACTGATCTGAGTCAGAGCTAGTTTGCACTTTTACTTAGATTCCATCCACCTCTGTTTTCCAGTCTCTTGAAGGAGATACCTTTTTGTTTCAGGCCCTACCTCTATAGGATCCAGATGTACCCAATGGCTCTTTATTGACACTCAGACCCTCAGTAATGTCATCCAGGCTTTCACGGCTTTAAGTTCAGTCCTTTGCTCTTGATTCCCAGATCTTTATCTCCAGTCTTGACCTTTCCTAGCAGGAAAAAAAAGCCATGTTCAAACAGGATACTTAAGAAAAAAGTTTAACAAAGGGAATCTATGCAAAGGTGTGAGCAGGATTAAGAAAAACTAAAAGGGATGGTGAAACTCCCTGGGGCTAGCAACAGATGGAACTGTTACCACTCCTGGGCCTGAAGGGGTAGAGGGAAGGAGTATTTACCAGACCTAGAGAGTAGCTGTATTTGGCGAGCCTTTGGTAAAGGAGCTGTGGCCTTAGGTAGAGGGACCCACCCTGCTAATCCACATTACCTGGTAGGTAAGGATCTGGGAGAATAAATCTCACCCTTCTCCCTTTCTTTGATCTCCTGCCAGAACCTTCCATTGAACAAACCCAACTGGCAATTAGAAGACAAGGGACATCACTGATACAATCCATAAAGGTCACCCTTTGAGACACAGAGAGAAAGGTAGTGAGTGCATCTGGAATGGTCAAATGGAAGCACTCATATATCCAACAAATTGCTATTCATGAATGACTATTAGGCATCTCAATAGATGGATATGGTAGGGCATGAAGTAGATTGGAAAGAAAACCTGTGAACCGGGTACAAAATTAAAGATCACGGAGAAGAGTGACAGGGAGGGTTAGCAAATTATAGCAAAGAATAGTGGTAGAGTGACATATATACCGAACCTCAAAAGAAGTGTTTTTAAGTGAGAATGGTGGAATAATGATCTGGAAGAGGCATTGGGTTGCTGAAAGCATGTGGGCCCTACAGAATGTGGGAGCATAAAAGAATAAGTACCATACACTTGAGATGGCTACAGGGAAAGTAGGGTCTTTGTGGGAAGAACCAGGTGCCGGTCAAGACCAGAGAGTAAAGGGAACTTTCAACAATGGCATTTGCTTACTGTTGTTTCAGAGGGCATGGTTGGAAGGCTTGGGCAGAGGAGGAAAGGGCTAGGAAGCACTGAACACATTGGGTTTTAAAGTATAGAAAAAACTTAAAGGTGTTCAACTGGTGGTGACACTATCCCCCAAAGGGTGTGGGGAAACATAACCAGTGTTTTTGACTTCTACAGTGACTGAAGAATGTTAGGTTAGCAGCATTTGAGATCGAGGGAACAGGAATGCCAACATGCTGCAGGGCTCAAGACAATGCAGCACAAATGTTCCTACCCAAAATGCGAATAATGTCCCCCATCAATGATGAAAGAAGCTTACATCTTACATCACCAGGAAATACAGAAACGTGACACATGGTGGTATTAACAGGACTCGAGGATCCAAATGGAATGCTGAGGTCACATTCAGGCAGTCACAGTGTCCTTGGCTTGTGGTATCCTTAAGAGGGAAGTGGTAATTGCTTTCAACAGGGACGTAGTAGTTTAGACCTGATATAGTTGGTGCAAGGGAGATCTGCCTATCAGTGGAATATTTTTATATAACAAATTAATACCCTCAAATTTATTTTTTAAATCTTTTGATATTCATTATAAATAATGTGATGTTACAGAAGAATAGGCTTGAATTGTAAACTGGCTGCCTATCATTCGGCACCCTCAGAGGGTAAGATGTGTAGCCAGTGGTATGCAAACCTCTAAATTTTTCTTAGAAACATTTCTAATTGAACTACTTCATTTGGGAAGAAACTGACAGGGACCAGCTTGAGCCCACTGTCATGATTCTGAATACTTCAATATAGAAATACAAAATGTACTTTCATTTCTGTCACTAATGCCACGCAAGTAAATGAATAGATTCTTGAAATTTTGATTTTAAATGTAATTGTGACCTTTAGAAATAACAACTGGTTTAAAAGTGGTTATAAAGTGTAAGTAAAATGGACAGCTGATATACTTCAGTTCCTAAAGAACATTTATAAGGAAAGTGGTTTTATTTTGCAGCTTTCAATCATAGTGAAAAGACTTCATCATCTTATATGTGATGAGGCTTTCTGGGCTCCTGACATCTTCATCAAATTTTACTGGCATTTCCTTCTCTTGAGAATGAATGGGCATTTTCTTGCTCTGCACACTCATTAGCTTCACTTCCAGGGGCCCCAATTTTACATAATCCTATGGTGAACAGACAGAGAAGAGAAAAGGAGAGGTTATTCAGCAAGTTACCAGCATTTATAGATGAGGTTTTCTTTATTGGTAGTTAACTTTTACCTGACAGGTATCATTACCTTCCTAATTGCCTGAATGCTGGATAACACATGAAATATTTGAGAGTGACCATAAATACAAAAACAACAATGCGGTAAACTTATATACCCAGTGGGAAGGCAAGATCTCCCAAAGAACAGGCAGCAAGACTGGCCAGCTTGTCTTACAAGGGTGATGAGGAGGGGCACTGGCTAGACTGGGGAGAGAGATTCTCTGCAAGCTCTTTAATTGGTGAAAGGGTATTGGTTATATATACATAGCCTTCTGGTGGCCAGGATATAACCACAGCAGAGTTTTCTATGTTATTCAAGAACAGAGGGGAATATTCTGCAGAAGCTGCTTGACTCTAAATATTCTAATATTGAGGGCCGAGCCCGTGGCGCACTCGGGAGAGTGTGGCACTGGGAGCGCGGTGACGCTCCAGCTGCGGGCTCGGATTCTATATAGGAATGGCCGGTGCACTCACTGGCTGAGCGCCGGTCACGAATAAGACAAAAAAATAAAAATAAAATAAATAAATAAATAAATATTCTAATATTGAGCAAATTCTCCAAGAATTTCACACTTTTCACAGGATCTTTGGTTATTATATAGTTTGGTACATTTTGCCAAACTAACTATAGTCTAAAATATCAACAAACAGAATTAGAAGTCAAATTTAAATGAAACCCCATGATCAACCTCAAACTGGATTGACATGGCTCAGGCCCTATCTGACATCCCTTCCTTTGGGAAACCTCCTGCTGTGAATGATTGAATCATGTTCCCAAAGTTCATATATTAGAAGCTTAATTCCCACTGTAACTGCTGAGGGTGGGAAATCCTACTATGGTAATTGAAAGGTAGAGCCTTGAAGAGGTGATTGGGTTGTAACTCTGTGCCACAGAGAATGGATTAATAACAGTGGTCAAGGGCATGGTTCTGAGGGCTTTAAAAGGAGAGCACATGAGAGTCTCTCTCTCTGTGCTCCACAATTTTCTGCCATGTGAAACCACTGCATTGCTGTAAAGCTGCCGCCAAAGAAGAACCTTGCCAGATGTGTTCCCTGGACTTTGGACTTCTCAGCCTCCAAAACTGTAAGCAATAAATTTTGTTTTCTGTGAAATCACCCAGTTCCAGGTATTTAGTTATAAGCAACAGAAATGGACTAATATAGTATGTGTAGCAGTTTGTACTTTCCAAAGATGGCCTAATATATGATGCCGACACTCCTCCCTCAAGATATAGCAGCTATGTTCCTTCCCCTTGGGTGAAACTTTGTAACGACATCAACCTTAGAATATGATGGAGGTGATGGTGTATGATTTTTAATGCTAAATCATACAAAGCAATGCAGCTTTCATCTTGGTCTTTGGGATTGCTTTCTCTGGAAGAAGCCAGACACCATAACACAGGGACACTTAGGTCACCCTGTGGAGAGGCCCATGTGAAGAAGAACTCAGGCCCTCAGCTTAGCCAGCACCAACTTGCAGCCATCTCAGTAAGCCCCCTTGGAAATGGATCCTCCTGCCCCAATTAAGCCTGCAGATGAGTGCAGCCCCAGCCAACACATGACTGCAATTGCCTGAGACCCAAGTAAGAACTGTTCAGTGGAGCCCTTCCTGAATTCCTAACCAACAGCAGCCCTGAAAGAGAATAAATGATTATTGTTGTGAGCCACTAGGTGTGGGGATGATTTGTATGCAGCATTAGATAACTTACACTGCATGCTAGTAATGGAGGTTTATAAATGAACATATGTAGCAAATTCGGCAAGGGCAGGAGTGAAAATAGTATCTACAGAGTGACGTAAATGGTGGGCCAACTTTACTAATAATTGCAAATAGAATTTTTCAGTATCCATATCTTAGGTTAATTTTCTCCATTAATTAATGAAACAGCATTCTCAGTAGTCAAGTTATGTTTTCATGAATACTACCTTGAAATCCTGCTCATCCTCATATAGTAAGTATTTCGTATCAGGGCCCCCGAACTCTGTGCTTGAGCTCTCTGCATCTATCTTCACATATCGAACATCTCTGACGCTATCTTCGGTACTAAGATGAAAGGCACTGCTAAGTGGTGAGCTTCCCATTTCTAGGGGTGGCAATTTTGACTTCTCTCCTGGGATGAATACAAAGAAATTAATTATGTATACATTTTGAACAGATAAAAATGCAGTACATACTTCGTCACGTTTTTAATTTGAAAGCATTTTGAGAATTAGAAACGTAGAATTTATGTATTAAAGAGGGAGTCTCACTTTTAGAAACTCTTAAGTTGTATTTCCTGCTGTGAGCTGATAAGTTACAGCAATTATACGAGAACCTACATGTGTGCTGGCATTTCGGATGGCTCAGGTGGGCCCCAAGCCCCAGTGAAGACAACACTCCATCCCTCTCCCCTCTCCACCAGTAACTATTTAATTCACTGTGAAACACAGTGACTTCAATTTGAAAATGGAACTAGAGAGAGAGATAGGTTAGGATAAGCACTGAAAGGAAAAAGAGAAATCTAGCAGAGCTGGCATGTAACTATTCCCTGAATAGCTCTTGTATGTGGGGTGCTTGCCCATAACAGATGCTCAATAAGTGTTTGTTAAATTGAAAAAAATAATCACCAATATTACAGTAAAATAATACCTAATACCTGTATATGTCTCTGACAACTCCAAAGGCATTTCTTTAGGTGGCTCTTCCAGTCCAGCAGCTTGGGTAAGATATAGTCGCCTAAAAGAACAAACATGAAAACCAGTCTGTCAGTCAATAAATATTGTATTACGTGTTCAGTAGTGTCTATCTCTCTGCTAGGTGCTGGAGACACATAGATGAAAAATGACACATAGTTTTCATGCTTGAGGGGCATAAGGCCCACTGGTGTGCAATACAGTCTTACAATGTTTTAAGGTGATGACTTGCACCATGCTGAGTAATGCTGGGGGCAGAAAGAAGCAGCACTTGTGTTTGCCTCAGGAGTAAGGGAGGGTTTCCTGGAGGAGATGAAACCTGAGCTGAGTCTTGAAGAACCAGGAGATGTTTGCCAGGGGAGAGCTGGTGGTGAGGGAAGGGCATTCCAAGATAAGAGAATAACACTTACAGTCCTAGAAATGAAAGTGAGCATGATACCAGACAGGTTGCTGTTGTAGTAATTCAGGTGACGAATGCTAGTGGCCTGAATGGGATGAATTTGAGAAGAAGAGAAAAAGAGAAAGAAAGTGGCAGTAGGAATACAAGATGCCATGTAGGTCCTGGCTTTCACTAACTGGCATGTTTTAGCTACTGGCCTGATGAATTGATATGTGTATGCTGTTGTAGCTCTCTGAGCATGTATTAAATTCCGTGCTCTCCATTTCAGAATGCCCACTGAATTTTCAATTAGAAAATATGATGCCTTGAACCCTCTGTATGGCATTTCCATGAGGTTTGCCTGAAAACAGCATGAAGCAATTGGACCCTCACAGATGTGCAAACAACCCTTCATGCTTAGTAGCTCAGCAACCAGAGTGAATCCCCTGAATTAGGGGCTGTTAGTTATTTAAGGAACATGAATAAAATGTTATCCACATGCTTATGGCTCCAGCAGATACTGTAACTACATACAACATTTACATCTGTAAAATCTTCTAAAGACTTAGCTTAATAAAGTTTCACATGTAGCTCTTGTCTGCAGGTAGACATGTCTGAGGCCATGGAATTCTTTTCTTTCCTGGTTTTACCATTTTGAATAATCAAGATCTTTCTAAATACCATAACCTTCATAAATCTAGCATTCTCTCTTAATCATTAGTTTATTGTCACTTGCGTACCACTGCAGGCCAGCAACACTTGATATTTAATGATATAGAAAATATTTTAAAAGATGTTATATCAAGTTAGTGTTAGATAGAGTTGTAGGGACTGGCCCACTTAGCCTCAGCCCTGTGGCACTGGAGTCCTGGGACAGTCATTTCTGGCCGACGGTAGCCTTTTCTGCTTACCCCAATGTGTCAAACAAATCCTTTGACATTCCATGTGAGTCATGATGGAAAAAAAAATTGGGGGAGCTCTGCATGGGAAATGTAGTAACTCTGTTAACCAGATTACCCCATTCCTTGTCCAAATAGGAAAGTAGGACTTTTTATATATCCACTGAGCACATTTCATGTCTGGTTCTTATCACCCCACTAGTATTATACAAGACTGAATTCTCAACAAAGAGGTGGAAATGGCAGTTACTCTAAAATATACAATGAATGTTTTATTTCTTTGACTTGGATATGGGTACAGTAAAAGTGCCTGAATACTTCAGGTTATTCTTCTGATAAGAAGTCTAATCCATAATTGAGGGTTTACACATTTCCCCATTTCTTTATGGAAATCTTTCTAAAATGTCCTAAACAGCTTCCTCGAGGAGTTAACAACCTGAGAAGGGAGCAGATGTTAAATAAGTAATCACAAGTATGACAAAGGTTGGTTACAAAGGAAAAGTTCAGGGTGCTATGGAAGTGTGTTCCAGGGGTATCTAACCCGTTCCGACAAATGCCACCCATGCTGTTTCATTTCCCTTAGAAAGATTTTGATTTCATCAACTCTGAAGCACTCCACACTTCTCACTAAAAAAAAAACCATTAAAGCATTGATGAACAACGTGGATTTTACTGAAGATTTCTGTGGGAAAGACAGAGGGTAGGGTTAAATTGCATACTATCCAACAAACGACTTAATGAATATCCCCATTAAAAGTTTCTCATCTCCCTTCCTGTCCTTACCAACTTCTCTCTGGCCAATGAAAGAATTCCTTTTGTTATAGTCATTAGCACTTCACATCCAAGTCAGCACCAAATCACATATGCCAGCCTGAGCAGACGGAAGCAGAGGAGCGGGGCTGGCAGTTTAGAGAGAAGCACTTCCCTAAGGTTTAGCTGGTTCAGAAAAGAGGACGGGGACAGTGGACAGCACAGGGATAGCAGCGCTTAGAAGCCACAACCAGCAACAGCTGGCAGAGATTAGACATGATCACAGAGAAGGCAGGCGGCAGCCACAGATGACAAGGGTTAGAGGCAGACAGGAATGTGGAGCTGGAGACCTGACCACAGAAAGGAGGGCTGGCAGGAGAGAGCACTGCCTACCCGGGCACAATGAGGCACCTACCCTTTGGGGACCCTCCAGGGCATCAGCTCAAGAAACTAGAAGTACGGGAGTCCAGTAATCAATCAGTTCATTCAGCTTCACTTCCTACATCATCTATACTGATATCTGCTTTCCCTGGGGCCCACCCAGCTTTTAGCCTGTAAAGGAATTACACTATGTCTCAGTTTCTCTACTCTTATATCCTGACAACCATCACTTAGCCTGGCAAACAAAGAACCCACAGCTTACAAAGAATCCACTCTTTTTTCCTAACTCATTAGGAAGTATGTAAACAACAAGTACTTTACCGTGTCTCAAATAGTATTTTTCCATGTTACACAAGCAACAGGAGCTACTTGGGTAGAAATTTTTTCTGGCTCTTCCACCATATTCAACTTTAACTCCTAGACCTAGATATTTCTCTCCCATACTTACACATATACACCCTACATCCGTGTAATTTCCCCTCTCTTCCCCAACATGCTACTATGTAGCTATCTTATTTTTGACTACTTGTCCAAATTATAAATGCCACTCCACATTTAATTCCATATTCCAGGGCCCTAGTTTTCCATTAAGATTGGTACATTAAGACTCTTTGTCAGGTAAAAAAAAAAAAATCTATCAAAAAATACAAAGCCATATATACATTTGGTTTCACTTGTGCAGAAACAAATGTGACTTGGAATGCCAGGCTATTTTCCCTGTCTACAAAGTAGTTTGACTCTTTCATTAAAGGAAATAATTCTATAATCCACAAGGTAACCAGAAGTCCAGTACTCCTCCAAGAAGCTTCCAGAAAGTTGATCTTCCCTCCCTTTGTGCTAACTCTGCACTTCATACATCTTCTGCTGCACTGTTAATATGTTTATTTCATGATCCTTTCCCCTACTGGCCTGGAGGCTTCTGAAGACTGGCGGTTGTGATGTTCAGGTTGTATTAGCTATTTTGACTATAGCATATTGCTAGAAAGAAACAAGTCAAAGTTTACACTGTATCATTGGTCAATAGTAATAATTTTATACCTTCATTGTGGCCATTTTGTGAATTTCTTTTTGACTATAGCAATCTGCCTGGAGCACTGAAGAATTAATCAATCTTTAAAAAAAAAAACACACAACTTTTTACAGATACAAATGTTTACAAAATACTTTCTAAATATGTTAATGATTTTCACCTGGGTATTTTGAGATCCACAAGTCTACAGCTGAATAGTTGATCAATAAGCACCAAATTTTCTTCTTCAAGTTCATGAATAGCATTTTCTAATTCTTCAACTTCCTTCCTGTGAATTGCAATCTGTTCTCAGAAGAAGAGAATGGATGTTGGTACTTACTGATTTAGTTTTATTAATAATAGTCTTCTATAACAAATTCAACTCCTAAAAGTGTGTTTGCCTGAGGGAATGATCTATCGGGTATTATTTATTACTGGGTTTGCTTTGTCCTTCCTCTCTAACAAGGAACGGTAGGAACTCTTTTCTAGGTCCTCAGTAGAACTTGTTTGCATGATTAGGCAGTTATTACAGAATGGCAGGTGTTGTCTTTTATTACCCTTCAAAAACACTGCTGACATATATGAGCTAGAGGCAGATATATATAAAAAAAAGGCTAATGAATTTAGCAGTATGGTTAACTTAGCTAAATGAGGATCTTTCTAAGGGTAATTATATATAATAAAATGAAAACTAATAACACTGGAAAAATGTTATAGAATCGTATTTTTAAAAAGAGAAGCACAGGCCTCGTAGCCTGTTCTGTCAGCCTCTATAATACTTTATGTTCTCTCTAAGTGCTGGGGTAGTTCTGAGAAATGTCAGGTAGGTGAACTATTGTTTGTTCATTCATTCGTTCAATTGTATTGTATGCCTACTATATGCCAGAAACTATATTATATTTTGGGAACAAATGATCAACAAGATACAAGGACCCTCTAGGATCTCTTAGCCTAGTGGGAAAGATGGTGATGAAAACAGAAAACAGTGTGATAAAAACCACAGTGGAAGCTGTGCAGGTGCTGTGGGAGGAGAGAGGGGTTTCCCCAATTTGTCAGGTGTCAGGGGATAAGGGAAAATTAATAGAAAAGGTGACATCTAATCTAGATCTTGAAAGCCAAGTAGGGATTCCCCAGGCAGACACGGGTGCATTCTAGGCAGAAGAAACCACATGTGCCAAGGCACAATTATTTTAATGTGGATAGATACAAAGTGGGAGTGAGAAGTAGGAGAGGAAATGCACATTTAGAGAAGAGCCAAAGAATGCTAGAGTCTGGATTTTATCTTGTAGGTGACGGAAGGTCTTTGCTAGACATAGCAGGCTTAGTTAATGTCTACTGAAGAGATATGGCTAAATCAAATATGAACAAAATTTGATGGTTCTGTTGAAAGAGTTCTCGTCAGTCTTTAAGAAGTGTATTCTTTAAGAAGTGAAGTCTTTTTGTCTAAAGAAGGCTTAAAAGAATATATAGAAGAATGTTGCTAGATAGAATCCTGGACTCACCTCTCTGCTACCCAAAGCAGCATGAGCTATACAGGTGCTGAATCAGGAGGTGCTCATGGGGAGAGATCAGGACAACAGAAGAATTAGAAGTAAGAATATAGGGCTGGCTGGTTAACTCAGTTGGTTAGAGCGTAGCCTTATAGCACCAAGGTCATGGGTTCAGATCCCTGTACAGGCCAGCCACAAAAAAAGAAAAAAAGTAGGAGTATAAAATAGAAAGTTGGTTGGTTGGTGAGAACAATAGAAAGATAAACTGGATGAAGTAATAAGAGTCTTGAGGGAACATGATGAAATAAAGAAGGTACAGGGATTTTTATATTCAGTATCTCTTGGCAACCTCTGACTGAGATGGGTACATAGAAGGAAATGACTAACACTTTCTGCTGTGTCACTGAGATTTAATTGTATTTTAGAATCTTGAAGCATTCAGTATGTTACCATGTGCATATCTCTGTCACATAAGTCATCCATTAAATGTGTGAATTCTTATTATGGGCAAGGTTCTGAGCTAGATGTAGAAGGACATTCAAAGGTGAATAAGGCATGGCTCCTTCCCTCAAGAAGCTTATGATCCAGTGAACAAAAGTACAAATAATTATAGCATAAAGCAATACCAGTATCATAAAAAAGGCTTAAATATTGCTGGTGGCAGTACTGGAGTTAGAAAGAAAAGCATGAATCATTTATCTGCCTCAAAAAATTTAGCAAAACCATTTAAGTCCATAATACTAAATTACAAAGTGAGTTGGTGTTTGAGGATCTCATATGCTGAGAGATAATTAACTTGATTACAAGCTTGAATGCCTTAAGGAAAAGTTTATGATTTTCAAATGTCAAAGGATGAGAAAGAAATTATAGTTAGAGGCTGTAAACAGAAGGAATTAATAGAACATTTGGAAATGTTTGACCTAAGGGCTTGGCATGCTTGGGAGGCAGCACACACAGTTCTTGGTCTCTTTCCAAAGCTGGGATTAAGGATCCTTTTGGGAAGTTAACATACAGTCTTTCAGGATGTCTAAGGATATCCTATGACATCACCTACTCCCTTAGGTACTAAGTAATATGCTCATCAATTGCTATCGCCCTCCCAGCCTTTTGAAATGATAGGGAAATGAAAACGAGTTTTGTAACCATAAATACCTTTGGATTTGCTACTCCCCTCAAACACACTAGAAATGTACACAGAAATTGGGAAAGATAATTTAGTTAAAATTATTATAAGTCAGAGACCTAGGATCCTGAATAAAATATATGTTCCTGAAATTTTCTCCTGAAAGATCCAAGTTAGCCTTATTCCTCCTAATTGACACTCTGACTGCTGACTTCTTTGAATCTCTGGTTGTCTAGTTTCTTTGGCTTTCCATTTGTGAAGTTGGTCTAAGTCATTTGGAAATTTCAATTTTCTTCATTTTCCTAGGGAGCATACTAAATAAAACTTGATAATGAAAATCATGCAATAGGACATTTCTGTATCCTTCCCAGAGATCTAAGTTTTTGGTATTGTTGAGAGATAGTTAAATGAAGAAATATTTTCAGGAGATCCATTATTAAATATCCTTTGTTACCCATTCTAAACCTTCCCAAAGAAGTTAACTGGCATACATTGTTCTGTTTCCAGGCAATTTTCATTTCTTGTGGTAGTCCTTATAAAAATAAATAGTTTTAATGATTTTTGTGAGTAAATTTAATACTGCTAAAATGAATATTTTGGGGGTTTGTTTTGTTTTATTTTATTTAAACAATATAGAAATGTATTATGATGAACTCTTGAAAACAAAAATGTTCTTAACTACCTGATTTAGAAAATTCAAAACTGTCAGAAGAAATGCAGAAAAGAAAGTAAGGAAAAAAAGCTTAGATCATAATGAGAAATGAGTTTTGAGCTTGATTTCAATCTCCATAACAAAGTCTGTCAAAGAAAATGAATTATAATTACATATTTAACAAGTTACACGATATATATAAAAAGATTATTATTCCCTAAAAGAATCAGGTAAAGTTAATGTTTGATTAAAATATTCACATCAATGGTGCTTTGCAGACTGTTTAATAGTCTTTTTTTTTTTTTTTTTGATTCTTTAAAAAGATCAGTAAAATTCGCAAACCTTTACCTAGACTGACCAGGAAAAAGAGAGATGACAGAAATTACTAAAATCAGAAAGCAGGGCATGGTAGAGCAGTTGCTTCTTCTGTTAGGCTGGAGTGGGCTTTGAAGAAAAAGATGTCCTCTTCTTTATCTAGTGTCCCCTGGTGACTCTCCTGTGTCACTGCAGTTGAGTGTCTGGTAGTCCACCTGAGCAGTAGCTGTGGCTACTGCTGTGGCATTGAGCAACTTTTGCAGCAGCCATGGCTATGGTGGCGGCTGTGGTAGGACACTCATGAGAAGGTGATGTTTTGGGTGTACTCCTTGTCTGTTTCCTGGTGGGGGATACCGCCCTTGGCTCCTACCTAGGACCCGGGGCATGCTCTGTTTCATGCCTGCTTCCAGGCAGAGGGGGTTGTCCTCGGCTCCTGCCTAAGGACCTAAATTGAAAATTTATGAACTAAGGAGAAATTAAGTTTCCATCAAATTATTTGTCCTTTATTACAAAGCTCTTTTTGCTCATGATTCAGTAAAACTTGACATTTTTCTGTCTTTTATTTCCACTGAATTATGAGAAGTAAAAAAATAAAACATAATTTGTGACTTTAGCAGGAAGAGTCAAGGCACCAAAACAGCCCTTCTTATCAAATATAAATTTTTGTAGTTGTTTTCCTTAAATCTAAGATCTATGACATAAAATTAAGAGTTGAATAGTTAAATTATTATGATTAGGATCACACTATTATACTAATAAAAGTATAAGAACTAAAATTCTCCTTAATATTCTTTAACTATTGAGCTCACCTTGAGTTTATTTGGTTTTTGGTTTGGGGCACCTGGCCAGTAAGGGGGTCGGAACCTTGACCTTGGTGTTGTTATACCACACTGTAACCAACTGAGCTAACCAGCCAACCCTTCACCTTGAGTTTTAAAATTGTTGATACCTTTTTTATTTTTTATTTTTACAATGCAAAAGAGCCATAACCTTTACTAAAGTCTCTCATCCTTCCTGTAGCAGCTGCAGGCAACCCCACACTTGGGCCACAGAAAGCCATGAAAAGTTGGTCTCCCTTCACATAGGATATGGTCTGAGTTGCCATTTTATAAAACTTGCCAGTTCCTTTTAGCTTTCTTTCATTATTATTATTTTAGTGAATCAAGCACTAAAGGGACATGAGCCATTTAGGACATGTTTCAGACTCTGAATGATTTTTTCTTTTTAGTTTATTTAATATTATTATTATTTTACATTCTATGATGTTGTTGTGGAGCAGTTGGGGGGGATGGGGAGAGGGGAAGGGGGAAGAAAATAGGGTGGGAGAAGGAGGAAGGAGGAGGGGCGGGTTGAGGCCTGTGGCACGCCCCTCATTCCTGCAGGGGAGACCAGGGGGCGTTCCAACAGTGGCTCTGTCATCGCTGGGCTGGGTTCAGGTGTCGGGGGCATAGCTGAGGCCCCCAGCCCTCTCCCCTCCTGACTTGGTAGCCCGGGGGGCTTCTGGTCCTTCTAGGTTTTATAGGACTAGTTAATATCAAACTTTGTCTCTGGTCTGTGGGTATTTTGTTTTTTCTTTCACTTCTGTGTTGGATTATTTGCTGTTCTTACCACTTAAACTCTGCACTAGAACTAATTTGTCATCCTTTGCTTACTTCTAAAATGGGGGGACTTCCTGTGGGGACCAGTACTTGAGCTCTGTGGTTGACTTAAATTGCTGCTTTGCTGCTAATTCCCTGGGGAAGACTTTTTGTGCAGCTCAGGTTTTAATGGTTGGCTTTGTAGGTACTTCTGGATCTCCTGAGATCTGGTACACCTGGATTGTGTAGAAACTCTGGTCTGGACCTGAGTCTTTTCAGCAAACTGCACCTCCTGCAGTTCTATATTCCTGACCAGTCTCCATTGAGTGGTCCTGCACTGATTGGGGGGCAGATCAGCTGTCCTTGCTGTGCCCCAGTGTTCTCCCAGTGGCCCATCTCCCCCACTGCACATGCTTCAAACACTTCCAATGGGGTAGGATACAGAGGCTGCAGTAGGCAAATGGCTGTAACCATGGGTCGGTGCTGGCTGCAACACAATGTCCAAAAGGCCAGAGCAGTCTGCTTCAGAAGTCACCATTGCAGGGAGCAGACCAGTACACTTCCTCCATAGCAGAAAGGCATAGGGAACAAGGGTCCAAAGGAAAACCCGTGGATCTGAGCCTTCTGACATCCACAAATGGTCATGTAAACCCTCTTCCTTATACATTGTGTCCCTCTTGGAAAAGAGCAGAGGGAGGAAAGGAAATCTAAAAGACTGATCACTTACCCAAAGGTGATCATGCCATCCAAAAGAGGTGATTTAAGCCAGCAGAGAATGATTTGAGAATGATACTTTAGCCTTGCCCCTATCACCCAGGAGGAAGTCGGCTCACGAGGAAGACCAGATCAGTTTTAGACATGAAGAAACTTTGCACATACTCAAAGAAAATTTGAATGTATTGTGTGAATTGTAAACCAAATTATTTCTGGTTATTACTGAGATTATTTATGGTATTTGTTGAGTAACAGCTTATAATAATATTAGGACTCCACTTCAATTTCATTTTATCTCAGTCAGTCACAGTTCCATGCTTTCCCATGTCTTCAGTTCATAAATAAGTCATTTTCAGTGCAAAAAAATGAGAAGAAATTGTTTTGATAAATTACGCTCACCTCTCTTTTCAGCCAGTCATTCTCCCAGATCTCTCGATAACTGCCCTTGTCAATGAACCTTACAGCATTCTAAAACAAAGTTTCTGTATTAAGGAAGAGTTGCCACATGGGGATTCACAGTTGAAGCAATGGTGATGTACAATTAATTTAACTGATAATTCATTTCAAATTATGTTTTGCAATCACTTTGGTAACATATGTAAGAACTTTTGGTCCAGTTCCTCTCTCTTTACTATCCTATTGTATTATTTTTGCTGATTTATACTGTATAATACGGGTGATTTGGAGAACTGAACAATGTATGGCTGTCCATTCATTTGGCCACCATTGTGACTGAATCTGACTGCCATGGTGAAGTCAGTCATTAAATGACCTGCTCCACAATTAAGATGGCTAAACTGCAGTGATCAAACATTCTTCAGTTTTATAGTTGCCGATGTAATCCAACATATAGCAGAAGCATGAGTAGATTACATTACTCTCTTTTTAACTGGAAAAATTTCTGCCTGTCAGTAATAACAGTACACATATTTGCAAACCTAATAGTGAGTAGTTTCAGGGAAGCAGGCTGTAGCTAGATAATCTCGTGGAGAAAGGCATTTTAGAAAAAGAAAACAGGAAAAGCCTTATTTTGTCAGTAAGTAAGGTCCACAGAGGCCCACTTAGGTGCACAAAATGTAAATTCATTTTCAATTATTTGGATATTTATAGTTTTGCCCAAAAGAATTTTATAGTGGATGACAGATTATATTTCCCTGTGAGATGCTTTTCTATAGATGCCATGTTACAAATTTAATATTCAGTAATTGAAAGGCACAACTAAAAGAAGAAAAATTGAGAAAATATTCTAGATCATAAAAATGGACAAAGATTTTTTTAAAAATGTTAAGGGTAAATGTGTCTCTTAAGTCTTTAGAGTTGGAAGATTTGCAATAAAAATTTTCTTTGAATCGTGTCTATTAAATTAAGAGCGGTCCTATATTTCCTAGGAACCAGGAACTTTTATGCTCCTGCTACAACTAATAATCCTAGATTCCTCCAACATAGAATTTCATTTGAACAAAAGAAGTATCTCCTAACTGTAGGTAGTTGGCAAATGGCTTAATTCACTAACAATGGAGCAGTGGTTTCAACCTTGACTACACATTAGAATCTCCTGGAAGCTTTGAAAAATCCAGAAGCCCATCCCCGGGCAACATCCCAGGGTAATTACATTAGCATCTCTATGGGTGGGACACAGGCACCACCTGGGTTAAAAAAATTTCTCAGGTTACTCCAATGTGCAGCTAAGGTTGCACTGCACTGGACTATAGGAAGTTGAACTACATGCTAAAGTAGCCAGGTAAAATGAGGAAAATTCATTTAAAGATGTGAGAGTTTGACACTATGTAGAAAAAAGAAAATGTATAGTGTAGTGATTATGAGCAATGATCTTAAGGAGACTTCCTGAATTGAATCTCGATTCTCCCACTTGCTGTGGGCAAGTCACAAAATTTCTCTGTGCCTCAATCTCCTCATTAGCAAGTCCCTACAGCTTATTGGATTGCTGAGAAATTTAAATGTAAAATGCTTGGAAGAGTATTTGGAAATCCTCATGATAGATGCTTGAGTACATACTTAATTGATCTATATGCATGTTTAATCATCTTAACTATGGTCAGTCAGATCACTTACTGGTTGATTTCACCATTTGTTTAGATTCAGACAAAAGTGGCCAAATTGCATGGCAGACAAACCATTCATCACTTCTCCATAATCCTCTGTATTTGTGTAAATTAGTAAAAATCATGCAATAAGAGAGTAACGCTGAAAGAGCAACTGAACCAACAGGGATGCAACAAACAATAGTAACTGAAATTCAGAAAAGAAATTTTAAAAAGACCAGATGTTTATGATTCTGAAGAAAGGATGTTCCAGATGAAGAGATAATCCCAGAGGAGACCTCACTGATTTAGGAGATTGAGTTAGAAGAACTGTGAAAAAAAAAAGTCAGGTATTTTGTGTAAAACCAAGGAATCACAGAACATAGAAGATTGGAAATTATACCTCAAAAAATGTTCTATATCCCAAATTTTTAAAGCACCAGCTACATAGAATGTACTCTCTTAGGTTTGGATATGTAAGAGAGTACTTTTTAGATAAATTATACTTCATTCTATAATTAATCCAAAACTTTAATTTTAATATTTTATTATAGCCATTATTATTTACTTTAAAAAAAAACCTGAATAATAGTTTACTGAGCTCTTGCTCCTTGTGAGACACTTTGCTTCTTAAATCATCCCATTCAATCCCCATACTGACTCTTTAAGGTAAATACTATTATTGTCCCCATTTTATAGACTAGGGAACAGAAAAGTTAAGTAAAAAACTCAGTTACACAGCCAGTAAGTGGTAGAACTGTGATTTAAACTCAAACTACTTAACTTCAGAACCCAAGTTAATGTAATATACCACAAGAAAAAATAGGGGGGAAAGTATTGTTTTGTTTTTAAGAAAATTGAATAATAACCTGTGTGGCCCATTCCTTCTTTTGGTCCAGTTGCAACAAAGTTTCTCTGGTTATTCTCTTTCTAGTATCTTCCAGAGTGATTTTGTACTGTTCTTTAAAAAAAATAAAATAAAATTTAAAAAAATTAGAAGGCTCAACAAGGCTCATCCTAGATATGAAACTATATTAATCTTCCATGCATCTCACCCCTCTTTTCTACACATTTTATTTTCTGAATTTTCAGGGTAGATTTTTATTGAAGCATCTAGTTCCTGCAATGAGAAGAAATACTCTAATAATTTACTAACACCTTACTGTGAATTAGTTTAAGATCCCGCTCTTTGTGAAAATACAAAGAACGTTTGTATTTTCAAAGGATCGTATCTCCGAAGGGAGAGTTTCAAACACTTCAGGATTTGTGCGACAGTCGATCCTTCATATCACACAACTTACGATTCCACAACAGAAATATAAAGATTTTATTATCTGCTTCAGTAGCATCCTGTACATCTGATTATCTAACTAGATTTCCATTATTTTTCTTATGCGTTTCCTGGGGCAGGAAAGACAATGGGAGGAGAGTGTTAGACCTGGCTCTAAGTTAGGCTCAGAGCAAGAATGAAGGCCAGAGATGAACTGCAGGATTCTCTATCCTCTCCAGATTTTCTTATGCTCATTGATGGAGTTTGGATATATTGTCCTCCCAGAACTCATGTGGAAATTTGATCTCCAACGTGGCAGTGTTGGAAACTGATTGATTCATGAGGGCGGATCCCTCACGAATGGATTAATGCGCTCCCTGAGGGAGGGGGGATTAATGAGTGAGTCCTCGCTCTATTAGTTCCCACGAGAGCTGTTGTTTAAAAGACTCTGGCATCTTCTCTCTCTCTCTCTTGCTTCCTCTCGCCATGTGATCTGCTTGTACCCGCTGGCTGCCTGCGACTTTCCACCATGAGTAAGCAGCCTGAGGCCCGTGCCATATGCAACTGTCCCAGAATTGTAAGCCAAATAAACCTCTTTCCTTTATAAATTACCCAGTCTCAGGTATTCTGTCATAGCAACACGAAACGGACTAATACACTCATAAATGTCATTATTGAGAGAGCAAAGAATCATAAAATTTTAGGCCTTGAAAGATGCTTAGAGATCATTTACTCAACACCCCTTTTTAAGGAAAATGAGGCACAATGACATTAAAGCTGCTTTAGAGAATAAAGAGAAATAAAGCTGGATAAATAAGATCTAGTTTGTCCATTTTTTTTTTTTTTTTTTACCAGTAAGGGGATTGCAACACTCGGCACGGTGTGGTCTGCACCACGCTCAGCCAGTGAGCGCACCGGCCACTCCTATATAGGATCTGAACCTGTGGTCTCGGACCTACCAGCGCTGCACTCTCCTGAGGGAGCCACAGGGCCGGCCCTGTCCATTCTTTTTTTCAACAAATAATTATTAAGCCATTTCTATATGCCAGACACTATTGAAGACAATGGGCATACTGTTGATAAGACAGGCAAAACCCCCTGTCCTTGTGACATGTATATTCTAATGGGGAGGCCGGACCATAATTAAAAAGTAAATAATATTTCCGGGGGAGATGTGTGTGATGAAGCAAAATGAAATTTCTCTATTTTAGATAGGGTGATCAGTGAAAGTTTTTTTGAGGAAGTAACATTCAAGCAGAGACTGAATAAAGGAAAGCAGTCAGCAATGTGAAACACGAGGGAACTGTACTACTACAAATGAGTCAATCTGAGAATACTCAAAGTTAGTTGTGTTTTATTATAACATCTATGTTATATACCCCCATTAATTGTGTTTTATTTATAACATGCAGAATAATTATTTGAAAATCAGAAGGTATTTTCTCATACAAATGATGTTGAAAATCATGGTTGCTGTATCTCTGGACAAGTCTACAGAGGCCCGTTTTACTTGCTCTGTAACAAACAATAGTATTGTACTAACAGTGTTCTAGAACCTAACTGCCATTTAGAACCTTTTTGCAAAGGGACAATTTTCTTCATAGACCAAGGTAGTCAAAGCAGAATTCTCAGGGATCTTGTGCTATACAGAAGGAGATCTGCAGTTCTAGTCTTTTGATGAACCAGGAGCCAAACTAAGGCATCTACTGCAGGAACTAGGGGGCCAGGGAGCTGGGCAAGAGTCAAGCCCTCATCTATACTTTGTACAGACTTAACTGTTTCCCCTATTAGTTGAGAACTCTGAGAGCAGAAAGTAAAAACTTCTCTTCCACATTTTCCTATTACTGTGTCCCTAGGACACAATAGATATTGAAAAATATTTTGAAGAAAATTAAATTTGGCAATCTGCAAGTCTTTGGTGGCCAGTGATCTGAGGCTTCAGCACCAGGATAGCAGCAGCAAATGATGGTTTGTCATTGGCGGCTTTGATGGAGAGGGGAAGGGGAAGTAAAAAGAGGAGGAGAGCTCTCCCAAGCTGCAGAGTAGTTAGAAAAGGGGTCGGGAAAGATCAGTTTCTGCCTCTAATTGACTTGACTGAGGCAGTGGCTCATAAAACAGAGTTCATTAGGTTTGGGGAACTAATCTAACTTGACAACTGGAGAATAAGATATGGAAGTCTTTAGTATTCCAACCTGCATATGCTTATCTATATAACCTGCACTTTTCTTACTCTCATTCGAAGTAATCACTTGAATATTTTAATCCTTCCAATGTCATTTCTGATGGAATTTCTTTTCCAATTCAGGACATAGCCCATCAGGTTAATGCTAGTTATTTACTTGCAACTTCTACCCAAACAAAACACAACAGTCAATCTAAAAGTTGCAATGAATCAGGAGTTTAACTATAATGGATTTTACATTCTTGACACCTGAAAGAAACCATTAAAGCTGGAGCTTGATAACACTAAACATTAATTCTTTGCTGTTTTTAAGTCATAAAAAAAGATTACCAAATATCTTCTGACTGAAGTTGTAGCTCTTTCTATTGCCATATTAATACCAAAAAGGCTTTATTAACATTTGGCTCTGTTCCAAATTTCATATAAAATTCTGTGGACTATTTTTCTTAAAAGCAGAGTAACCACCACAAGGGTGAATGTGAAAGTCTCATTGTTATCCTTTGTGAATCATATGATGCTTCGGGTAGCAATTATTAACCATTCATTTGTGAATGTAGCCCAAGAGAGTGGGGGTGTGTAAAAGTCTCCTTCTCATAAAAGTTCGAGACACTGCAAGTATGGGAGCTTGGGAAATTATGACTTTGTGCCATTAAGACTCCTCGCTGCTCAGGTGCCCGGTCTAATGTCAGTTCTCAGAAACTGACCCCAAACCACACTGGCTGAAGCTTGCTTTGCATTGTTCTGCCTTGTTGTGTCTGGCTCTGTTTTGGTTTACTCCTCCCCAGATTGCTGGGAGTCTTGTTGTGCAATCTTCTCTCACTTCTGGGTGTCACACAGCTTCATTGTGCTGGTCCTCTCTTGTGGTGGTGGCCTCCTTTCAGCCCCCTCTGCAGAAAATTGAGCAGAGGCAGGTGGAAATACTGGCCAGGTCGCAATTTCTTTAGGCACAGTCTGTGTTAAACAGCCATCCCTACCTCACTGAATCACAGAGCTGGGAGGTTTATTTGCAGCATATGAATTTAGGGGTCTGACACACCTGGTTCAAATCCTGTTAGTAACTTTGTGAGTTTGGTTAAGGCAATTAACTTCTCATCTCTAAACTGGGCATAATTATATCTAACCCAAAGGAACTTGAAAGGATTAGATAAGACTTGGAAAAGCAGATGCTGGAAATGTGAGTCCTCTTGGAGATCAACCAGGGACTCTCATTTTATAATGAGAAAATTAACATTCAAATTAACATTCAAATAAATAATGTCATTTTTTGTAAGTGGACTTTAACCCAAGTCTTTTAATTTGCTTTTGTGTACAGAGAAATTTTAAGGATCCCTGTCTTGTGCCCCTGATGAAGGACAAAAATAAAAATACTCTGTGACTGTAATTATCTAATGACTTGTAATAATCTTGTACTTTCTCTAATCCTGGACCTAACCTAAGGTTCCCTTTCCTTTTATTGAGAAGAAATAGCCTTGGCTTGGGCATATCAGTGTCTGTGTTTTCTATACCCAATATCCCAACATCTCCTTCTAGCTAAAGTTCAGGAAAGCAGCTCTAGGTGCTTTCTCCTCTTGCCCGCCAGGGATCAGGGGTGGCTAGTGAATAAAGCTGACCAATGAACAGTTTGTGCTGGGACTGAAGAGTGACCCATGAGGAGGCATGGACAAAGGTCTTTGGTTATCTCTGATTAGGTAGGTGATGATACTAGCTCTCTTCAGAATCTGGGCTGGAGAATACTACAAGAATTGGTCTGTGGGAAGCAAGAAGAGAATGGGGATGGGCACACAGAGCAAAGCAGAGATGCCATGAGAGGGACAGTCACAGACCATGAGAGGTAAATGTAAGGAGAAGCCTTACCCTTGAGCCATGATGGGTCCCATGGCCTTCTGATTCTGTCTTCAGTCCTCCCATTCCTCGCTATATTTTACAACCAACAAGCATGAGCCTTGGGAGGTCAAGCAACTCTATTTTTGTCTCTTCCATTTAAAATTCATACTGTGAGGCTAGTGACTTCCTCTCAATAAGATACGTGGCAGAGCCTATGACTTTTCTGGTTCTTTTGTGGCAATAAATGTCCTCCAATAAGTAGTTAGTATGTCTAGTCTGTTACAATAATTAAAACTTTAAACTTAATTCAAAGTTATGGCTATTCTCCTTTCCTAGCTTGGGCCTACTGCTATTTCCTCTGCAGTGATCTTCCATGCCTCCTCTCTCAGTGCTGAAGGGAAGAGGGGAGCACGGGAAAGGGCCAGAAACCTCCCACTTGACTGACACTGTCTCAAGCATGTCATGTCCACTCTCTGGTCTTAGCCTGTATTTAATTTAAGGCTGACTCCTTTTCTCATAGGAGTGTTTTTATAGGTCCTTCAGAGAACTACTTTCTCCTTTTCAAGTGATATTTTGCCTGCATTTGCTTGATGCAGGGGACATTCTGTCCTTGGAGGACAGTAACAACTTCTACTTTGGCCCCTGGCTCTCAGTATCCCCCATCCACACACACATATACAGGCTCCCTGTTTCTCTGTTGGGGCACTATCATCCTCCCTCCAGTCAGCCCTCTCAGGCAAGATTTAACACAACTGATCCCCAGTTCTCTCTCACAACAGGTCCACAGGAAACACTCTTCCACTCTTTGCCCTGACAACCTCTGGAGTGCAGGCCTAGCCCAGGGGAGCAGCCACCTTTTCTGTGTTCTGCTATCAAAATGGTTACTCATGATTGCTTAGATTACTCAGGGATGAGTCATGAAGTAGACTTCAATGTCCCCCAAACTGTAGGGGACACATATTGAACAATTTGAGGAGTTTTCTTTTTTCTTTTGCAATTTAAAGAAAATGTTTATTGAAAATCCGAAAAACAATCCAAAAAAATGGACTTTTCCAGAAAACTGCAGCTATACAATGCACTGCATCTCTCATGTTAAAATGTGCATTGGACACAAATACAAAAGCCATGAAACAAGCCACCATTCTTCAACAATTTGAGCAAAGATAAAATGCCTAAGGAACAACATGGATGGCTTACAAAGGATGGGCTCTTTACTTTGAGTACCATTTAAAAAAAGAAAAAGAAAAAGAAAAAAAGGAGCACAAATGGATGAGTATGTTCGGTTATATACATTAAATTGAACCTTCGGCGCTAGGAATCAGAGCATTTTGTCATACAGCATTAACACATTATTAAAGTACATAGTGTCAAAGGAACAGAACCACCAGCATTTAAAAGCAACATTGTCAGCTAGGCAATAAAACATTCTACAGTATGGCTTTCTGTTGTCCATCATTGAATATACTGGTAGCAACTTTGAAATGAAAAAAAAAAAAATTAGGAAAAGAAAAAAGGAGCTGTAATCCCTTTTATTTTCTCTGTTTAAAACTAAACAGAAAACCACAATTCTGCTATACAGTAACATCTTCAAAATACATCATTTGCATCAGAGAAGGACTAAGAACAAAAATGTGTTTACAGAGATCTAAACATAAGTGAGTGAGAGTGCTTCCCACACAGCTTACCAATGGTACTCAGGAGGGGCCACTTCACTGGCACTAAACATAGTTGCAGAATTCTTTGCCAGGTACTTTAGGAAATTGTGAAGATAATTCAGTAATAAAGCAAGGCTCTTCTCATCCATAGGTGTATAGGCCAACATCGCTCCAATTTGTACAAATCTCAGTAGATGTGGTGCTCCATACACCTGGAACATGGGTGCATCAGGGTGATCTGCAAGGATTTCAGCATACTGAAGTCTCTCAAACTTGCAGAGTAGCTGAGTGCCCAACATTACATTGAAGTATTCTTTCATCTCTGCCACAACTTCATTAAAAGCATACTCCTTATTATCTGTGTTTCCTTGAGATTTCTTGTAGTTTGCATAATCCTCTAGAATGTAGTCCACATTCTTCTTGGCAGGAAGATAAAAGAGCTGTTTTTGCTTGGTAAATAAGTCCCAGTTATCAACAATCCATGGTTTTAGCTCTTCAGGAATCTTTTCTTTAACTTCAACTCTGTTCATAAATGTTTCCTCATTTTCAACAGTAGGATCGACCACGGCCATTTTCTACCAAGGAGGCTGAGGTGTCTCACTGGTACTGCTACCATCTTCATTTCTAGGTGACTTCAACATTTTTCTTTTGCAGACCAGATGTCGTCTTTCCTGGGGCAGACTCTCTCATCTTCCCCTCTGCATATTGCTCCTGAGTGGCTTTTTGAAGTTCTTGCTGTTTCTGCAGAGTGGCGTCCATGTATTTGAGTACTCTGCTCTCTGGAACCCATTCATCCCGATTTTTATTCCAACCACTGTAATGTATCAAGCATTTCACTTGTTTGTCCTTTATGACAACTGTTGGGAAAGTGGAACAATTTGGTCAGGCTCCCTGTGCCTCGGAGCCGGTTCAGGGTGGTTCAGCAACATTGTGTGTGTGGATGGAGTGAGTGCACCTGCATGGCAGCACTGCTTTGGCTGGTGTTTTACTGCCTCGGGTGCCCACCCTGCATGGCCATGTTTTTCCAGACCTGCAGCTTCCAAGGACCGTGTGGCTGGTTGCCTAGCTTATAGACCTGCGTGAAGGGGTCCGGTGACCCAGCCTAGCGTGGAGGGGTCTGGTGACCCAGCCTGGCGTGTGAAGGGTTTGTGACCCAGTCTGTGAGTGGGCTTGAGGGGTCTGGGAGCTCCAGACCCAGCCCTAGCTCAACCATCGGCCCATTCAGTGCAGGATTATTGGCAGGTAAAAGAGCCACGACAACTAGCGTGCTCGTCTATATTTACAATTGGCGTCATGAACAGGATTAAGAGCTAGACAATTGGTGCTGTGAGTAGGATTTGCGACATCACCTTAGCATTAGCCTTGCAATAGCCCTTGTCATAGCCAGACAGCAACCGGTATACTCTTTGCTTCATAAAGAAGAGGCCCATGAAAGCACAGAACTCACTCACTCTCCTGGAATTTAGGCTTTGGGTCCTGCTTCAGCACAATTTATAAGTGATTTGCCATCTCCTCCTTCTCCCATCAACTCCAACTCTTTGAGGAGTTTTGCTAAAGACCTTCCATCTTTTTTTGGGTGGCTGGCTGGTATGGGGATTCAAATGCTGGACTTTGATGTTATCAGTACCATGCTCTCCCAAGAAAGCTAACTGGCCAGCCCAAGACCTTTCATCTTGATTCAAGGCGAAGGAGAAATTACCTTTGCCTGTTACTTTAGGGGAAAGTGCAGGACTTACAGCACACCAATAGATTTTTCCAAAAATTGTCCCCTAATTTCTAACAATCTTCTCTTGGTCTCTCCAACTTCTTTTATAATCTGGAAATTGGGGGTCAAATAGGTGAAACTGGTTTTCTGATTTGCCATATTGCAAGTCTACATGGTGGTTTCTCATCTCACTACGATACATGACATCCATTTTATTGCCACCTCAGTTTAAATTGAGATTGAAAAAAGTTTTATTTTAATATCCTGTTCATTTACTATATAGAACCCCACTTCCCTAAAACAGCCTGAGTTAATCTCTGTTCCTTGCAAGTAAAGCAGCCTAACACAAACCCCATGATCATGGTGTTGGAGGAGGATTCCAGAAAAATCTTGGAAGAAAGAATGCCTGGGTAGAAGGGAGAGAGGTAGGAGAAAAAGAAGGGATAATGGTAGTAAGGCTTCAGATAGATTTAGGAGTCCTGTTCATAGTCTGTGTGTCCAATTAGTGGCCCCCAAAGTGTTATATTAGTTCCGGGACAGAGTGGCTGCTGCTACCTGGATGGTTAGAAGTGTCTAAAACTAATGGCAAATAAGACAATCCCATAGCAACCATTTTCTCATGGCACCTAAATTCTGCTATACCTCATGACTTGACCAGCAAATAATTCAATATATAAATGTTATTACCACCCCAAAGTTGGATACAACAGCATAAAAATTTTCAACTCAAATAAATCATCCAAATTTCTGATAAATATAATGGGTTAAGTTTATATGAGAAGATCACTCTTCCTACTTTAAAAATGTAAAATGAAGAATGCTAGCAAAAATACTAAAAATTTTAAAAACATACCAGAACAAAAACTTTTTAAAAAGTATAATATCGATGCACAAATACATAGATCAATGGAACAGAATAGAAAGTACAGAAAGAGACACAGATACGTATGGGAAATTAAAGTATGATAAACTTAGCACTGAATCAGTAGGGTAAAAATGGATTATTTGATAAATGATGTTGAAGGATATTAAAATAAAACTTAAATCTCAACATCTGGTGAAAAAATAAAGTTAGACTCTTACCTCACACAAAAACAAAGACTTAAATATGAAAACAAAGCCATAAAAATTCTAGAAGAAAATACTATAGAATTTATTCATATTCTTATAAATCATAAAATCAAAGACTGATAAATTGGGCATTGTAAAAGTACAAAGTTTCCTCATTAAAAAACCCATAAACAAAATGCTAATGACAAATGGGAAAAATACTTGCAATTTATATCATAAAGAGCTAATCTCCTGAAAGTATAAAGAGTACCACAACACAAATGAAAAATGGATGAAGGATGTGAACAAATGGTTCACAGAAAAGGAAACTCATATGGCTCTTGAACTTACGAAAAGACACAGTTATCATCACTTTTAATAAAAGAAACATAAATTAGAGCTACAACAAGATACCATTTTCTACCTATAAGACTGGCAAAGAACAAAAAGTTGGATTACATCCACTGTTGTTGAAGATGTGGGAAAATAGGCAGCCTTATGGACACCGGTAGGAGTACAACTTGGTATACAACCTTTACAAAGGACCACATTTACCAAAATAAAAATAAACAGATTATGTGTCCCAGCTATTCCTCTTCAGAAATACACGTAAGTGTAATGACATAAATACAAGGATATTCATCACAGTACAATATATGTAAGGATATTCATTGCAGCATTCTTGTAATAGTAAGACTGGAAACAACCTAAATGCTTATGAATAGGGACTGTTTTAAAAAATTATGGTACAACAAAACAACATAGCCCCTAGAAGAATGAGGCAGTTTTAATACGTACTAATATCTAAGGATGTTGATATTGTTACATGAAAAGGCAAGTGAAAAAATCATATCTGTAGCATACTATTTGTGATATATATGTATATATCGATAAATGCATAGAATATTTCTGCTGGCTACACAAGAAACTGTTAATACTGATTTTCTCTAGGGAGAGGATCTGAGTGGCTGGGGGATAGAGAGGAGTAGGAGACTGACACTTTCACTCTCCTTTTGAGGAGGAAACCTTTTGAGAAATTGGAACTCCAAGCTTAGACTGATGTGAGGCCAAATTTATACTACTACCGTGGTGCAGAGGCCCTGAGCTGAGAAACTTACATAAAAATTGGTCTAGAAGTAGGGCTCCCTGGCAGACGATAATGGGAACCTCTCCACAGGAACCCCTCTGCAATGCAGGGCACCATCACCAGCTGAGTTCTGGACTGTCATCCACCACAGTGCTCTTTTGGGCCAGATTTCCCGCATTTATTTTATTCTATGGCTTTCCTGTCTCTGTATCTCTGATGTTCTTTTAAGCCACTATCCTCGCCTCAGTGACAGACAGATAGGTGTCCAGGTCTACTGCTGGGCTGCTTCATTACACCTGCTGCCATCCTGCTCCATACCCTCTCTACTTCCCATCTCATGTTTGATCTCTCTCTCTCTCTCTTTTTTTTTTTTTAATTTACCTGGGCATTTCTCTATAATGATTCTGGTTGTCCAATTTGGCTAAGTTGCCTTAGCTTGCCTCAGGTGAATTATTTCTAATATAACCTGGCCCCAGGACCCTCATACCCCAGTGGGATTGCTACAGGCCCAGGCATAGAGGCATGCAACAGACACCACCCACTGAATGAAGTTTCTTTCTTGAAGTCAGCTGGTTACAAGGTTTCTCCACCAGCCGCTGTCCCTTTACTTCCCCTTCTCAGTTTCATAGGGGGTCCTGGGATCACTTTTCTACTGCCTCCTTCCACCTTTACCCTTAGTCTCACAGCTTCTTTTTCTGACAGCTGAGAATCATGAATGATTCATGGAGTACTCACGTTTTTTTTCCACTAAATGCATGTCTTCTAAAGATTCTTTTACAGAACTTGAGCTAGCTTTGTTGTAACTGACCTGACATTTTCTCTGCATTGTCTTTAACTGTACTGATGTCATTTTGTAAAGAAGTGATGAGTTTAGCATGTTGTTTGCTTCCTACATTCTTGTACTCTTCCCAATATTCCTTTTCACTGAGTTTCTCAAGAAATACTTTCTCAGCATTACTTATTTGTGTGCGCATATCTGTTGAAAAGAAAATCAAGACACCATGTCATTTCTATTGTCCTTACAACCATGATATGTTGCAATCTGTTTTTATGAAGTTTGATATTAAAATGCTGTTAGTTCACAAACAGTATTTTATATCCATAATTTAGGTAAATCTAAATTATTCAAATTATTGTTAATCTATCCCTCATGAGTCAAAATCGAAGTAAAATTAAACTTCCAATTTTAAAGCAGATGTGTGGTTTGGGGCTTGATTGAAAGATATAATAGACAACCCATTTGCCTAGGAACCCAGAAGTTTAAGTTAGTCCTGTGATAGCTTAATAAGAGTTGTAATTCATACAATGTATTATATCATATATACTCTTTATTAGTAAATTGTCATTTTTCTGGCCATTACGACTTTGAGCAAAAGTGATTTCAACTTGTGTCCTTCTCAGGTTATTGGCAACCTTTTTTGTAAGTAAACTGTTTGATTCAGTCATCTAAAGTTTATTTGTTTGGACTTCTCTTGTATAGCATAACATGTCTTTTTCTACCCCTCACTTTGTAAGACTTCAGAGTGAAAGATAAGTTCCACAGTTAAATATGAGTATGTACAAGTATTGAGCTATCTCAAACATATAAACTTTCAGTTTTCCCCAGCATACCGGTCCAACTTGATTCAATCTTTAGGCCTGCATATCACGTTACTGAAAAGGAAGCACTATAAGGACCCAAGTACAATGAACTTGATGGCTGCCTGGCTCACCATCATACACCACGATGTCCAAAAGCTCCTTGAAGGCCAAGCCACATCTTATGCATCTTGGTAAATCCAGCACTTAGCACAGAGCCTGGCGATTTGTTGGTGCTCAATAAATATTTTTGAATGACTGAATCATTCCAATCAGGCCAGAGGGATGTTCTTCAGTCCAGAAGTCCAGAAGGACTCTGGACATGTTAAGAGATTTAAACGTGATTTTGAAATCTCTTAACAAATGATGCTTGTTACTGTCATTAAACAATTATTAATAATACAGTAACCCAGATGGGCAGCTGTCCTATCCTCTAAGCAGACTGCTACTGTTGCAGTCCTGTGTCACATTGGGCCTTTGAGGAGGGGGGATGGTAGATGTCACTGAAATTTTTGAAAGAGAAATGGATATAGCGTCTGTTCTACTTTCTTAGAGCTCCTTTTCCCTCCCTTTTAGTAACACACACACACACACACACACACACACACACACACACACACACTCACACACAGGTTAAAAAAAATAAAAGCTGACATCTGACAGCATGTGAGGCCCTGGATCCAGGTCAGGAGCACGCTGCCCTTTCTGAGGTTTGGTTATATGAAAAAATTAACATCCCCTTTGTGCTTAGGCAAATTTGAGTTGGATTTTTATCCTTGCAACTGAAAGAACCCTAACTAAAAGTTGGAAGAAAAGTGTTACAGCAGTACTTCTCAAAACTTACTGTACATAGAAATCCTCTGGGGTCTTGTCAAAATGCAGATTCTGCATTTTCAGTAGGTCTGGCTGAGGCCTGAGATTCTGCATTATACCAAGCTGCTGCACACCAAAACGAGTTGCAAAGGACTACCTGGTACATAACATAACTGCCTCAGAAATTCTTTCCAGACACTTCTGTTCTCTGACATTCCCTCTCTTTCTCAGTGTCTGTGAACTTCTTTTTTCCTTGGACCACCACACATGCCTAGCCATCCTCTGCTGTGCTCAGTCACCCAACTCCGCCCCAGTCTTGTATGACACACACATCCCCATGCTCAGCCCAAACCGTAAACAGGCACTTCTCAACTAACTGGGCTCATTCCCCTCAGAAGGCAGTGTAGCAAGCATACCTGAGCATCCTTTGGGGTCTCACTCCCATCTCAAGGCACTTATTAAAGTATTCCTTCCAAACATAATCAGAAGTCTCTCAGAGAGGCATCCTGCAAAATGCACTATCTACCACCTTATGACATAACTATTGCCAATAAAGAGTCATGGGTAGGAGGAGGTTTATAGGAACAGTTTTGGAGACCTCTAAAAATGAAGCTTACCTACTGATGTTTGGTGTTGGAAATTACTTCACTCAAAACAATAAACATCTACCGAGTGGAGTGCCTGCTTTGTGCAAAGTGTTTGGGTAAGTAGGCACTCTGAAATACTTGGAGAAATCCAGGAAAACCTAGTCCCTTGTTTAGCCTTTCAGCTTCTGGTACTGCTTCTTGACAGCACTTACGTCTCTTTCCCATGTTTTCCAGCCTCCCAACAGAGATGGTATTTATAGAGGTTCTGGAAAAAGTGGTTTTAGAAATCTTAGCAAGTTTAGGATGAAGGAATATGAATTTTAAAAATGCGTGTGTTAAAACTGTGTATGACTTACCCCAGGACCATGGTATGTGCTAAGCCTACAGCAAGAGTTTGTCCTGGGTCTTTCATTTCTATCCATGTCCTCCAAACTCCCCCTTTCCCAACCCTCTTTCTCTCATGTAAATGGGGAGCTTAGTTCCCTTAGAGATATTGAAGTGAGGAGGGAATGCTTCATGGTTGTATTCACCTTGTTCCCAAATTCAAACCAAGGCTGAAACCAATGAAGCCACCGAAAAATAGAATTTCATAGAGAAAGAACAAATCCCCACTGTGTTGAGAAGCTAATAGGCTACTGTCTGGTGTTAAGATTCAGGTGGATTTCCTCTGTCTTTGGTTTGATCACTGCTCTTATTTCTGCTCCTCGGTTGGCTTCGGTACCTCTACCCACTTTATTTCCCTCTCCTGTTCATTTACCTACTGTGTGTGTGGTAGTGGTGGTAATGATGTCACTTGAGATACGTTTACAGCATTTTGAACATATTGGAAGACAAAGGCACTAATACATTCAAGAAATAACTTTATACAACTTTCATAATAATTTTCTAAGTTCTTAATCACCTCTCAAGTTTTTTTCCTGGTCTCTTTCAAACTTCCATTTTTCCTTCATTGCTTCTTCAACATCCTCTCTTGCTACAACTGGTAATCCCTCTGACTTCTCTTCACTCAGTTCCTTCAGTAGGTGCTGTATGTGCCAAACCTGTTCTGCCTTTAAGCGGCTATTCTGTCATGAAAATCCGCAGTAGTTAACAATATCTGCTGAACTATTTGCATTGCTTTTCCTCAAAAGAGAGTCACACACTGAAGCTTGCAAAGTGTGAAAGAAACATTTAATAAAATAAATTATACAATAATATCTCTAATATCATGGAAGAGATAAAATAAACCCATCAACATGGTAACCACTAGATAGAATGCTACATTTAAAAAATTGTGTTATTAATCTACTAGTCTATCCCTATCACAGGATCAATGAACATTACAGTTAAACCCTGGAGGTCAATTTTTTCAATATCCCACTGACACTTTTTCTTTAGCATTCATTACCCATTTAGTCATCTACCATGTGCCAAGTAGTGTTCTGGGCAGCAGGACTATATCGGTGAACAAAACAGAAAAAAAAGTACTGCTTTTGTGGAACTTACATTATTCTTTGCTTCTTTCACAAATGATTCTAATTCTCTTTTTTTAGGGTCACGGTTACTCACAATTCCAAAACTTCACACTTGAAATATGGACTAAGTTCTCCTTGTGGATATCCCATTCATGTTTCTAAGCTCTTTCTTTGATCAACTTAAAGTTTATTCTTGCCCTTGCCATCTTATTATGTATGTGTGGGCAAATAACTGAGAGAATTCACCACAAGCAAACCTGCTCTATAATAATTACTAAAGAGAGTCTTTCATGATGAAATGAAGGATAGTAGCCAGTAACTTGAATCCATGAGAAAAAAATATGAACATCAAGGCAAATGCATAGGCAAATATAAACGACAGAATAAATTTTTTTTTTATAATTCCTTTCCCCCCATGTGATTTAAAAGACAATGGCATAAAGCAATAATTACCAATTATGTTTATAGGCACACAATGTATAAAGACATATTTTGTATAACAATAACAACACAAATGAGAAGAGAGGGGATGGAGTAAAATTTCTGTATGCTATTGAAATTATGTTGGCATTAATCTGAATTTTTATAAATTAAGATGTTAACTGGAATCTCAAGTGCAATTGCTAAGAAAATAACTCAAAAATATAATAAAAGAAACAACAGAGAATTAAAATGATACACTAGAAAATATTTAACACAAAAGAAGACAATAATGGAAGAAAAGAGGAACAAAAATAAAATGAGACATAGAAAACAAATAGCAAAATGTCATTTGTAAATCTTCCTTATTTATAATTTTACATTAAATAAAAATAGATTAAACACAACAATTAAAAGGCACAGATAGGCAGAATGGATTGAACAAAAAAAGACCCAACTGTATGCTTCCTATAAGAGAGATACTTTAGATTCCAAGAAATAAATAGGCTAAAAGTAAAAAGATGGAAAAAAAATAAAAATATACCATGTGAACAATAACCCAAAGAGAGCTGGAGTGACTATAATAAGACAAAATAGACTTTAAAAAAGTTATTACTGAGACAAAAAGGACATCATATAATAACAAAAGGGTGAAACTATCAAGAAGATATAACAGTTATAAAAATATGTGCTCTGCGTTAGGTATTATTGTCCTTTCAAAATTCATGTCAACTCACAACTTTCCTATTTGGAAACAGTATTTGCAGATGTAATTAGTTAAGTAAGGTCATACTGAATTAATCTGGGTCCTAAGCCCAATAACTGGTATCTTTATTAAAAGGCAATATAAGGGCTGGCTGGTTAGCTCAGTTGGTTAGAGCAGTGTTATAACACCAAGGTTAAGGGTTCAGATCCCTAGACCGGCTGGCTACCAAAAAATAAAAATAAATAAAAGGCAATACAGAACACAAAAACACACAGGGACAGAAAAGTAATGTGAAGATGGGGGCAGAGATTGTAGTGATGTGTGTATAAGGCCAGTAATGCCGAAGATTGCTGAAAACATCAGAGACTAGGAGGTAGGATGGTTTCTGCTTCAAGCCTTCAGAAGGAACCAACGTTGCCAACTCATTGATTTTAGAGTTCTGGCCTCCTGAGAATAAATTTCTGTTGTTTTAAACCACACAGTTTGTGATAATCGGTTATGGCAGCCCAAGAGAACTAATACATACCCTAACAACAGAACCCCAAAATACATGAAGCCAACTTCCCACCACCCCCAACACACACACACCTAGTGGTGATGAGAAGCTTCCCCACTTCAGGTGTCAACACAGGCCAAGTGAAGAACTTGGACTTCTACTTCTACCAGGCAATAATGAAGTAGCACCCCCACTTTCCTTGCTAGAACAAGGTTAATAAAAGCCAGGTAAGATAGGTTGCACGTAAGATCCAGAGTCTCATAAAATAATACAAAAATTCCCAGGTTTCAATAAATCACTCATCATATAAGAATATGGAAGATTCCATACTGAATTTAAAAAGACAATCAACAGATGTCAACATCAAGGTGGCTGACATGTTAGAATTATTTTGCAAAGATTTTAAAGCAGCTATGGTAAAAATGCTTCCATGAACAATGATGAACATGCTTGAAACAAATAAAAAATAGAAAGTCTCAGTAAAATAATAGAATATACAAAGAACAACCAGATGGAAATTTTAGAACCGAAAAATGCAATAACAAATAAAAAGCTCAATGGATGGGCTCAATAGCAGAATGGAAGGGACAAAGGAAAGAATCAATGGAATGGAAGACAGAACATTAGAAATTGTCTAAGATGAAAAACAGAGAGAAAATAGAGTGAAAAAAAGAAAAGAAAAAAAATCAAACAAACAAAAAACAGAGCCTCAGGGACCTGTAGGACTATAACAAAAATATCTAACATTCATGTTATTAGAGTACTGAAAGTAGAAGGGAAAGAGGACAGGGCTGAAAAAGTACAGTAGTCCACACTTATCCATGGGAGATATGTTCCACGACCCCAGTGGATGCCTAAAACTGTGAATAGTACTGAGCCCTATATATACTGCTTTTTTCTGTACATACAAACCTATGATGAAGTTTAATTTTATAAATTAGGCACAGTAAGGGCCGAGCCCGTGGCACACTCGGGAGTGTGCGGCACTGGGAGCGTGGCGATGCTCCCGCCGCGGGTTCGGATCCTATGTGGGTAATGGCCGGTGCACGCTGAGTGCTGGTCACGAAAAAGATAAATTAGGCACAGTAAGAGATTAATACTGGCAACTATTAATAAAATAGAACAATTATAATGTACTGTAATAAAATTTATGTGAATATCATCTCTCTCTCTTTCTCCTTCTCTTTCAAAATATCTTATTGTACTGTATTCACCCTTCTTCTTGTGATCTGCAGGTCTGATAACTGAGACATCTACTAAGTGACTGATAGGTGGGTAGTATATACAGTATGAATAAGCTGGACAAAGGGATGATTCATATTCCAGATGGGACAGAGTGGAATGGTGCAAGATTTCATCGTGCTACTCTGAATGGCATGCAACTTAAAACTTATGAATTGTTTACTTCCAGAATTTTCCATTTAATATTTTTGGACTGCTGTTAACCGTATGTAACTGAGACCACAAAAAGTCACATTGCAGATAAGCGAGGGACTACTGTACTCAAAGAAATAATGGCTGGAAACTTCCCAGATTTCCAAGAGAGATACACCTATGGATTCAAGAAACTGAGCATACCTCAAACAAGATAAATACAAAGAAATCCATGCTAAGACACATCGTAATTAAACTTCTGAAAACTAAATACAAGGGAAAAGATTAAAAAGCTGTTAGAGAAAAACTATACTTTACCTACAGGGGAAAAACAATTAGAATATCAGCATATTTTTCATCAGAAACCATGGAAGCTAGAAGAAAGTGGCATATTATTTCCAAGTGCTGAAAGAAAAGAACTCTCAATCCAGAGTCCTTATATGCAGCAAAAATATCTAACAAAAGATGCACAGGACTTATATACTGAGAAGTACAAAATACTGATGAAAAAAAAATCAAGATCTAAATAATGGAGAAACATTTTGTGTTCATGGATTGGAAAACTCAACATAATAAAGATGTCAATTTCCCAAAATTGATATATAGCTTTCATACAATCCCTATGAAATACCCATTAAGACTTTTTTGGAAATATAGACAAGATAACTCTAAAATCTACATGGGAAAACAAAAGAACTACTATAGCTAAAACAATTTTGAATAACAAGAATAAAGTGGTAGGAATCAATCTGCCTAACTTCAAGACTCATTATATAGCTACAGTAATCAAGACTGTGTGGTGTTGGCAGACGTGGAGACATATGGATAAATGAAAAGGAACAGAGAACCCAGAAATAGACCCCCACAAATATCCCCAACTGATTATTTATTATTCTACTCAAATTTAAATAATTATTTTAAAGTGAACAATTCAGTGGCATTTAGTGTATTTACAGTGTTATATAACAACCACCTCAATCCAGTTCCAAAACATTTCTATCATTCCAAAGTAACACCCCTTAGCCATCAGGCAGTTTCTCCTCATCCTCTCTTCTTCCCAGACCCTGATAACCACCATTTTGTAGTCTGTCTCTATGGATTTGTCTATTCTGGATATTTCAAAAAAATGGACTCATAGAACATGTTGACCTTTTGTGTCTGGCATATTTCACTCAGCATATTTTGGAGGCTCTTCTACGTTGTAGCATGTATCAGTACTTCATTCCTTTTTATGACTGAATGATATTCCATTGTATATATACCACAGTTTGCTTATTCATTCATCTGTTTATAGACATTTGGGCTGTTTCTACCTTTCGGCTATTGTGAATAGTGTTGCTATAAACATGTGTAACAAGTATTTGTTTGAGCACCTGTTTTCAATTCTTTTGGGTATATACCTAGGAGGGGAATTACAGTGACATATGGCAATTCTATGTTTAACTTTTTGAGAAACTGTCAAATTGTTTTCCTCAGTGGCTGAATAATTTTACATTCCTACCAGCAATAGATGAGGGTTCCAAATTTTCCACATCCTCCTCAACACTTGATTATAGCCCTCCTGGCAGCTGTGAAGTGGTACCTCAATGTAGTTTTGCTTTGCATTTCTCTGATAAGTAATTATGTTGACCATCTTTTCACATGCTTGTTGGCCAGTTGTATATCTTCTTTGGAGAAATATCTATTCAATGCCAAACTGATTTTTGACAAAGGTGTAAAAGCAAGCCAAAGGAGGAAAGCTTCATCAACCAACAGTGCCAGAACAACTGGGCATCTATAGGCAAAAAAAAAAAAAAAAAAAAAGTGAACCTCAGTCTAAGTCTCACTCTTATACAAAAACTAACTCAAAATGAACCATGATTTAAATGTAAAAGGTGAAACTACAAACATTTTAGAATAAAACAGAGGAGAAAATCTTTGGGATTTAAGACACGGCAAACTGTTTTAAAACTTGACACAAAAAGCATGATCCATAAAAGGAAAAACTGTTAAACTGGACTTCACTAAAATTAAAAACTTTTACTCTGTAAAAGGCCCTTTGATAAGGATGAAAGACAAACTACAGACCGGAAGAAAATATTTGCAATAACATATCGAACAAAGTATTTAAAAGATTATATATGTAGAAGATCACATATATATGTACACATTCTCAAAACTAAACAGTTAAAAAAATCCAGTTAAAAAATGGGCAAAAGACATGAAGATAAATTTTACCAAAGAGAATATATAGATGGCAAATAAGCACATGAAAAGATGTTTAACATCATTATCCATTACGGAAATACAAATTAAAACCACAATGACATATCTCACTACTCATCTGTCTGAATGGCTAACATAAAACAGTGACATCACCAAATTCTGGCAAGGATGAGGAGAAACTGGATCATTTATATATTGCTGGTGGGAATGCAAAATGGTGCAGACAGTCTGGAACACAGTTTAGCAGTTTCTTAAAAAACTCAAACGTCACTACCATACTACCCAGCAATTGAACATCTTGAACTCCTGGGCATTTACTCCAGAGAAATGAAGACTTATGTTCACACAAATACCTGTACATGAATGTTTATATTAGTGTTATATGTAATGGTCAAGAACTGGAAACAACCCAGCTGTCCTCCAGGTGAATGGTGAAACAAACTGTGGAATAGCCATACCATGGAATGCTGCTCAGCAATAAAAAGAAACCAACTCATGATACACACAATAACCTGGATCAATCTCCAGAGAATTATGCTGAATGAAATAAGCCAATCCCAAAAGGTTACTCATTGTATGACTCTATTTGTATAATATTCTTGCAATTACAAAATTATAAAAATGGAGAACAGAGTGATAATGGTTGCAAGTGGTTAATGAAGGGATTGAATTGAGAGGGGAGTCAGTGTCTATAAAAGGGCAACATGAGAGATGCCTGTGGTGATGGAAATGTTCTGTGTCTTGATGATCAATGTTAATATTGTCAATATCCTAGTTGTGATATTGTACTTTAGTTTTGTAGTATGTTACAGGAAACTAGTAATGGAGACACAGGACCTCTATCTGTATTGTTTCTTATAACTGCATGTTAATCTATAATTATCTCAAAATAAAAAAAATAATTTTTTAAAAATGAAGGATAATCAATATAGCAACTGAAAAATAAGCAATTACTTTTAACCAATTCTCAGATATCCCATTTTCTTGAATGGAATACATTCATGTTTTGTTTGCTTATAAATAAATTGAAATACTTTGGCTTGACATAAGTTATTTTAAGATGAAATATTTGTAGAAACTTGAAAAATAGCAATGAAAATATCACTTGCCAAAGCTATTGCTCTACTAATCCTTTTTCCAAATATGGACTTTTTTACTTATTTTTGCAGAAGTGGAAAATTCCTCTATCAAGTATGTTTTGAATACTAAACAAAAATATCTGATTTAACTTATGTTAGTTAATTTTGGTAAGGCAACAATGACCTCTAGATTTAATTCTAGCTCAAAAATGTTTACCATGATATACAGGCAAAAAATTTCAAAGATAGTGATAATTTAAAAACTACAACATAGAATTCATAAAGAAGTATACTCACATATAATATATAAATTTTCCTTTTACTTTCCATGCTTGGCACAAAGCTTCTCAAAGTGAATCCAGTCCTTCTACATCAAAATTTTAACTCTAGCAACCACTCAAACATGCGATATCTTTTATTTGTAAATTAAAACATCACATGCCCTAAAAATGTTATTGAATGTTGTACAAACATTATTAAATAATATTTGACATTACATATAAATGTAATGACATCTATATTAAACTTTTCAAATCCCATACAAGTTTCAAATGGAAGGAGAATGTGTCTGACAACATGTTACAGAATTCAATATGTCTGAAAAATTATTTTGAGCCATATACTGAAAGAAAATTTAATTAGGTATATCTACCAATGTGCTGAAAAAATATGATTACCTTATAAAGTGAAGTAAATAATTATTATTTGAGGTAAATATAATCATCACATTATAAAAAGGAAAAAAGGATACTTAGTAAGTAAGCTACGAAAAAGGAATTGATTTTGTCTTCTTGTAAGGTCATTTCATGAACTTTACCGTTTTAACATTTTAAGACTCACAAATACAAAAATAAGAAGTTGCCAAAATAGTACAGAGATTTCTAATGCACTGTTCACCCAACCCTTCCCGATGATAACATCTTACATAATAATAGTACATTATGAAACCCAGGAAACTGACATTGGAACGATGCTATTAACTAAATTACAGACTTTATTCATTTCAGTTTGTACACACACTCATTTTTTTTAGTGTATACTATTATAGAATTTTATCACATATAGATATGAAAATTATTACTAAATAGATGGTATTTGAACCCATGATGTTAAGTGAGATCATCCCAGAGAGTGTTTACAGTAAAAAGAGTTGAGATCAGAACCGTGGTAAGTACCTGGTAAATACCATAATTAAGTGATGGGCCCAGGAAAAAAAGCAATGAATGAAAAACAGGAGGGAATGGCAAGAGAGGTAGGAGGAAAATTAAGGGAGAATGAGGTCCTGGAACCAAAGGAGAAAAGAGCTTTAAGATGAATGGAGTGACAGCTGAAGGAATGAAGGGTATAGTAAGGACTAAAAAAAGTCCATTGGATCTGGCTAATTGGACATTAACAACTTCTGCTGGAGCAGTTGTGTTGGGATAGTAGGAGTGAAAGAATGAATTGGGTGGTAAGGAAGTAAACACAATGAACTATGGAAATGTCTGTTGAGGTGAGAGGAGGAATGAATGCAAATAGAGAGAAAGAAAGGTAATAGATAAGATGATGATTCAAAAAAAAAAAAAAAACCTAAATATACATAGGAGGATGAGTAGGAAAGAAGAGAAGCATTTTTGATTGTGACATATCTGAAGAGAAAAAAATGTATCTTTCTAATGAATCATGTTTAATTTAGCAGTTTAAATATCTGTGACCTCAAACATTTTTCCTTCCACTGGTGTTTGCGTGAGTCCCAACTCAACATTTACTGAACAGCTACTCATGCTGGGCTCTTATGGCGAAGCAAAGATAAGTAAGACTTGATTGCTGCTCCCTAAAGAGTTTTCAGTTTAATAATGGATATCTTTTGGGGAAATGAAAAGGAGCTAGCCAAGAGAAAGCATTCTAGGGAGAGGAAACAGCATGGGTAAAGGTACAATTAGAGTTTGATTTTCCAAGATTTAAAAGAAGTGGTGGTAAGCAAAGGGTAGAGCAGCTGGAGACAAGGTTGGAGAAGCAAGCAAGGGTCAGATTTTGCAGAACCCTGAAGACTTTGTAAGAACTATGGATTTTATATTCTGTAAAATAGGAAGCCACTGGGTGTCTTTAAGTACCAAAAGGTTTACAGTACTCAAAGGGTAATTGTGGCTGCACTGTGGAAATGTACCGGAAGGGGAAGGATGGGTAAGAGATAACGATGGCTTAAAGTGGGGGAGTAGCAGCATAAATGGAAAGAAATGGATGATGTTCAGATACATACAGTTGGAGCTAGAGTCTGCCTCTTCATGCTCCTACTGCTGGGTCCACTAATGTGCACACTTAGGTCTATCTCATTCTTGAGCTAATCCTAATGGAAACAAGAACTTAACTGTTTATGGCTCAAATGATGGGCTAATGGGGAAAGCGATTACCTAGTCCTGATTTGTTGCACACTTCCCACAACCAAGTGCTGACCGAAGAGTCTCGGTGCTGACCGCTGGAGAATGAGCACTGGTCCCTCGATAGCAGCTCATTCCCCTTTCATGCTCTGGATCTCATCATGTGGAACCTGCATTCAAGCACCTATGCCAAACTTGTCCTTTCCACCTTTATTCATAGACCTGAGTTTCTGTGACTGGCCCTTGAAATCATGATAGTATCAGAGTCACAGTTATATCACTGCCAGCGCTTGTCTTGTCCAATAAATATTTGCTGAATAAATGAACAAACGAACTCTGTGAGAAGACAGGAAATCCTATTTCACAAGAGAGAAATCAAGGCTTATACCAATTTTGGCCAACATGACATCAGCAGTAAGTTGTACAGTCAGGACACAAACTCAGGTTTCTGACTCCAAATTCCATTAAAATTTGTAGATTTAGTCTTTTTAGACAAATGCCAAATAAAACAATTAACTGTGGAAGTTTCAGCATTCATATAAAATAAAAGTATTAACAGGAGGCACCCTTAGTATTTCCTCATTCATGAGATACATTGAGGGATAAGTTATGTTAATTATCATTTACTGCTTTCAAACTTCATTTCTGTTGATCTTTAGTCCTGATAGTTATATACAGCATCCCTTTGATATTCATTTTAATCTGATTTTATAAAAATAATATATCATCTTAAATATCTAATTAGTCATTTTAACAACTGAGATTGTACTTTTCCAATGGTATTTACATATGTACACTCTGAAAATCTAGAAGAAAAAAGATACAGAGATTAAAAATAGAGAACCAATGTTTTATAGGTTGGTTAAGTAAGAAGTCAAAAGATAGATGAGGTTTGAAAGCTTTAAAATTTTGAACATAAGATTCACTGTCCTTATACAATCTAAATAATGTAATTCAAGCCGACTTCCATTGGCATTATAATTAATATAATGGGAACAGCAGAATTCTCTTGCCTCACATGTATAAAGAAACTTAAATGGGCTGTAAATCAATCAATTCCAAGCTTTGAAGAGGATAATTTCCTACTGTATATTTCATCTTAATTCACAATTGTTTAAGGCATGTGTGTAAATGTTTAATAACTATACATAGGCTCTAAATTTTATACTCACTCTTTCATGATACTTTTGGTTCTTTTCCCTAAGTTTCTTTATTTGAAATATGAATCGCTCCACTGCATTTTCCTTTATTTGACAGCTGAGAATAAACAACAATATGTTATAATTATTTCTTATGAAAAATTAATGAGACAAAATTTAAAAATTAAACTAAATTATTTGAATTGAAGTAAATTATTAAATATGAAGGTACTTTAAAAAGGTCATGAGAAGATTCATATTATCTTTTTTTTTTTGTCTTTTTCGTGTCCGGCACTCAGCCAGTGAGTACACCAGCCATTCCTATATAGGATCCGAACCAGCGGCGGGAGCGTCGCTGCGCTCCCAGCGCCACACTCTTCCGAGTGCGCCACGGGCTCGGCCCCATATTATCTTTTAATTACACCTTTCCATGAACTTTTTGAAGTACCTTCATATATTATAAAATCCTACTTAGGGATAAGATATTTCCCTAAATGATTCTGTGTTTCTGAATCTATTTTACTCACTAAAATATACATTGGAGAGATAACTTCAAGTTTTTTTTTTTTTTTAAATCAATCCCCATTCATTTTTCATAGTTGTAATATTTATACTTTCTAATAAATATTTCAAATATAAATAACTCAGCTTAAAGGAAACCTAGGAAAGGGCAAACAGAAAACATGCTTTCTAGATTCTAAAAATATTCAGACAAAAATGACAAAACAGATTTTATAAGGGCAATCACACGTTCTTGAAATACTAAGATAAACTAGGCGTGCCTATCGGTTCAAGTTCATCAGTATAATATCTCTTCTACATGTAATAAAAGCTTCTTTCCTGGCACAAGTACATTTCTTTAATACCCAACAAGTATTTGTTGAGCATCTGTTAGGTAGGAAAGAGAAAAGTGCAGGAAAATTTTGGTATACCATTTGACAGCTATTTAAAATGTTAAGTCTATTTCTATCCTTAAAAGACCAAAGTCTACCTAAAATATGAAAGTAAAGTTGGTAAATGCTATAACTTTAAATCTGAGACCAAAAGAAGGCAACAGAAATCGCTCCACTTAAACCCCTTGCCTCAATTAAAAACAAAACAACACAAAAATAAAAATATAGCACCTCTGTGTAGTAAACAGAGGAGTGGTTAAAGAACAGACTAGTCCTCAACACTTCTTATCTACGTGACCCCAGGCAAGTCAATTCTCTGGGCCTAAATTTCCAACAATACCCAGCTCTACATATTATTTTTAAAAAGGATTTTAAAAAAGAAATTATACGTGAATGTTTCTAATAGAGAGAAAAATAAGGCTCCTTTCTTCCAATGATGAGAAAACTCAAAATAAAAACAAAACAGGCAAATCCTTTAATGGAAAAAAAGCTCTGTTTGGATACTATGAAACTTGGATTTCAGTCCTGGTTTTCCACTCACTGCCTAAGGACACTTAACCTATTTAGGGCTTGGCTTACTCTGCTATAAATAAGATGATTAAAGGAGATGAACTCTATTGTTCCTTTTCAGTTCTAAAATTCTGCAATTTAAATTGACCAATGTGCTCTTTCATATAGTCGTACATGCAACATAGATTTAATGAGATGCTGCTAGATGCCCAGCATTGTTTTAGGCACTGTAGAGGTAGAGATAGTTTCAAACAAGACCTTCATGATCTTGGCCTCAAGAAGTAAATTTTACTAGACAATAAAGAATTAAACAAACATATTGTTTACACAGGGTGATAAATACTATGAGGGACAATCAGCTTTGTATCTCATGAATATTTGAAATAAATTAATTAATTAATTTTTAAAAAGAAAAAATAATACTATGAGGGAAATAGGATATTCGAAGGATAGTAAATGGAAAGGACTGCTAGAGATAATGGGCTCCACACAATAGTAAGAAGTAGGGTTCGGGCCAGCCCCGTGGCTCACTCGGGAGAGTGCGGGGCTGGGAGCACAGCGGCGCTCCAGCACCGAGGCCGCGGGTTCGGATCCTGTATAGGGATGGCCCGTGCGTGTGCTCACTGGCTGAGTGTGGTGTGGGTGACACCACGCCAAGGGTTACAATCCCCTTACCGGTCACACACAAAAAAAAAAAAAAAAAAAGTAGGACTCTAGGTAAGAAAAACCATCGAGATGTGCAAAGATTTTGAGGTAGTGCTTTCTCTACCTCCCATTTTTTAAGAAGAAAAATGGAAGTATTATAAACGAAAATTATCTGAAAGAAGCCTATGCAAATGTGCAAATTACTCACATAATTTATTCAATTATAAATATGGTAATACTATTTTGCTGCATGGGTGGAGCAGGCAAATGAATCAAGCATATGGTCTCTATTGGTTGAGACAGAGTCTTTGGATGGGCTGGTTAATAGACTGACTCTCCGGCTGCAGCTGAGAGTCTTTCTTAATGATAACAGAGCATGGAATGATCCTGCTGGAGACCACAGCCAGCTCTAACCTGAGACGTTGCCTGGGACATAATTATACTAAAAAATTGTTTATCTAAAACTCTACACTTAAGCATACCACCCCTCCCCTCAGAACATTTAGAAGCAAATGTCTTAGTGTTTTGTCTCATGTTCATTTTGCAGAGAACTGTATAGGACGATCTGAGTGGCACCAGCAGGCCTCAGGGGGAATTCTGACATGCCCTAAATATTTCGATGGTGTCATTAGCCCCCTTGCGGAGCTCAGGGTAATTGCAGGTCTAATAATGAAAGCCTCTCTTTGGAATCCACTTCAACCTTCTCAGGTCTCATGAGAAGGTGGATTTACCAGGACCCAGATGAAGCTTAACTTCAGAACTCCAAACTATTAACCACTATGGTGAATTCAAGCTTAACCGTTCTCTATATGCTTTTTCCTTTTCATATCTCCTCCATCTACTCAGTGCCCTAAAATCCCACGTTACACCAAATGTTGAAGCAAGTGGGATGATAAACCAATAGATACTAAAGTGGTTAGAATACAGCAGTATTCTAAAGTGCAGTGATATTATTAAATTGTTAGTAATATAATGTGTCACCTTTCCCCTTCTCTCCCTGTATTATTAAACTATTAGTAACGTGTTAACTTTCTCCTCCATGCAGTTTTATTGGCAATTCTGGGAAGAAAACAAACAAATTTGAATTCCAAAAAATCTGTATGAGGGTACTTCAAAGAGTTCATGGAAAAATAGAATTGAAAGATAATACAAATTTTTCCATGAACTTTTTGAAGTACCTTTGTACTTTTTCTTTTACCCAAAACCATATCCACACCTATTTCTACGTTTCTAACCATACCCACTAAAGAAAACTGGAGAAAAACAAGTATACAGGAGAAAAGAAAAACTACCATTACTTAGAGATGATCAGTTTATAGGCTTAGCATTGGCAGTATCTGCTCCTCACAAACAACCACAGCAGTTCATGACCTTATATTCTTGGGATAGAGTTCATATATACATGGAATTACCCGATCAAGGGCAGGATTGCTTTATAGTTATTGCTATTACTACCAATGACTTCAGAATATTTGAACAATTTACACTCACCAGGGGGTAAGAAAGTGCCCGTTTCATGGTAGACATTAATTTTATCACGGAGTATTAGCACTTAAAAAAATTTATTTCCTGTATTGATAGGCAAAAATAATATCTTTTTGTTTTCATAAGTGTGATTTTGCTCTCAGACAATATTTGCTCAACAAAAAATTCAGCTCATGCTATATACCAGGCTGTGCTAGATACTAGAAATACAAAGAAGGGTAAAATATAGTCTTCAAGGAAATTACGAGTTTTTAAGGGAGAGTTGAGCAGAAATGACCCTTCATATTTTTCCCTCACCTCAAGTATTCTAACTGCCTTATCCATATAAAGACACAAATCCCCAAACCACCTATCCAAATAAACTTGACTTTCAAAAAAAAATCTATATTTTTGATCTCTATAGTTTTTTACTCACAACCATATTCACACCTATTTCTACATCTATATCCTTACTCATTGTACAAAACTGGTGGAAAAACAAGTATAAAGTAGAAAATAAAAATCATCATTACTAAGAGTTGATCATTTTATAGGTTTAACATTGGTGGTATCAGCTCTTTACAAACAACCATATAAGTTAATGACCTTATGTTTTGGGACATATATTTTTAAAAGTTCAATTGCTCAGAAACCATTAATTGACTACCTACTATGTGCTCACTGCTTTGTTAGTGCTGAGATAGTGTAAGAGAAATATACAAGGGTTCAGAGCCTCATACCAGCCAGCTGCCAAAAAAAAAAAAATAAAAATAAAAATAAATAAGAGAGAGAGAGAGAGAAAGAGAAATATAAGATGCTGTCAGGAGACCTCTGGACAATCCTTCCCCAAATAATAAGAGGGGGCACCTTGGCTATTTGTCATGTGACAAAAGTTCTGTCAGCTAGGAACACATGGAATGAGTAAATTGTCACTAGCAGAGTATGGTACAGCAAAGGCTTGGTTGTTCCAGTCCACGAGATTATATATGTCTTAAATTAAAGAGAACAAAGGCACAGGATGCTCAGCTTATATCTTGCACTAGATCATGAGACTTTCTAAATGTTTGCTTTTTTGTAAGCCTTTGTTAAAGAGGAGAGAGACTGGCTTCTAGTTGACCCAAGAGACAGAAACAGCTGTAACTGGATACCATTGCTATAAACCATGGGAGCCAGTTAAAGACTAGGTTGTATTCACAGAGCCTGACTTTTTGTCCACCTCTTCTAAGATGAGATGAAGGAAGTTTTATGTTGAGAAATGAGTACGAATACTATCTGGTTGTTACTTAATGTTATCTCAAGTAGAGAATAAAAGGAAATTGTTAAAAGCCACTTCCGATAGATGTTTCTCTCTTAGTGTTCTGACCCTTTCACTTATGTAGAGTCTCTTAAGGAGAAGGTGAAGGATTTTCCCCGAATGCTGATAAAAAACACTTCTTGGGCTCCCCATTTTCAACCTTGTACCCTTCCAATAAACAGCTTCCTATTCCCAAATCCTAAATGTTCTGCTTGATCTGACCCTGGCCTAAATTACCAGTGTCTGCCCTTGCTCTCTCCCCCTCGCTCTGCCTTCTCTCAGTTTCCAGACTGTTATAAGCTCTTTCCCTCTCTAGTGTCTTCACCTCTCTGTGTCTCCATAACACTTCTTCCTCTTCCAGAGATCAGCTCAAACATTGCTTCCTCAAACAAGCTTTTCCTAACCCCTCAGACTAGGTCAAGTCCTTCAGTATTGCCATTAAACAGCACCCTACACTTGTCTTTCTTAGCACCTTCATTACAGCTATGTGATTTTTTTTCTAAAAAGCTCGAGTTAGTTATTTAATGTCTGTCTCCCATGCTTCATTGGGGCAGGGACCTCTGGTCCTGTTCTCCGCTATACTCCAGTACCCACCACTTGCCTTGCACTTGGTAAACACTGAAGTCCTTGTGGAATGAGTACATGACTGAAGCATATTTCAGTCTCATTTGGGAAAAGACTAATACTTGTCCATTCATTCCCTAAGAATTACACATTAAAACACCTACTCTGTGCCAAAAGTTGAGGTTTACAAGCTCTGTAGGGGACGACTATCTATTAGTTGGATTAAAACATAAACACAAAATAAGTATCACCTCTAGTTTTGACTCCAGCTCCTGGGAATGAGACATTATAAAATGTTATTATTAAAAATAATTCTCTCTAAATCACTTAGATATGATCTGTAGCCATTTAGAAATAATGCAAGTTATAATATCAAAGAAATGAAAATTAAATAAAAGGAAATTTCCTCTTCTCTTCTATAAATGTACACTAACCATTCTATGTTGTGTTTTAAGAGGTAGGCCAGCAAGCTGTTCTATACATAGAAGAGAGTGACCATTAATAATACAATGGGAGGAGCCAAAACCACATTGACGAATGCTGTTTCACAACTACTCTTGGGCTATGTTATATCCAAAGTTTCAGAAACCTGTAAAAAATATGCACATTATCACAAGACTGCAATTATGCCTCCAATCTAGCTCTATTATCTTGGTAGCTGTTGGGTGCATCATTTCCATTTGAAGTTAACAATGAGTCTTAACAAGGATTGCCATTTATATGTGGCAACTTTCAGATTTCAGAATATAAACTTACTGATAGCCTAGAAGTGCTTCACTGGTAGGTAATTTGACTTCTTTTGAGAGACCATCAGGTATATCCTTTTTATTTGCTTTCCCTGAGTTCTCCATCTTATTGGTTAGCTATTAAGACATGTACCTGTTTAGAAAAGAGACAGAGGAAAAGTAAATAAATTCCATCTTAGCTCCTCTACTTATGTTTACTCTCCATAAGGGACTTAATTTAAAACTGGTTTTTCTATCCTGACTGTTTCCATATCCCCAGATCTAGTATCAACCACAATACTGGAACATCATGAATCATTTGGATCCTTGAAACTGGTGAGTTCCATGTTTAGCCCAGGTATAGCCTCCCCCCCACCCAAACTTTCTAAGATATTCTCTTTTATCCGTTGACATCTGTTGCCCCTATCAAGCTCCTTTAAGGACAAAGGACTGAATTTTTTCCATCACTTTATTTCTCCACAGTGTTTGGCAGAGTCCACTGCACATGACAGCAGCTCAATAAATGTCCATTGATTTTTTAAAAATTCAGACAAAACAAAACCATAAATTTCTATAAACACCAAGAAGCTAGGATCCAAAAGAATTACAACTACGATCCAAAAAAATTAGGTTTGGCCAGGGTTGTTACAAACAGCAAATAAAAACATACATTGAAGTCTTTTTTAAATGGTTAATAATAATAATAATGTTGTATTAACAATAACTTTGTCAGCTATTAATTACTTTTATACCTAATAATAAAAAATTATCAAGAATCATATTTTTTAAAAGGGAAAATCAAGGCCCACTGTTCACAAATGTTTATAGTAAACAGAAATACTTCATGGATTTGGTTTGGTTACTAAAGTATGCTGCTCAGATTACAGTCTTCCTTAACAGATTTTTATCTTTTAATTTCCACTAATCTCAAAAGAATAAGTGCCTAGCCTTCAATCAATGTATCAGTAGTTTGGTGTGGTAGAAAGCACATAACCTTTGTAATTATTTGTTTAAATGGGTGGAAACTCCATGAGAGTTGGGATGATGTAATTCTTGTGCATTTCTGTATTTCTCCACCTAGCATAATCGACACACAATAAATCCTTGTCAAATGACTACACGAGAGGATGGATGAATAAATCAAGCAGATGTTTTAACCCTAGATCCACCATCTATTATCTGTGTGACTTTGAGTAGGTCAACTTAATCTTTTTGAAATTTATTTTCATCACCGGTAAGTAAGAATAATGACAATCTTACCCTAAGAGCTACTGTAAGGATTAAATAAACTAATATTTAAAACACCTAGCATAGTGTCTGACATACAGAAAGAGCTTAATAGTATTAAGTCCCTTCCTGCTTCTCTCCAGATATAGCTCCAGATCATGCTACTTCAAATTCTAGGTAACTATAAAGCAGAGGATGCCTGCCTGCTGCCAAGTATGATATGTGGAAAGACTAATCCATGAGATTTGCTATTGTCCACCTTCATCATTGATTTAGGTCACTAAATCATTAATCTACATAGACCTTCAGATCCACAGTGGAAAAACTGGCTGAAATGAAAACACACTGCTTGCACACCCAGACCTCCAGCAAGGCTGTCTTTGTGTCTGAGACTTTTCTTTTCTAGCCAAATGGTACATTTCTATATGCTAACAAATTCAAGTACACATGAATGCAAATATACTACAATACATTTCACCTGAAAAGCTCACAGGTGACACAACAAAAAGATTTTATACAGTAAGAGGGCAATATATTAAATAGTGTCTTCTCAAATATGAAAGTATTGAGAATAATTCAATAAGTTCCATACCAAAACATGTCATCATTATACCATCACAGTTCACAGAAAATTATTAGCTAAGAAAAAATTGTTATCTTTTGTTTCAGATGCAGAGGAATTTTTGTATTATTTTCTGTTTTACAATTAGAATTTCTAACTTGATTGTTGCACAAGATAACATGCTGACAAATGTTTCATTTTAAAACAATAACTTACTATTCAGTAATAATTTTTACTATACAATATTTTATTTAAAAGTTAAAACAAATGTCAACAGTAATCTTGCTCTAAGTCATATGAAAGAGATCAAGTGTTACGGTCTCCACCTGTGGTACCCATCTGGCGCTGTAGGAAAAATGACCTCATCTTGCTCAGTTACCTCAGTTACTTGGCTCTTAAGTTTTTAACCTTTGACTAATGTATAATTAGTTACCTAATTGCAGCTCACAGCAGAGGATTTTAATAAATGCAAGTGAAAATGTGGATCCATTAAGGCACAATGATTTATGCATAAACTATATTAAAATTCATTGTTTCACACTTTCAAGAAAATTAGTAAGCCAATTGGATTGCCTGCTTAACAGTTACATTTTTGCAATGAGCTAATGGCAGTACCTCAAAATGTACTTTTGCATTTGATAATGTTCTACAAACAATGTGGACTTTCATAAACTTTTACAAGGATTTATAGTTCCTGACCACCCAGAAGATTTCTATCTCAGTAAAGGGTAAGAATTCTAGAAAAATATTCACAAAGCAGATGCAGTTATCTTCCAGGAAGGTTACACTTAGAATAATTCCTAACAAATGGACACCTAATCTGTTTGTCAGTAACTGCAAACATCTATTCAGTGCCTGCTCTGTGCGCAGCACTGTACCTGGCCCTCAGTTATAAAATATAGAAGAGGCAAGATCTCTACTCAGACTAATGGGAAGAAAGAAGCATACTTCAGCAGAACTTCAAAAAAGTAACGAGCAACTTTAAAAGACTTAGCAAAATCGTCCAGGTAATGCTATGGAGATCTTCACCCAGAAGACCTCTTTTTTGTGCCCACATGAGTTTTTTTCTCCCAACTCTGGGCACTCTGTAACCTACACCATGGAGTGAGAGCAGGTGAGCAGCCTGGGTTTGAAAGAATCAGGTCTCCAGCCGTTCTAGAGTCTCCTCCATAATCACTTTCTGTCAGAAAATGTTTCAAAAAAATATTCCCCAAATGTTTCTCAGTGAAGTCTATTTAGTAAAAATGGACATATAACAATCACCTTCTTCAAATGTAGTTATCCCATAATGCTTATCCCATAACACAAATTACCCATACAACACAGAGCGCGTCCCTTCGTGCAGTCTCAAGATCCTGGATCCATATCTAGAAAGCTCCTACTGACTCCTTTTATGACTTTGCAAAGTCATGAATATCCGGAAGCCTCCTTATGACTCCTTTCATAATTCTATGGAAGCTGGGAGGGATGGCAGTTCTGCCCTAGCACTTTTTTGGAAATATTAAATAGATCTTGAGGTTTGTTGGCTAATATTTTACATAAATGTAGATTAAAATTGAAGATATTTACCTAATGGCATTAATAATGACAAAAACTCTGAATAAGATTCCGTCAGAGGATGACAGCATATGTAGTCAATATTTGGGTACCAGAAATCTTCAAGTCTAGTCCTGGCTAACTAGCTATAAATTCAGCCATGAACTGCACATAATTTGCAGTTCTCAAATTATATTGGATTCTTAGCTTTAAAATTGGTCTGGCTTTTGATCCAGAATTGCTAGTAAATAGTTTGAAATGTAGTATGTTACACTAACTTCTAGTAACCACAACCACATTTTTCCCCATTTCTGCTGTCCTTCAATTTTAGAAATGTAAAAAAAGAAAGAAAGAAAGAAAGAAAGAAAGAAACATAACCATGAAAACAATATTGTGAGGTTAATGGAGATACATGCAAAGCTGTTATACTCTGATGGTGGAGGAGAACAAAAAGGCTTCTCTCAACCTTCAAAGAGCAGTAGTGAGTATAATGAGGATCTACTGGAGGTGGCCGAAAGGAAATCCATGACCAATGATCACATACACTGATAAATATCCACCCTTATTATTTTCCATCTCTACCTTCACAGAAATCTTTCTCTTCTGTTTTCTTTTCTTTTGGTTTTGTTTTCTCATCTCCTAACCACTTCTTTAACTCTCTCTCTGCCCAAGAGAGAATAATGGGGTAAAAAGGGAATCAGGAAATAAATAAGGTACAATACAAATCTAACAAATTTATAAAAGAAAGAAACCAAGTGTTCTCTTTATAAGGATGTTGTAGCATCCAGGCCAAGGAGTTGAAACCAATCTATGAATTGGGAGTGTGAGGACGAAAGGCCATCAACCACCCACTGAGAACGTATGAAGTTCCTACGGTGGGAAGAACATCGCCCTGGCAGTGAGAAGAGGTCCTCACTGAAAAAGCATTCACTAAACTGGGAATTCGGTGAGAAAGGCACTCAGAGAAGCAAGACAGTCTAGTCCTCGCTCCGCTGCTGAGTTTTATAAGCTCGGACAAGTCTCTGAACATTTCTGACCCTCAGTTTCCATCTTCCCTACCTCCTGTCAGGATTATTAATAAGGCTCAAATGCTGTGAGGAAACTGTCAAGCGATAAACCCCATACAAACGGAAGGCATCAGTTTACTGAGCGTCTACTGTGTGCGAGGGACTGTGTGGGGCACCTTGAAGGTTACAAACCCGAATCAAATTCAGACCCTGCCCTCCGGGTGCACAAGATCTAGGAGGTCAAATAAGAAACATAACATATGCAGAGGTTCGACTGCAAGGTGGAACGAGAGATAGGTTACAATGCTGGTCAGATCAAATAGGCCTGCCGCCCTCTCTGTCTCCTGGGTGGAGAAGTGGGGTGGGCCTTCCCAGCAGCTCCTAATGGCCCAGGAGCGGCGCCTCGTGGGCGAGACCAGGAGGGCGCGACTCCAGGTCCACCCTGGAGTGGAACAAGTCCCAGGCCCGTGGAGATGGCCAGGTGGTGAGTGGGAAAGATGCTCATAAACTCTTCCGTGTCAGACCGGAAGGAGTCAGGGGCCCAGCAAGGAGGCCAGCCGGTCTCCAGACACCCCGCCTCGACAGCTACCAGGTGCGGACACACGGCCGTGAGCCGGTAGCTTGCACTCTTGTCCTGCCCGCCCACCAGCTCCACAGCCTCGGCCGCCGCCGCGGAAGCCCTCTGGGTTTCCATGGCGACCGGCGTCCTTCCACCCCCGCACTCCCCGCCGCGAGCGGCGGGCTGAGCGCGCCACCTGGCGGCTACTCGGGGAAGAGTCGGGCGGAGGGTCAGCGCCGCCGCTCTCGTAGCGGCGATCGCGCTGCCCGCCTTCCTCTCACTGGGCTAATCCCATAGAGCGCACATGCGCTCCTTGCCTCCCGCTAGTCGCAAACCTGGAAGTGGGGCGTGGACATGCGCTGAATACGCAGGCTCTGTGCTGTGGCCGTAAGCAGTGTCTTCTGCTGTCAGATGCGATGCAGGGACTCGTCGGTGGTTTCCGAACAACTCGGAAGATGGGGACGTGGGATGTGTGCGCGAGATGGGGGCTCTGCGCGCCCCCGCCACGCTCTGCCCCTTCCACCAGGCAGCTTCTCTTCTGTCTAAATTGTGCGAGTTCATAGAGCTTTAGCTCCAGGTAAAATGGCAGGCCCCTAGGCTAAATGCTCATGGAGAAACTTAAGGATATAAGGTCCTTGATACACTTCCTATTTTCCTTCTCGCGTTGCTGGTTGGTTCCTGGACCTCAAGAAAAGTAATATAGATCCCGTTTTCCCCCTCTCATTTCACTTTTTACAGCTCTCTACCCACTGAAGGGGAAAAGTCTCACACCTGCAACCTCTCAAGTTCCCCCTTTCCTCTGCTGCGTTCTTTCTCATTCTCTGCTCCAAGACCATGTCTTACAGCTTGGGAGCTTCTACTTCCACTAGTTAAATCCGAGTCAATTATCTGTCCTTTTATTCCAGAAAGACAGGGTGAGGCTCCTTTCAGCCTCTACTCTCTTCAGAAGTCACCTGTTTGGCATTCTTGAATCTGTTTTTTAAAAAATAGATTGTCATATCTTTTTTGATTCATACTGTGTTATATTAAGAACTACAGGAAGGAAACTGAAGCAGTTAATAGAATATTAATTAGCTTTTGGTTAAGGGAGTTTTCCTCATCAGTAAAATATCATTTAAAAATAAGCCAGTTTGTGATAGTTTGTGTTCCACCTCGTTTAAACCTCCCTTTATTCTAAAAGTGTTATATATTTATTAAGTGCCACTGATTTGCTGTGATCTACACACTCGATAAACGTTTTTTAGTTACTTGGTCTTCCCTAGAATAATAACAGGTGGGATTATGGGTAAAATTATTAAATAGAATGAAAAGGCAGGAGAAAAAGAGCTACCACCAAAAAATTTTAAAGCACGGAGATTTTTTTAGTTAAATGGAAAAACAATTTGAGATTCTTCAGCATTTTGAATTCATTCCCACATCATTTCCTATAAATCTCAGTCCTGCTTCTTTTACAAGAGCCTGGGCCCATGGTCAAAAATTTACTTTTACCCTATCATTTATCTCCGGCACAGTTTTTCTTAGGGTGTTTGCCAGTTGGTGGTCAAACAGTGAAGCCAGATAAAAACCATTTGCTGAGTTTCCTCATTTGACCTTGATTTTCTGTTAGTCTTGCCATGTTGAATGATGCTGAAATAGAAGTAAGAAAGTGCCTATGATAGAAAAACCCAAATATGCTGTCTATTTTTGGCAAAACCACAAAGAACCTGTTTGGTATGAACAATTGCTAAGCATCTTATACTTTCTTTGAAAATTGCAGGGTCTTTTTTCGACGATATGATTTTTTAAAATCACGCACAACTTGGTTTTGTATTATTTTTACCTGTTTTCACTAAAGATTACTACCTCTGCAAACAGATCCTAAGGCAATCAAGTAAATACATTAATGTTAAATCTCACAATTTCTAGAGACCTGAACTAGAGATTAACCTATTAATTTTGCAAACCAGTTCAAACTTTAGTAAATCACATGTTTTACTGACAGCAAAGTTACTTTTGAGAGATAGAAAAGGTCTGCTTCAACTTTATATCCAAAAACCGTTCCTGACAAATTTGAAACAATTAAAGTGGTGCCTTTTTTTTTTCCAGTTTATCAGTATACAATGTAGTTGATTTTCCTGTTAAAGTGGTACTTTGCAAAAAAAAAAAAAAAGTCATGAAGCAAAATATTCTCTTAAGAGGAAAAAAGTTTATACTACCTTTAAAGAGGTATGGTGACAAACTCACAGAGGGGATTATGTTTTGACCCAACATCACTTATGTTGCAATATTATAATATAGGATGGTTTCCTGCTTTGTTTATAAGGGTCACAGTTTTTACCTTTAAATAGGACTCTACCTTGTTTTATATCTCTCTTCAAACCAAGTTTAACGTGATTAACCAGAACTCTGCAAAAAGATATCTCATTTCGTTTTTCCCTCTTACCTCCTCTGCCTAACTAATTTTTGAAATTACTTTTATGATCTCTTTGTTTTCTCTAAGGAAAGAGGAGCCCAGATGGTAAGCTGGAGCCAGAGTTTCACATCCTGGTAGTTGAGCCAGGTGATGCGGATTTTGCCTGAGGGCTTTAGCATATGATGTCATGAGAGCATTCAGCAATAATGAATTGCTACATTCTTGCAGCAGTTTAGAAATATTCACAAAAGGATAACATATAGATCAATAGAACATTTGAACAATCCAGAAACAGACTTACACGTATATGGTCAATTGCTCCAGATAAAAGTGCCAGGGTAACTCAAGGAAAGAATAATATTTTCAACAAATGCTCCTGTAAATATTGGATATCTATTTGGAAAAAAGGTGAACCTAGAACCTGACCCAAAACTGAGACAGGAGGTGCTCAGTTTCCCTGGGTTTGGGTTTCAGGACACAATTCTGGGTTTCAAGCTATTCCCCAAGTCTCAGTGCTGTACTCTATTCAGGCCCTCCCCTAGAGTCGCTGGCTGGGGTGTATGCCTTCCTTTGTCTCAAACTTACTTTCGGCAAGTAGCTGCTCATTCTCTTGAGCCAGCCTGAACTCTGTACTAGACTTTAAAGGGGTATTTCTTACTTTTGTCCCGGACCTGGTACGGGCCCTGCTGGGTCTCTGGAGCTTGGTGGCACTCTTTCTCTGTGGAATCTGTATCTCTTATTCGTTACATTATTAAACCAGTTTTCACTTTCTGTTGTGACTCTGCTCTTGAATTCTTTTCTGTGGCGGAGTCAAGAACCCGGTAAGAGGACGAGGTGGGTTGGCCGGGCCTTCCCAGTCCCCTTCTCCTCCAGCATCAAAACCATGCAAAAAATTAGCTCAAAATGAATCATAGACCTGAACAGAAAAACTAAAACTGTAAAACTTGTAGAGTAAAACAGGAGAAAATCTTTGTGATCTTGGGGTGGCAAAGATTTCTAACATAGGACACAAAAAGCATGATTTAAAAAAGGAAAAATTAATAATTTGGACTTCATTCAAATTAAAAACTTCTCTTTAGTTTTAAGAAGATAAAAAGGCAAGCCACAGACTGGTATACAGAATTTATAAACAACTCTAAAGCTCAATAATAAGAAAACAAAACAACCAATTACAAATTCCAAAAGAATTGAACAGGCACTCCATAAAAGAAGGTATGTGCAAAGCCAATTAGCACATGAGAACATGCTTGACATCATTAGTCATCAGGAAAGTGCAAATTAAAACCACAATGAGATATGACTACACACCCATTAGAATGGCTAAACTTAAGAAGACTGACAATACCATACGTTGTCAAAGATATGGAATAACCGGAACTTTCATATTTTGCTAGTAGAAAAGTAAAATGGTACAACCACTTTGGGTTTTTTGTTTTTTTTTTAACATAACCTTAAGATTTTATAGTCTTCACAATAAAACAAATGAGGAAGCTTAGAACTAGATCACTTGGCCCTTTCTCTTCTTATTTCCTCCCAGTTCAAAATGTTTGCATCTCTTAACGGCCAGCATTGTCTTAGATCTGCAGTTAGGCTCAACACACTCAAGCCGCAGCCCAATCCTGAAGGGCATACAGAGAATCCTTGCCCTTCTTGTACTGTGTCACTTTGTGGAGTTGCTGCTTGCCACACTTCTTACAGAAAGTCTGGCGAGATTTAGGAACATTCACCATGTTTGCGAGAGCGCTATGGGCACGGAAAGAAAGAGGACCTGTTTAATCATTTTGGAAAACAGTTTTAGTCTCTTACAAAGTTAGACATGTACTGTATGACCTAGCAGCCCCCATTCCTAGATATTTATTCAAGAGAAATGAAAACAGATGTTCATAGAAGCTTTGTTAATGATAATCTAAATCTGGAAACAACTCAGATATCCATCAACAGGTAACTACATAAACAAATAGTGCTATATTCATACAATAGAATACTACTTAGTAATCAAAAAAAAAAGAATGAACTATTGATACATACAAATTTCTTTTGTATGTATGCTTTTATGGTTGGGTCTCAAAAGAAGTTAGCTAAGTGGAGAAGCCAAGTGTGAAAAACTATTTACTGTATTATATGAAATTCTAGAAAAGCCTGAAAGCAGATTAGTGGTTGCCTAGTGCTGAGGGGCTGGGATGAAGGAATTGACTGCAGAGGGGCAGGAGAGAACTTCTTGACATAAAGGAAATGCTCTGTATCTTCGTTGTGGCAGTAGTTATAAGGCTGTATGCATTTGTTAAAACTCATTGAACTACATATTTTAAACAGGTGTATTTTATTGTATGTAATTTGTACCTCAATAAAGTTAATTTTTAAAAAGTAGCTTCAAATTATTTGAAACACCTCCCATTAAGAGGTGGAGTCTCTGTTCCCTCTCCTTGAATCTGGGTGGTATCATGATTGCTTCAATCAATAGATTACGGCAGAAATGATTCTATGTTACTTTTGAGGCTAGGACATAGAAAATCATACGGCTTCCTCCTGATTCTTTTGGGATACTTGCTCTGGAGGAAGCCAGCTATGACATAAAAAGTTCATCCTGCTAGAGAGGCCAAGTATAGAAACTGTGGTCAACCATTCTAGCTGAGCACCACCTACTAGCCCACAAAGTGCCAGTTAGTGTAAGTGAAGTCATTTTGGACCCTCCCTCCCAATCAGCCCATCCACGAGCTTAGTTTCGCCAAGTTGATCTGAGTTGATGCCACAAGGAACGTGGGATCACCAGTTACTAACCTACAGAGTCTGTGAGATATAATAATGTGGTAGTTGTTTTAAACCACTTAGTTTGGGTAGTGTATTAGTTATCCATTACTGCATAACAAATTACTCCAAGATTTAGTAATTCAAGACAATAATAATCATTTATTATCTCACAGTTTCTATGAATCAGGAATTTGAGAGCAACTTGATGGGGCAGTTCTAGCTTAGTGTATCTCATGAGGTCAGATGTTGGAACAGATGGAGGGAGAGAGAGGGACAGGCAATCAAGTTAATAGGCAATAACAACACAATTGTATAATGCCCAGAATCAGTGTAAAAGCAGGATGCTATGGAAAACCTAACCCAGTCTTGAGCATCAGAGAAGAATTCTTACAAAAAGCGAGGTCTACTGAGACTTGACAATGAACAGGGATTAGTTTGGGGTGTCAGTTGGGAGGGGCCGAGACAGAGGGCATAACGTCTACAAAGGCCTAGAGGGAAAAATGAAAATGATGAGTTTCCAGTGGAGCTACAGGAATTTACTATGGTTAGATAATATGGTCCCAGAGAAGCAATCAATCAGGGGCAGATCACGACAGGTCCTCTGAGCCATCCTGAGGATTACGGGCTCTCTTATGATGACAAAAGTTCACTCTGGCTAGTGTGGAGGAGGGTGGGAAGGGTCAGGACAGGGTCAGGTTCCAGCTCCAATATTTCTTTTGCCTAAGGGCCTCTCATTTGGGTCCAGTTTCTGGTCCAAGGAACATGTCTCAGGCTTTGCCCTTTGCAAGATTGCAGAGACTGGCAACAAAGGATGACCTCATCTCTCTGGCTCAAATTGTAAGCTTACCTAATCTCTGGAGGCTTCCATGACTCAGGTGAGATGCCCACTCCCACACCGGAAAGTAGTCTATGAAACTCTGCCATCACCACAACACCAGCAAACATATTAAAATAATTAGAACATCTGGAATAAGATTACCTCACATCTGGAGGGTGAGGCAGTATAAATTCTGACTTCCATCTTTTAAAAACAGTATTTGTTTGCAGAAGGGAAAATAAAAGGACATTTCCAGGAATATTTATCAATATTGGCCAACCTACATTAATGTGCTACATTTTTAAATAAAAGGAATAATGAAATTGTGGAATATTCCCCACACACTTCATATGGTTTTGAGGACATGCCAACTATTTTACCTTTTATACAGCACACTAGTTAAGAAAACCATTTCCAAAAGACCACATTACATTATTGCATTTAAATGAAATGTCCTGAAAAGGCAGATCTATGAGACAGAGGGAAGACTGCAACTAGGGCTACACACCAGAGGGTCACCAGCAGGGGGACCACTTGACGAAAGAGCCATCCAAGAGAAGCCACAAGCAGCTGAACAGGACATTGCAGAGAAAATGGTCTTTGGATCCTGTAACTGAAAGATCCTTCTTCTAGTGAATGCACCTGACTTTGGGAACTGCCCATTGTGGAATCTGGTGAGACTGAGAGATACACGTATAATTTACAGAACCACACTTTGTTGATGCTTCTTTTCTTTAAGAACATGAAATTTGGAGTAAGTCTAGGTTCTTCTGAAGCAGCTTGTTAGCTGTGTGCTTGGACAAGCTACTCTGCTTTCTGCACCTCAATTTCCTCATATGTGATATGGAGATAATATTGCATACCTCTAAGGGCTGTTCTGGAGATTAAATAAACACCTTATATGATTCCTGGCACATGGTAGGTTCTCAATAAGTGTTAGCTCTCTCTTGTACCCTTTCTAAAATATTAAGTGTGAGAATGCCAGAAAATAGGAGAATGTGGAGCTGTTCTGGGTCACATTTCCCATATAGCTGGAGAGGGCTTGCTCCACCCAGTTAGCATCTGTATTTGTTGAGATCCAGATAGGCATCTCTGACCCAGCTCCAAACTTGCACACCCAGCTACCTATTCAGCACCAACTCAATAGCTCAAAGGCACATCATGTCCCAAACTCATCCCCTCCAATTTTCCCCTCTTCCTCCAGGCTGTGTCCACATTTAGTAAATAGTACCAGCATTCACTTATCTATTCAAGCCTGAAGACTGGGAGTCATTCTAGACTCCTTACTTTTCCTCACCTCTGTATCTAATCGACCTTCAAGTTTTGTGATTCTACCCAGAATTTGTGTAGATTGAACCCATTCATTAATTTTTATCTAAAAACATATAGAGAGCAGCTACTATAAGCTAGGCACTAACCAGGCTCTGTCTTCACTGCCTCCTCCCTAGTACAGGTCCCAATCTTCTCCTGACTTTGCTGAAGAAATAGCTTCCCACCTAATTGTCCTGAATCCAATCCTTTCTCCACATTCTGCCAGAGACTCCTTCCCTTGTTGAACACCTTCAAAGGCTTCCCGCAGACCCCTTAGGGAAGAGCTCCTGACATGGCTGATAAGGCCCTCCAAACTCCAGTTCTATCCAGGTCCAGGTCAGGTCTCCCAGATACGTGATCTGGCCATTGGTTGGCTTCCCCCAGAAGCATACTCTGAGGTTGGGGTTTAAGTGAAAGTAGTTTATTTGGGAGATAGTGTCAGAAAACTCTGGTAGAAAAATGGGGAAATGAGGAAGGCAGAGAAAGAAGCCAATTCAGGGTACATCCCTGAACAAGTTGCTGGGAGATGGGCAAGGGGGCTTGGTTTCACTGGCAACTCTGGGAGACAGCACAGAACACCCTCAGAGCTGTCCCACCCAGAAGGGAGGAAGGGGGGAAGTTAACCCTCCTTCCTCATCGGCGGAGGACTGCTCCTGAGAGCACTGATTCCCCAGCACTTACAGTCTGCGGGGGCTGGACCATGCCTCTGCCCCATGCGGGCAAAAGAAGTCCTCATTCAGGGCCCAGCGTTTCAGGTGCTCGCAGGAAGAAGCCCTGGGCTTGCCTGGTGAATGCTGAGGGGTTATAGGAGGGCACTAGAGTGTCCACCACAGCTCCCAAAATGCACTTTACCTCTCCTATGCAGCTGTGGGAGATTAATATACCACACTAGAATATACTCGTTATTATTATTTATCATTTTAATTTAGGTATAGTTTAGATACAGTAAAATCCACTCATGTATAATATTTATAAGTAAAATACATTATGATGAGTTTTGATAAGTTTTTACATCTGTGCCACCACCACCACAATGAAGATAGAGCCCTTCCACCACTCCAGGAAGTTCCATTGCTGCATAACATTTTACTACGATCTCTGGAGAATCTGGCCTGCTATTCTGGTCATGGGTCTCAGAAGGATTTACAGAAAGTAGAGCCATGGGAGCTCTACTCTCATGACGAAAAGTTGCAACGTCTGATGTCCTGGCTTGTTGTTGACGTGAGGATAGACAACAAAACTCCCAGAATATACTCCCTTGGCATAGTTCAAGCTGGCTATTCAGAGAACTGCAGACACAGGATTAGCTCTGAAAAGCTGTTCTTTTGTGAAAGAAATTTCGTCTATAAAGGAAATCTATATTAGTAAACAGAGGAAGCTAACAGGCTATCTCTGAGGCCCCCTTATCTGCCTTATCTGTATCTAGGAAAGATCACATGGACATCCCCAGCCAGATATTGCCACAGGATGTCACATATTCTTCTGAAGGCTATTATCTGAGAGACTTTATCTGCATAATAAGATGACCATTGTTGGTGGTGCATTTCCTCTCCTCACCCTCCCATTGCTTGTTGCCTTCACCCTCTAGAAGCCTCAAGGCCCTACCCTTTCTGTATAGTATAAAAACTTTAGTTGTCTGGTCCTTCTTTGAGTCTCATATTTTGAGCTCTTTTTACCCTTGAAATGACTCATTCAGTGTCGCTCTTTCCAGCTAATCTGCTAGCTCTGTAAGGGTGTAGACAATGTCTCTGCTTCACCATTATACCACAGAGCCTAACATGTAAAAGGTGCTCAAGAGATATTTAGTGAATATTTGGATAAATGAATACAAGGCTGTCCTTTCCAGAAAGTAACCCAGGCTTGCCATGCTGTGTACCTGACAAATAAATTATACGTACATAATGAAACCTCTAAGTTGTTGTGATGTCTGAATTCACATAAATCAGATATATTTAAAGACAGCCAACTTTAACGAAAGCCTTGCTAGGCTTTCTGAGTAAAGCTTAGGATGTAAATTTTTATCCCTTTGCAACAAATTCATTCCTAATACCATTTTTCTAGACCCAGGCCACTCCACACATTGTGCCTGGGTTAGGATAAATGAAAGACCCACAGCCCAACCTGTGTAATCTAGAGATGGCTCCCACCTGCCCATCTGCACAAGCACAAACGGGTGGAGCACAGGAGGGTGACGTCCTGAAACTTGAGCTTTATTCTGTGTGCACTGGGGAGCCATGGGAAGTTTCCCAGCATGCCAGAAGCAAGACTTCAGAAAGATTAATGAAGCAGGAATGGAAAGAGGAGAGACTTGGGGCTGGTAGACAAGATGGGAGGGAAGAGGCCTGAGACAACCCAGCTTATAGAAACTTTCGGGTTCTCTTTAACTTTTGATGGTGGGTCAATGGTCTGGTTGGGGGACAGAGGAGTCACTACAGTGAATGAATCAAAGTATAAACAGTGTGCAAAGTAGTTTAGATTTTTATCTAACTCACTGTTGGGAAAATAGAATAGTTTGATCAGGCCCCCTTGCCACAGGTCCGGTTGGGTGTGGTGCAGCACATTCTTTGTAAACAAATTGTGTGTGGGGGGGTGGAGTTACTTCGCATGTGTGCCAATGTATCTTTTTAGTTTTGTTACTATTGTGTGTTCCAGTGTTGTGTGGAGGGGGCGGCCCTGAACTGCTGGCTGGCAAAGAGCTCGTGTCTAAAAATAGAGTCCAGCTACTGGACTTTGCTTGTAGCAGTTGAGTTTCAGAGTTTCTCTTTGGACTGCCTAGCTCCTAGACGTGTGTGTGCAGAAATAAAGACTACTCTTTCTTCAACCAAGGCTCCAATGACCTTTTTTCCAGTTACCTAGCTTGTAGACCTGCATGTGAAGGGTTTGTGACCCAGTCTGGACAACAGGCTTGAGGGGTCTGTGAGCTCTAGACCCAGCCCTAGCTCTACACTCACAGACTGTTTCCTGTTACTTTATCGTCAAAGTTATTTCCTAAAGCACTAATGGAGTGTTTGTAAGAAAAGTAATACATGATCACAATGGTTCCCTGTAAATAATCAAGAATGTAAATACACACAGCTGTTTAAATTTTATTTTTTATTAGCATATATATTATTACAAATCATACTTATTGTCTATGCCCCTTATCCAATCTCTTCCCATCCCCCTCCCTCCCCCTCCTACTTCCGAAAACCCTAGATTTCTTCTCTCCATCTGAAAGAGTAGTGGTTACTCTGTTGATTTGTTGCCTAGATGATCTGTCCAGTTCTGAGAGAGGTGTGTTCAGGTCCCCCACTATTATCACAGAGTAGGTGCTTCTTCTGTCACTCTGGAAGGGGCTTTGTGGAGAGAGACATCCTCTTCTTTTCTTTGGTCTCTGCTGATGTATCTCCTTGTGTCAATGCACTCGAGTGGCTGGCAGGCCATCTGCACAGTGGTTGTAGCATCTAGCAGCTTTTGTGGCAGCCGTGGCTATTGTGGTGGCTGTGGTCACATGGAAGTGGTGTTTTGGAAATGCTCCTTACCTGGTTGTGGGAGGAGGGGTAGGTCCCCAACTCCATACCTCAGGACCCCGGGTGGGCCCCATGGCAGTGGCAGTGTGCCTGGTTGCAGGAGGAAGGGTTGGTCCCTGGCTCCATCTGTGATTACATTCTAAGATGTTGTTGCAGAGCAGTTGGGTGGGAGGAAGAGAGGTGAACAGGGAAGGAAATAGGGTGGGAGAAGGAGGAAGGAGGGGAGGTGTGATTGAGGCCCATGGCACCCCCCTCATTCCTGCAGGGGAGACTAGGGGGCTTCCAGTGGTGGCTTGGTCATTGCTGGGCTGAATGCAGATGTCAGGGGGGTGTGGCCAAAGCCCTTGGCCCCCCACTGCCCCAGCTTGGGAGCTCAGGGTGTTTCCTGCAGTGTCTTGGCAGTCGTCACTGGGCTGATTTTTGGTGTTGGGAGGCACGGCTGAGGCCCCCAGCCCTTCCCCCTCCCTGGCTTGGGGGCCCAGGGGGTTTCCAGTCCCTCTAGGTTTTATAAGTGTTCTTTGGTGAAGTGAGACCTTTACTAGTTAATATCAAACTTTGTCTCTGGTCTGTGGGTATTTTGTGTTTTCTTTCAGTTCTGTGTTGGCTTATTGCTGTTCCCACCACTTAAACTCTGAAATGGAACTAATTTGTTGTCCTTTGCTTACTTCTGCAATGGGGGAACTTCCTGTGGGGACCAGCACTTGAACCCTGTAGTTGAGCTAAATTGATGCTTTGCTGCTGATTCCCTGGGAAGGCTTTATGCGCAGCTCAGGTTTTAATTGTTGGTCTGGGCCTGATACTTTTCAGCAAAATGCACCCCCTGCAGATCTATATTCCTGATCAGTATCTTCTGAGTGGTCCTACACTGATTGGGAGGCAGATCAGCTGTCCTTGCTGTGCCCGTGTTCCCCCAGTGGGTCCCTCTCCCCTACCTCCCATACTCCAAACACTACCCATGGGATGGGTTGTGCTTCAGTCCCTTGCAATGACTCACTGGTCTCTAAGTGATTCCTTTTTTCTGTTGTTGTGGCTCCTTGCTCCTAGGTGGGTCCACAGGAACCCTGTTAGTGGTCTTGCTAGCCTGAGGAGCCCTCTTCTCCCCTGCCACCTCCAAGCAACTTCATCCAAAAGGCACAGCTGCAGCTTTTGCCAGCTCTTGCTCCATGTGCTCAGCAGCTCCATGCTGGAAGCCACCAGGATTCAAAATGGTGGGAGTGATCCTTTCTGTCTCTCATTGTGGCTTCTCCTGCCTTCATGAACTCCGTAGGTCTCTCCTCCTCTTCCCCTGAGCTCGAGTGGCTCCAGCTTTGCTGTCGTTCTTTTTAATAGTTGTAAATTGTTGATTTGTGGGAGAGAGTGATGCTGGGGACCATCTATTCCACCATCTTGACCAGAAGCTTAAGTTATAAAAGGAGGTAAAGTGGCATTTATTTTTGTATGTTCATGGGACAATGCATGAATGTCCCCCACATTCATCACATGACTTTTTCTGAAACTAATAAACTTTGTGCTTCCCTTAAAACTTTGTTAAATTAAAAAAAAAAACTTTCTTTCAAATTTTCTATATCTTGATTGTGGTGTTGGTTTCATGGGTGTATACATATGTCAAAACTAATATAATTATTATATGTGTGGAGATATCTCTATCTGTATATTTACAGAGAAAATAGCTTTGTACAACATAAAAGATGAATACATAATACCTTCCCCCAAATAACATCCTTCCTCTTGGGATCACAAGTGTAGAGCTAGGGCAGGGTCTGGAGCTCACAGACCCCTCAAGCCCATTGTCCAGACTGGGTCACAAACCCTTCAAATGCAGGTCTACAAGCTAGGTAACTGGAAAAAGGTCCTTGGAGCCTTGGTTGAAGGAAAATAGTCTTTATTCAGCACACACACTTCTAAGAGTTAGGCAGTCCAAAGAGAAACTCAAAAACACATCTGATACAGGCAAAGTCCAAAGAAAAACTGAGCAGGTGCCAGGAAAGTAAACATGCTCTATTTTTAGACATGCTGCTTCACAAACTGCAGACCACACAAAAATAGCAATAAGCTAAAAGATACATTGGGGTGCATGTGCACTAACTCCACCCACACACGACTTGTTTACAAAGAATGTGCTGCACCACCCCCAACCAGACCTGAGATGAGGGGCCTGACTATTCTATTTTCCCCACAACAAGGTTTTCCTCTCTTCACAAGTTCCTGTCCTAATGCCTATATTTGAGGGGAAAATACGAAATTACTTTTCATCATCACTTGTTTACCCCAGAGAGTTGTCAGAGGTTAACAGCTTTAAAACTATAACCTCCAAAGACTTAAAACAGTGGTTCTCAATCAGGGTGATTTTGTGTCTTTAGGCACATTTGGCAATGTATGAAGACAATTTAAATGGTCATGTCTGGGGCAGGGGTGCTACTGGCATTTAGTGAGTAGAAGACATCCTACAATTCACAGGACTGTCTCTCACAACAACCGGCATGAATTTCAATAGTGCCGAGATTGAGAAATCTTGGTTTAGAAAAGATCATTTACCGAATGGGGAATACTGATATGGGCTAGCAGAAAGTAAAGAAAAAATGCCCCATCATTCACTCATTCTTCATCTGCTCTTATAAATCGTTGGAGGCTCCATTCTAAAGGACTGTTCCTCCACAGTAGAAATTAGGTTTGGAGCCATAGTAGTAGCCAGAGGCCCTGGTTCTGGGGTCACCAGGGTTTAATTTTGTCAGCAGAGTAACATAGCATGACATGCCTGGGTTACTTTCTGGAAAGGATAGCCATGTATTCATTTATCCAAACATTCACTAAATGTCTTTTGAGCACCTTTTTACATGTCAGGCTCTGTGCTAGGCACTGGTAGTTTAATAGTGAAGCAGAAAGATATTGTCTACACCTTTACAGAGCTAGCAGATGAACTGGAAAGATCGACATTAAATGAATCATTTAATGGTAAAGAGAGCTAAAATATGAGACTCAAAGATAAAGTCACTTTATCACTTCAGGGGCATAAAATATACTGTGTATAACTCAATTTGTAATAAAATATACTATGTAATGTGTCTCATTTATTAGCTAGAATTAAGTTTACTTTTCTTTGAATTGCTAAAGTAATTATTTTTTACTTCCTGTACAACTCATCTCTTTTTTATACCATATGTGTCAAGGGCATATGTACCCTTAGAACTTTGGGATGTTTGAAGCCTACTTGTAAGAGGGACCCTGAGAGAAATGGTAGCAGAGGGCATTTAGGGTTGATAACCATTATTCCTAACATATTATCATCATTATTACAATTTATATACCTCATAGTGTAATAGATACATACAAGTATAGTACTATGTTTCCGGTTAAACATGGCTGAGTTTATCACCTTTCCCTACTGAAACCTCACTAATGGGGGTGGTAGAGAGTTGGGCGGAAGGGGGGTAAAAATCCAGAAAGACAGAGAATTGGAAAGGAAACATCAGCAAATGGGAAATTTCAGAAAAAAATTTTTGGAAGGTAGAAATTAGTAGAGGAGAGAAACATGATTTGGGGCAGAGGAGGTTACTGTATGAAAAGAAGCCAGCATGATGGTTTCATGGGTGTATACCTATGCCAAAATGTATTAAGTTGTACATTTTAAATATGTGCAGTCTTATTTTACCTCAATAAAGCTGTTTTTTAGCCTCATTGAGGTATAATGGATATACAAAAAATTGTACACATTTAATGTATACATCTTTATGAGTTTGGACATATGTATGCACCACAACCAAGGTACTAAATGTATACATCACCTCCAAAAATTTTCCTGTGTTCTCTTGTGTATTTTTAAAGCTGCTTTTTAAACAAAGAAAAAAATTAAGCCACTAACAATGAGTGGAATGGAATATATGAATTAGTTTTACTATGTAGAATAAAGTTTGATTCATTTAGTTATTTTTTTAACCAAAAGTATCTGTTTTCATTATTGGGATTCAAATTTGAGGACAGTTTAATTGTTTCTCAGATAGTTCTTTTTTTCTTTTGAGATTTGCACTGCAGTTTGGCAAATGTTGAAGCCATCACTGTTGAAACTCCACTCCTCAAATGTAAATATTTGCTGCAGGTTACTCTTGCTTTGACAGTACAAGAAGAAACTTATTTACATGTCAAAACTGACAGATGCTTTTTATAGTGGTGTGTTGAAAAATATGCAATATTGTCAATATGCATAATGCCAATTTTTTTAGCTGGCATCTTTCACAGATCTGATGGTGGTGAACTTGGGCCTCTTTCTGAAGAGTGACTACTTTGGTACATAAATGATGAATCATGAGTATCCACACATGATTCAACAGTCTGTATTTCTGCCACTGTTAAGGCAGCAAAAATCTGTATTATTTGTTTATTAACACTCATCGAGTACACCTAACTCAGATTAGCCAGCCCAAAGACCTGTGAATAAAACTCTAGGGCATAGAACTGCAAGTTGAGCAAGAGCAGGTGTTGCTTATGTGAATCTGGTGAAGAACTTTGAGATATACTATCCTAGCTTTTGTTTCCCAAAAGCTGACCATGGGACAAAAATTTGGTATGTAGATAGTTTATTTAGAAAGTGATCCCAGGAAACACAAATGAGGAAGTAGGGGAATTGGAGAAGAAAGGGGAAAATGCCAGTAAAGTTTGCACGAATGAATGAGTTACTCCTGTGTGAAAGTGAGGCTCCATCTCACTAGGGATGCTCTAAGGACTCATTTGAACAAGCTTCAAAATTGTTCCACTGTGGGATAGGGAAGCTAGAGTATTTATCCACAGATTCCTGTCTTAATTGTTTGAAAGATGCCCCTGGGAGGTAGGGATGTTAATTTTGCCCACTCCCACTTCCCCACACAGTTGTGGGCTGAACAGGCTCCTGTGGGCTGAAGAAAGTTCTAGACAGAGACATAAAGAGATGCCAGCTGTTGAGATATAAAGTTGGCAGTGTGCATGGGAATTGCTTACTGCAGCTACAGGTAGATTCAGAGGTTGGAGAGGGGTATGTCTGGGGCATTGATATCATATGCTGCATGGCGGATTTAGGATCTTTGATATGATAACATATCAATGCTAGGTGTTGACAAATGTGTAGTGGCATGGTTAAAGCAATGGGTTTATAAATTCTGAAGGAGTAACTTCCCTTCTCCATTTTTCTCCCAGAATAAAATAAAATTGATGAAATGCACAATTAACTGGTCATTTTAGTTGTTTGGTATCCTGTAGACAACTGGTTCTCAAAGTGTGGTCCCAGTCCGGCAGCATCAGCATCACCTGAAATTAGTTAGGAATGAAAATGTTTGGGCCCCACCCCAGTCCTATTGAATCAGGAAGTCTAGAGGTAAGACTCAGAAATCTGTGACAAGCCCTCCAGGTAATCCTGTTAACACACTAAAGTTTGAGAACTGTGGATGTAGATAAAATACTGTACTGAGAGACTTAGCTTCAGTTTTGGAGAAAACCACCTGGTTTCTAGTCTTAGTTGTATGTGAACATGGACAAATTACTGGATGTTTATAAATCATTTCCAATCTGTAAAATGAGAAGTTTGGATGTTTCAAACTTTTTTTAAAGCAGTAAAATACTTTTTTCCAAAGAAATTTTATTTGGTACATCAGTATATAAGACGTACAAAAACAGAGCTCTTAGTCGGGGATAGCAGCCCAGAACCCTGCCTTCTTACCTTCTCTAGGGTGGCTTCCCATATACCACTACAGATCTTTAGGGTTCTAAGAAGTATGGTTTGAGAACCACTGCACTAGAAGACCAAGGTCCTTCTGCAATATGGTCTAAGACATTAGGAAGACTTAACCATGACTTACCTGATGATCATGACACTGAGGTAAACCTGGTATCACAAACCTTGGGTTTCAGGCCTTGGTTGTAGCCCTGCTAGCTGGGCTACCGTGAACAAATCCATAGCCTCAGCATCTTCATTTATAAAATAACATTGTCTCTAATTCTTGACATACCTGTCTTAAAGGGTTATTGAGAGGGTCAAATGAAATCATGTATGTGAACATACTTTATAAATTGCTAAGTCCTATTTAATTAAAAGGGATTATTGTCAGAGAAATTATCCTTCCAGTTTTTCTTTGTAATTGGTGCCAAAGATAGGTAGAGATAGGCAGAGAATGTAGATAGTCTGCAGTTTCTCCCTTATCTTAGAAGGATGCAAATATAATTTTCCCTTTTAATTAAAAACCTGTTTACCAAGATGATTCACTTTAAATAAAATGATGCTTAAGCTGAGACTTGAGTTAACTGGTTGAATCATTCTACAAAGCTTGTAAAAGTAATGTTTGGGTAATACTATCTAAAGAGATAATTTGTTTTTCTTAACAATTTACTGCCCACATACTAATAGGGAGAGCCAATTTTGGAATATGTTGACTTAGCATTTGTAGCTGCTTGCATATTCAGATAAACTTTAGTATAATATTAATTCATATTTATTTGGCTTTTTTTTTTTTTTTTGTCAGATGAATCTTCTGGGAGAGGTTCATTCATCCACCTCAGAGATGCCTGGGAAATACCAAACAGCATGTTTTATGGCTGTATTTTGTCATCAGGGCAGTTATGAATAATTGCTTTGAAACTTTTGGAAGACTATCAACTAGGAATGTCAAATATGGTTACTGGAATTAGAATATAGTCAGATTTAAGACCTATTTCTTCCCAAACCCTCAGGATGGTAGAAGATCAGGAGGATGTCTAAAAACTGTCATGCTAAAAAACATTATCTGACAGTAACTCTCAATGGCCACTTTGAAGGCAATCATCTGGACCTAACAACATTTTCCAAGTATGCCTCACTTTGTATTTCCTAAACACATTCTTCCCATTACCTGGATCTTCAACCCAATACTGCTGTACTCCAATCAGAACTTTCTGAGGAGCAACAAGGATCTGCTCATGACTATCCCATATTTGGGTGGAGGGGCTGTCAACATTCCTGAACCTTGGAGCCAGCCAGACAACCATGGAGCAAGCTTCCTGTAAGTTCACTCATTCACTCATTCACTCATTCAAAAAAGAGATAGATACCCAGAACTTACTAATTATCATGCACTGTGCTGGGTGGGCACAGTGAACAAAATAGACAGGACTCTGCTGAGATCCACAGGATATGAAGGAGTCAGGCAGGCAGGGTTGGGGATGGGAAGACAAAGATGCATGGAGAGGAGCAGAGAGCATTTCAGGCAGAGAGAATAGCACATAGAAACGTCCAGAAGAGAGAGCCTGGCATGTTCAGAGGACTGAAGTCCACATAGCTAAAGTGTAGGGAGTAACATGGGTAACAAGGTGAGCTGGTGGCAGCTCATGGAAGACCTTGTCAGAATGGGCCTCCTTTTCCTCATTTGAATAAAGATAGAACCAGTATAGAGCAGTCCTTCTCAAACTGCTCCACAGAATCGACGGGGGTCCACCACGGGGCCTCAGAGGACCTTGGGGAGGAGGGGGTGGAAGGGAATGGCTCTGGTTCCAACTTCTGCTTCCATATGAACAGCTTTGCTAATATCCATTTCACATGTTGGGAATCTGAGCAAGGTGGTATTGGAAGACACGTCTGCATGGATTAAAAAAATGGTTAAAAACCATCAAGTCCTCTTCAGCTCTAATATCCTCAGATAATAGGATTCCATGCTGCTCCCCTGAGACAGTGCTGTCTGTCTGGGTTATTGGGGCCATTGGCTCATTGTCTCCTGAGGAGCAGCCCATTCTGACTGCAAACATTCAGGGTTGTGGTGTGAACAAAGGTCCTTGGATTTTCTGTCCTGTTTTTTACAGAACTTTCAAAAATGGCTCCTAAAATTTCCATTTTCCCACCTTCACTGTTGTCTCTTTATGTCATCAGGAAAGAGGACCCTTCCAGCAAGCCTCCTACCTGCCTTCATGAGGAGCAAGCGTGCATAATGCTAAGTCTCCCAACTACAAACATACAGCTTTACAGTACATCCACCTACACACTGAAGGGAGCAAGACTGAGCATGAGGAGCAACCTCTCCTAAAATGATAACTCACTCGCTGTCTGACCCATAAGGGGCTCAGTAAGTATTGGTAATTGCCTGCTTTGTTTCTCCCCAGCCTCTTGTTCACTAGACTCTGGTTCTCTAGACCAGAATAGCCTGTTTTAGCTTCTCTCTCACCTGACTCCCTTAGACTTGACCTTTGCCTCCTTGACTTCTGAACATTGCCCAGACTGCTGCTCCGAAGCTCAACCTTTGCTCACACATCCTTGGAATTTGCAGACTGGTCCTGCCCAGCCAGGTTGAGGTCCCAGTTCCTCTGATGCAGAGCAGCCTGGCCATCTGCCCAACCCCGCCCCCCCGACAGTGGTCACAATGTAAGGAATTGGTGTGGACACTGCTTGACAGCTCCTGCCTTCCCCAGACCCTCCCAGCTGGAGCCATTAGACTCCCTCCAGCCCAGCAGGAGACTCAGGTCAATTGTGACATAATCAGTGCTTCTCAAAGTGTAACATGCAAAGACATCACCTGGGAATCTGGCTAAAATGAATAGGTCTGGGGGGTAGAGGACAAAAATTCTGCCTTTCAGAGCAGTTCCCAGGTGATGTCAATGTTTCATGAATTTCACTTCAAGTAATAACAGAATGGGTATAGACTAGCAACCTCAGCCCTACGTAGGAACAGGGTTTGGAATTTTTTTTTACTTATTAGTAAACATTTATTAAACACACTCTCTCTATGTGGCAATTGCTGTGCTAAAACCCATTCTTAGCTATTAAGGAGCTTACAATTTAATAGAATAAAAGTGTTTATTTTGAGCCTATATAAATAGCTTAATTCTTACAATGTCCCCATGAGATTATTATTATCCCTGTTTTATCTGTGAGGAACAAAGTAAGACACTTGTCAAAGTTTACACTAACAGGAAATGACAGTCTAGATTTCAGCTTACATCTGCTTTGCTTTGAGCCTTCATGCTTTCTAGGGTATCTCACCTTTTCCTTGATCTTCGTGTGTTGTCAAAATCCATACAGTTGGTTTCTGCCTCAGTTTCCTCACCTAACACTTTCATTTCTGGCTTAGGCTGAGCCCCACTCTAAACACCAGCCAACCTTGCTGGACATCAGGGACCCATCTCTTTCCAATCCCTCCTCACCTACTCATCTCCCACATGGGGTCCTGCTATAGATAGTCCAATTGCCTGAAACACAAAACATTACTCCATGTTGCAAAGTAGTTTCTAGGAACTAGCCAAAGGAGTGTTCCCTTTCCTCTATAACTCATCCTCATGGTTCTGCAGAGTTGCACATTCAGCCTCAGGTTCTTCAAAAACTAAATAAGCTTCGTATTAGGCATAGTAAACAAAGAAGGAAGAGGCAATAATTTATGCAGCACCCATCCTCCAACCTCTTAACCCAGGGCAGTATGTAATGATTCAGGCATTCTTTTCCCAGGGATGAATGTGACAGCTAGCAGAGCTACAGATGTTAATACTCCCAAACTCTCTCTGCCAAGGCTCTGGGGAGAGCAGAAAGTATGGATAGATTCTAGAGGAGTCATTGCACAGGATGACTGTTACACTGACTATAGCAGGTCCGCTCTGTGGTCATGGCTTTGACTTCTCCTGGTGCTCTCCCCTGTCTCCTGCCCCTCTAAGCAGGGCCTCCTTTTCAAATAAGCAAGGACCTTACTTCCTATTGTCTCACCTACTCCCACTTAATTAATCTACCTGGGGGTGGGGAAAAGGAGAAATATTTGCTATTGCCTCAATTGCTTTATTTTACTTGGAATGGCAGAATTTAGAAATAGTTAGGATTTTAAATGTTACTGCCAGTTCTCACCAACCATTGCAAGGTTTTCTCTGTCTGTTACTCAGTTCAAACCATTCTACTCCACGACATTCAGTATGACTTTTAGTGAGAAATCTTCAATAAAATTTTGTAAACCATTTCCCATACTCAGGCTGACACATTCTCTCACATTCTGATGTCTCAAGGAAGGTGATCATAAACCAGACTTTTAGGTGATCTTCCTAGGTCATTTTGAAAGACAGCTGCCTCTTGTGTAAGTGTTCCTTCTCTCCTGTCACACATCCAACAGATTGTAATACCTGCCCAGTCCAAGCCCAAGTTTGTCATGGACCTTCAGACCCTCTAGCTGAGTGTCACTCTGATCCCATTTCCTCCAATCCTCCTGCGCACCCCCATCTGCCCTGCTGAGGTCCCACCATGTTCTGCTCAGCAGCCCCCTGGAGGAATGACACATCATAAGCAATAGCTCTCTAAGTCTCTGAGACTCCTTTCGCACTCATCCCCACTCAGACAAAATGTAAACATGTTCATGGTCAGCAGTGTGGTGGTATGCGGTTTCCTTTAATTCAAAGTTAAAGTCCCCCTCAGGGTTTCCCATGGTTTCTTTGCAAATCCCAGAATTGTTATTTGTTTACTCTGAACATAAAGGTGGCTGATGGAGCTTCAACCTACTAACCACAGCATCCTGTAGACAGCATGCAGGTGATTGGGGACTTACAGAGTTTACACACATCTTGAAAACTTTCGAATGTTATTTGAGCTAGTGCCCTAAGAAACAACCCAGCATAAACATCTCAAAACTTTGCATGAATATTTTCTTTTTGGGACTCCACTCAAGTCTAAAAAATTTTGTTGTCAAACTCTATAATTTTGAACTACAAGGATGACTATACAACTTTGGCAATTTCCAGGTGTAGATTTTTTTATTGCAAGTTCTTATGTTGGTTCCCCTCCTTACCTTCATCCCTAGATACACCCCTTGGGATTCCTTCTCACATCTTTCTGCCTCCCACAGCTGCTGGCCAGCTCTATCCCAGTCTGAGCCCAGCTCTAGTTTCTAGGTTGGAGCCTCAGGTACTCCCTAACCTAACAGGGGAATCAGATGTCAGGGGCTGTGGCTTAGCAGCAGCAGTGTCTAGATAGTGGTGGTGCTCAGATCCAGGCAGGCAGCAAGTCTGAGGTTGCAGGAGTTTATCTAGTTTAGAGCAGAACCACAACTGGGAGGAGAATGGCAGGAGAAGGTCAAGGGTTCAGGGATTCAGGGTAGGCTCTCTGCCCTGGCAGAGTAACTAAAGTGCAAAGCAAAAAGTTAGGGTAAGATCCAATCTTATAGATGGGCAAGCATGGCAAGGGTTAGGGGCAAGGCTATAATTTGGCGGGCACATGGGTACACTCCAAATCGAGGCTTCATTAGCAGTACTTATTCCAGAGCCCATGACTGGGGGGTCTGAAATCATCTATCTGATGGTCTGCTTAGGCCTGACACAGAGAAGACTGGTTGAAAGCACAGACTTTGAGAGGGGAAAGACTAGCGTATTGTGATATTGTGAAAATATATATTTGTTCTTCATCCCCATCTCCTGACATACGACTCCTAGAATCTTTAGAACCTCCAAAGTGGTAAGAGTCTTTTCATATGCTAATAAAGGATGGCAGCCCCTAGGTAGCTTCAAGATGGTGGCTGGTCACAGGAAAGACTAAGGTGGGACTTTTTAGTCCCACCCCCAACCTCTGGGGAGGGGAGAGTGGCTGAAGGTTAAGTTGACCACCAGTGGCTAATAATTTAATCAATTGTGCCTATGTAATAAGGTCTTCATAAAAACACAAGAGACCTGGGTTCAGAGAGCTTCCGAACAGCGGGAAATTCCTGGAGGGTGGTGCACCCAGGGAGGGCATGGAATCTCTGCACCCCTTTCCCCATACCTCAGCTTGTGCATCTCTTCATCTGTGTCTTTTGTAATATCCTTTGTAATAAACCAGTAAACGTTAAGTATGTATTTCCCTGAGTTCTGTGAGCAGCTCAAGCCAGATAATCAAACCCAAGGAGGGGGTTGTGGGAGCCCTGATTTATAGCTGGTTGGTCAGAAGATCCAGAGGCCTGAGGTTTTGACTGGTGTCTGAAACGGGGGGAAGTCTTGGGACTGAGCCCTCAACCTGTGGGATCTGATGCTATCTCTGAGTAGTGTCAGAATTAAATTGGAGGACACCCCGCTGGTGTTCGCTGAGAGTTGCTGACTAGCTTGCCAGCGGGGAGAAGTCCTCACACATTGAGACGCAGAAGTTGGTCTTCTGTGTTGTTGATTGTTGTGCTGTGAGTGTAGAGGAAAGACTGTTTTTCCCACTCACACCAATACAGGTACGAATCCCAACTCTGCTACTTACTAGTTCTGTGACCTTGGTGAATCACTTCACCCCTCTGATCCTTAGTCTTTACCTGTAATATAGGGATGGTGATACCCATCTTACAGGGATGTGGTAAGGATTCAATGAATTTGGTATGACTATGAGACCTTTTCAAAAAGAAAGGCAGATAAATAAGTCCTTGAGCATCTAGAGCTCCCCATGAGGCCCACCTGAGGCAGGAGAGAGAGGAGGCCAGTAGCTCAACATTGGCATGGCTGGCTCTGGGGCCAACAGCAGGGTCTAGTGCAGTCATTCAGATACAGTTGCTCAAGAGCATTAACACTCAGTGGGAGAGTCCTGGGAGTGACTGGGTGTTGGCTCATTTATCACTGCCATGTGCTCATGTGTATACAATCCTCTTGTGTTTGCCATGGCTCTATTGTGAGTGCATAACCTCTCTGAGTATGGAGTCTGCTTTCTTTAATCTCAACAAATGTTGACCAAAAACTGAAAATAGACATATACATAGCTCCTGTCCCTGAGTCCATTCCACATACTAGAGTTGGACTTAACCTTTCATTCTTCTGCTCAGAAGTCTTCAGTTGCTCCTTATTTTTAACTGTACCACTGCTGCTTGACTTTCTGAGCCTTTTATAGTCTGATTTCAACATATCTAGTCACTCAGCTCCCTTTGCTTTCTAACACTCCCCTTCTCTGTCCCACTCCAACCTGTGTCTCTCAATCACAGCTCCTTCCTTCCCCCTTCGGTGTCTTTACCTCCAGTTGCTCTTGTTCTTCCTTATTTTAAAATTCCACTCTCTCTTCATCCTGGCTCAAGTCTCACCTTTCCCTTGAAGCCCTTTTTGACTCCTGGTATCCTTACTGATCCATATTTGTCTGAACTCCTGTGATACTTAATAGTTTAGAATTTGTAAGAGGCTATCAACTAAAGATGCACTATTATTTTATGTACCATTAGAAAAACCTTTTAATTAAACTGGCAATCATAGAATGTAAGACACATCCTTATTTCAGAAATGTTAAGCTGTAAAAAAAACCGGAAATCTTATAATCAATGAAATATGGTAATTATTTAGTGTGCACATTACTGATAATTATATAATGGACATTGTCACTGATCATAATTGTCTATTTATTTCTCCAACTCTCCCACCAGAATGTATACTTCATAAGGACAGACTCCATGCCTGGCTCCATTCACTGTTGTATTCCCCACCACCTAGTACCTTGCCTAATACTCAATAAATGATTGTTTAAATGGATTTCTAAAGTGAATGAAAAGTTCCTTGGAGGCAGGGATTATGTATTACACTCTTATATGTCTCCTACAGTATACTTATTTTTTAAATTGAGGTATAACATGGATGTAGTAAGCTGCAGAAATATGCAGTGTATATGGCATAAATTCTTTTCATACATGTACATATCTGCATGACCAATATTCTAAGATGTAGAACATTTTCCTATAGTACTTATCCCAGTGCTGAGGAAATAGGAGATACCTATGAATACCTGGTTCAATCTCTCTCAAACTCTTGTATACACCAGAATCACCTAGAAGTCCTGTAGAAACAGAGTGCTTGGCCACATCCCCAGAGTTTAGAATGGCTGTAGTAGAACCTGATATTTTCTAACAAGTGTCCAGGAGATGGTGATGCTGCTTCAGGGGCATGGGAGGTGGGAGGTGGGGTCTTTCCTCTAAAATTAAATGTTCCTCAAGTCAGGTGCTCACTCTAGGCAGGAGTTCTTTATCTTTATTTTGCCATGAAAGTCTGGGCAGTTTGATGAAACCCATGTACTCCTTCTCATAATAATGTTTCTAAATGAAATGAAATAAAATAAAATACTTAGGATTACAAAGAAAGCCAATTATATTAAATTGACTGTTAAAATTAAAAATTGTAATATTTATAATATCTGCAACAAGTCAACTGAAATGTGATATGAAAAATTTGGGATTTCTATTAGTGATAAGAGTCACATCTACTGTAGTTACTGGTTTGTTGCTTACATTTATAATGGAAGAAAATGCTAAATTTCAAATAGAAGTTAGTGAAAATAAAGAACCTAGGTTAAGAATCCTTGCCCTGCTGCAATCTAAAATAGAATGATCTACTCTTTGCATTTGGTGAAGTTACAAAGAATTCAATTCAGTGTGGTTCAATGTTAACCAAGTATCTTCTATGTGGAGACACCATGTTAGATACTGGATATTCAGAGAGGAATAAGACACTGTCCCTTTCCTTGCTTAAGAAACTTCCCTTTCGGTGAGTGAAGACCAAAATATAAACCAACGACTAAGTGGACTGTGACATATGCAGAAATAGAAGTATGCACAAAGACAGAAGTGAAGAATGGAATGATTTATGCTGGAGCATGATAGGAGTAAGATCTCAAGTTAAAAGGAAGTTGTTGTGGTAGACTATGAGTATTACATTGGACGTCCCTGATGAAACATTGCAGGTCCCTGATGAAACATTGCATTGCTAAGGGCTAAGCGACTACACCAACTGTATGGCTAGGCAAGTCATAACTAAAGCCAAAATGTTTCATTATTTTAGTTACACTAAGTTTTCCATTTGTGTTGTCCGGGCTGAGGGTTAGGGCCCACAGATCCTTCAAACCCATTGTACAGACTGGGTCACAAACCCCTCATATGCCAGCCTGGGTCACCAGACCCCTCCTATGGCTGGCTGGGTCACTAGACCCCTCACACACAGGTCCACGAGCTAGGTAGTTAGGAAAGATCCCGGGAGCCGTTGGCAGATGACATGAGCACAGTCCTCAGCTTCCTTAGCTGCAGCAGCAGTGGCAGCTTACAGCAGATCCAGCAGCAAGTAGCAGAGGCAGTGGCAGTCTCCCTGTGGCCCCCCCCCCAGGGGCATCCCCAGGGCAGGGGGGGTGGCCCTGTGGATCAGAGCCACTCATTCTTTATACTTAAGTCTGATCACCCAGGACACCTGGGTGAATCAGACAACCCAGGAACGCCTGGGCGCCCATATGCATCCACAGACAATACCCAAGGAACACCTAGGTGCACGTGCACAGTTACATACTTACATCAAATGCTCGGCAAGATTCTGAGCCCCCAAGGGACCCTGACCATTTATCTTCACTTTCCCTACAAACATATTTCCAGATTTTCAGGCGCTCCAATATTGATCCTGATCTTGGCCACAAAACCTACTTTGGCTTAATAAACAAGCATGACACAACGCTTGCACATTGGAGCTTGTTTCTTGTAATGCTTGGGATCCAGCTGCCATATAAAGAGCTTAGGCTAGGTTACTGAATGAGGAGAGGCCATGTACAGAGAGGCCCTGGAGGATGAGAAGCTATCATCTTGGGGGTTCCAGCCTTAGCTGAGCATGAGAAACCCCAAGTAGCAAGAGCAGCAGCAGAAACACCCAATCCACAGAATCATGAGGAATTATAAATCATTTTAAACACTGAGTTTTGGAGTGGTTTGCTACACACCAATAGATAATTTCAACAGTTTTTTTTTCTTTTTTTTTTCTTTTGACCGGTAAGGGGATCGTGACCCTCAGCACGGTGTGGTCCGCACCACGCTCAGCCAGTGAGCGCACCGGCCATCCCTATATAGGATCCGAACCTGCGGCCTCGGCGCTCCCAGCGCCACACTCTCCCGAGTGAGCCATGGGGCCGGCCCTGAACAGTTGTTTTTAATTTCTTTAATATTTTTCCTCTTCCATCAGCTTTCAAAGACGCAGAGGACAAAACACAGTAAAAGTTGAAGCAGAGATTTTTCTGCAAACAAGTAAGCATGATTTTTAGGGAAGCTTCTAGCATTTTGTACATTTAAATCCTATAAGATCTATGACTAGAGAATTGATATGATAATTATGATCCTGGTAAACTTAAATGCTGATCTTCAGAGAATAATTACCTTAAAAATCATAAACTTTTAAAACCTGAGATTTTGAGCTGGAAGAGATGTTGAATTGGTAATGGGCTGTGAAAAATGATTACATTGTATAATGTTGAATATACTAATTATCCTGATTTGAGCATCACATATTGTTTTTTTTTTTTTTAATTTTATTTTGTCGATATACAATGTGGTTGATTATTGTGGCCCATTACCGAAAACTCCCTCCCTCCTCTCCCTTCTCCCTCCCACCCAACAATGTTCTTTCTGTATGCTTGTCGTGTCAACTTCAAGGAATTGTAATTGTTGTGTCTTCTCCCCCCCGGTTTTTTTTTTTTTTTTTTTTTTTTTTTTGTGTGTGTGTGTGTGTGTGTGTGTGTGTGTGTGAATTTATTTATTTATTTTTATCTCCCACCAATAAGTGAGAACATGTTGTATTTCCCTTTCTGTGCCTGACTTGTTTCACTTAATATAATTCTCTCAAGGTCCATCCATGTTGTTGCAAATGGCAGTATTTCATTCTTTTTTATAGCTGAGTAGTATTCCACTGTGTAGATATACCACATTTTCCATATCCACTCATCCGATGATGGACATTTGGGCTGGTTCCAACTCTTGGCTATTGTAAAGAGTGCTGCGATGAACATTGGGGAACAGGTATACCTTTGACTTGATGATTTCCATTCCTCTGGGTATATTCCCAGCAGTGGGATAGCTGGGTCATATGGTAGATCTATCTGCAATTGTTTGAGGAACCTCCATACCATTTTCCATAGAGGCTGCACCATTTTGCGGTCCCACCAAAAATGTATGAGAGTTCCTTTTTCTCCACAACCTTGCCAGCATTTATCATTTATAGTCTTTTGGATATTAGCCATCCTAACTGGGGTGAGATGGTATCTCAGTGTGATTTTGATTTGCATTTCCCAAATGCTTAGTGATGTTGACCATTTTTTCATGTGTTTGTTGGCCATTCAAATATCTTCCTTTGAGAAATGCCTGTTTAGCTTTTTTGCTCATTTTTAAATTTGATTACTTGTTTTTTTGTTGTGAAGTTGTTTGAGTTCCTTGTATATTCTGGATATTAATCATTTGTCAGATGTATATTTTGCAAATATTTTCTCCCACTTTGTTGGTTGTCTTTTAACTCTGTTAATTGTTTCTTTTGCTGTGCAGAAGCTCATTAGTTTGATATAATCCCATTTGTTTATTTTTCCTTTGGTTGCCTGTGCTTTTGGGGTCGTATTCATGAAGTCTGTGTCCAGTCCTACTTCCTGAAGTATTTCTCCTATGTTTTCTTTAAGAAGTTTTATTGTTTCAGGGTGTATATTTAATTCTTTAATCCATTTTGAGTTGACTTTAGTGTACGGTGAAAGGTATGGGTCTAGTTTCATTCTCCTGCATATTGACATCCAGTTCTCTCAGCACCACTTGCTAAAGAGGCAGTCTTTTCCCCAGTGTATAGGCTTGGTGCCTTTGTCAAAGATCAGATGGCTGTAGGTGTGTGGGTTGATTTCTGGATTCTCTATTCTAGTCCATTGATCAGTGTGTCTGTTTTTATGCCAGTACCATACGGTTTTGGTTATTATAGCTTTGTAGTATAGTTTAAAGTAAGGTAGTGTTATGACTCCAGCTTTATTTTTTTTGCTCAGCATTGCTTTGGCTATGCGTGGTCTTTCGTTATTCCATATAAATGTCTGGATAGTTCTTTCCATTTCTGAGAAAAATGTCAGTGGAATTTTGATGGGGATTGCATTGAATTTGTATATCACTTTGGGTAGTATGGACATTTTCACTATGTTGATTCTTTCAATCCAAGAGCATGGGATATCTTTTAATCTTCTTGTATCCTCTCTAATTTCCCTCAGCAGTGGTTTGTAGTTCTCATTATAGAGATTTTTCACCTCCTTGGTTAACTCAATTCCTAAGTATTTTATTTTTTTGGTGGCTATTGTAAATGGGCAGGCTTTCTTGATTTCTCTTTCAGCATGTTCACTATTGGAGAATAGAAATGCTACTGATTTTTGTATGTTGATTTTGTATCCTGCTACTTTGCTGAAATCATTTATCAACTCCAAGAGTTTTTTTGTAGAGGCTTTAGGCTGTTCATAGGATCATGTCATCTGCAAACAGGGACAGTTTGACTTCATCTTTTCCAATCTGGATGCCCTTTATTTCCTTCTCTTCTTTGATTGCTCTGGCTAGTACTTCCAATACTATGTTGAATAGGAGTGGTGAGAGTGGGCCTCTTTGTCTAGTTCCTGTTCTTAAAGGAAAAGCTTTCAGCTTTTCCCCATTCAGGATGATATTGGCAGTGGGTTTATCATATATGGCTTTAATTATGTTGAGATACTTTCCATCTATACCTAACTTATAGAGGGTCTTTGTCATGAAAGAATGTTGAATTTTATCAAATGCTTTTGCAGCATCTATAGAGATGATCATATGGTCCTTGTGTTTGATTTTATTAATATGGTGTATCACATTTATTGATTTGCATATGTCGAACCAACCTTGCATCCCTGGGATGAATCCCACTTGATCATGGTGAATAATTTTATGTATGTGTTGCTGTATTCTGTTTGCTAGTATTTTATTGAGGATTTTTGCATCTATATTCATCAAGGATATCAGCTTGTAGTTTTCTTTTTTGTTTATATCTTTACCTGGTTTTGGTATCAGGATGATGTTTGCTTCATAGAATGAGTTTGGGAGATTTGCATCTGTTTCGATCTTTTGGAATAGTTTGTAAAGAATCGGTGTCAATTCCTCTTTGAATGTTTGGTAAAATTCTGCTGTGAATCCATCTGGTCCTGGGCTTTTCTTTGTTGGGAGCCTTCTGATAACAGCTTCAATCTCCTTTATTGTTATTAGTCTGTTCAGATTTTCTACATCTTCATGGCTCAGTTTTGGGAGCTTGTGTGTGTCCAGAAATTTATCCATTTCCTCCAGATTTTCAAATTTGTTGGCGTATAGTTGTTTATAGTAGTCTCAAATGATTCCTTGTATTTCAGATGAATCAGTTGTAATATCGCCTTTTTCATTTCTAATTTTTGTTATTTGAATCTTCTCTCTTCTTTTTTTTTTTTGTTAGCCATCTTAATGGCTTGTCAATTTTATTTATCTTTTAAAAAAACCAACTTTCTGATTCATTGATCTTTTGTATTGTTTTTTGGGTTTCAATTTCATAAAGTTCTGCTCTGATCTTAATGATTTCTTTCCATCTGCTAACTTTAGGTTTGGATTGTTCTTGTTTTTCTAGTTCTTTAAGGTGAAGTGTTAGGTTGTTCACTTGCCATCTTTCCATTCTTCTGAGGTGAGCATTTAATGCAATAAATTTCTCCCTTAGTACTGCTTTTGCAGTATCCCACAGGTTTTGGTATGATGTATCATTATTTTCATTAGTTTCAATAAATTTTTTGATTTCCTGCTTGATTTCTTTTTGGGCCCATATGTCATTAAGTAGAATGCTGTTTAATTTCCATGTGTTTGTATAGTTTCCAGAATTTCATTTGTTATTGATTTCTAATTTTAATCCATTGTGGTCTGAGAAGATACATGGGATAATTCCAATTGTTTTGAATTTGTTGAGACTTGATTTGTGACCTAACATGTGATCTATCATGGAGAATGATCCATGTGCTGATGAGAAGAATGAATATTCTGAGGTTGTTGGATGGAATGTTCTGCAGATATCTGCCAAGTCCAATTGGTATAGAATATTGTTTAGATCTTGTGTTTCTCTACTGATTCTTTGCCTAGATGATCTGTCCAATATTGACAGTGGGGTGTTCAGGTCCCCTGCTATTATGGTATTAGTGTCTATTTCCTTCTTTAGGTCTAACAGAGTTTGTTTTATAAATCTGGCTGCTCCAACATTCGGTGCATATATATTTATGATTGTTATGTCTTTTTGATGGATCAATCCTTTTACCATTATGTAGTGTCCCTCATTGTCTCTTTTTATGGTTTTTAGTTTAAAGTCTATTTTATCAGATATAAGAATAGCTACTCCAGCTCATTTTTCTTTTCTGTTTGCATGGTAAATCTTTTTCCATCCTTTCACTCTTAGTCTATGTGAGTCTTTACAGGTGAGGTGGGTCTCTTGAAGGCAGCATATAGTTGGGTCCTCCTTTTTAATCCAGTCAGCCAGTCTGTGTCTTTTGATTGGGGAATTTAAGCCTTTTACATTAAGAGTTGTTATTGAAAAGTGTTGATTTATTCCTAGAATTTTATTGATTATTGTTTGGTTGTCTTAGGTGTCTTTTGTTCCTTACTTTCTGACTTACTGTTTGTTTTCTGTGTTTGTTGGTTCCTTGGGTTGTAGATAGCCTTTTTGTTTGTTTGTTTTCTCTTCACGAATGCCATTTTTATTATACTATTGGGGTTTGATTTTTCTTGGGTTTTTATGGCAGTGGTTGTTATTTTTCAGGAACCAAACCCAGTACTCCCTTGAGAATTTCTTGTAAGGGTGGTCATGTGATGGTGAACTCCTGCAGTTTTTGTTTGTCTAAGAAATATACTATTTGCCCTTCATTTTGGAAGGATAGCCTTGCAGGGTAGAGTATTCTTGGCTGGCAATCTCTGTCTTTTTGTATTTTGAATATATCATCCCATTCCTTTCTGGTTTTTAGGGTTTGTGAGGAAAAGTCTGATGTTAGCCTGAATCGGGCTTCCTTATAGGTGATTTGATGCTTCTCTCTTGCAGCTTTTAATATTCTCTCTTTGTCTTTGAGTTTTGCCAATCTGACTATAACATGTCTTGGAGAAGACCTTTTTGGGTTGAATATGTTTGGAGATCGTTGAGCTTCCTGGATCTGAAGATCTGTGATTTTTCCTATACCTGGGAAGTTTTCTGCCACTATTTTGTTGAACATGTTTTCAATGCAATCTCCTTTTTCCTCTCCTTCTGGAATACCCATGACTCGGATATTTGAGTGCTTAAGGTTGTCTGATATCTCTCTCAGATTTTCTTCAATAGAGCATCACATATTGCACACAGGTATTGATATGCAACTCTTTATCCCACAGATATGTACAATCAACTATGTTTCAATAAAAAAGAAATAAGAAGTACTTATTTGTAGATTACCATATCTATCATCACATTTTATTTTCACAATAGGCAAACTGAATATTTTTATCCTTTCCAATTTTATAGATGAAACATCTGAGCTTTGAAGTTGAAGAGACCTGCTCATTTTCACCTAAAACCAGGATTAGATTCTGGGCCTTATGATCTCTAGTCCAGGACTTTTTCATTACATCATGTTGCTTGTGATGTTCAATATAAAAAGCAAGAAAAGAACCTAATATATTTTTGAAAGAGAATCAACACCAGACAGTAATCTGGTTCATCTTTGAGTTTTTCATAGTGATATACCATGTACATACTGATCACTCAATAGTCACTCAACAAATATTTATAATATGAAATGAACACATGAATTAGTGAATAACTGAATAAACAAGGGATGGAACAAAATTATGTTTCATCTGCACCAGGCACTCCATTCTTGAAGTGCGTGGTTAATAAAGATTCCTCTGTACTTGAAAAGGAACAGTGGATAAAAACTCCAGTCAGTAGCAATGACAACATTTTGTATTTATTGTGCTTTGAATTCTAAAGCAGAGTAACTTATACAGAGATGAGCTCTTTCAACATGTCTCTCCTATCCTGTATAACAACTCAAAGGCCCCCTCTGGACATGGCCGGACGATGGGAAGGAGGTGAAGGGAGAACTTGCCACTGAGACAGTGGGAAACAGAAGTTACTGCCCCTTCTCCCAAGGGGGAAAACTGAAGTAGAGAAAGTGACTCAGTCAGCCTCGAGCAGCCCTGTCCAATAGAAATATAATGTGAGCCACATATTTAATTTAAAATATTCCAATAGCCACAGTAAAAAGAAATAGATAAAATTAATTTTGATAATATATATTTAGTTCAATATGTCCAAAATATTACCATTTCAACACGTAATCAATACAAAAACTATTGATGAGATAGCGTGTGTATACATTTTACACTTATAGTACATCTTAATCCAGACTAGCCTAAAGCTCAATAGCCATATGGGGCTAATGGCTACCACTTTGAACAGCACAGACTTTGTAGACTTGGGAAAGTTACTTAATATTCATATAATTCAGTTTCTCATCTGTACTTAGAGCTGTTCAGATGGGTATACATGAAATAATGGGTATGTAAGCATTTAGTCAAGTCCCCAGCAGCTAGAAAGCACTCAGTAGTACCTGTAGCAACCTACCAGGATCTCACTTTGTCACACAAATCTCCACCTCATTTTGGATTTTTAAAAAAGGTTAGTAGAGTTCCCTGCAGACCACGATTTTGTCTTCTGCAGTAAGTATAGGGGGGCTCTTAGGTAAGAGGAATTTCAAAAAATAAAATAAATAAAACATAAAGGTCATGAGATATGATATAACTAGCCTTCTACCAGAGAGACACTTATATTAATAAAACAACATGCTTTTCTATTTATTTAATTGTAGTAAAATATACATAACATAAAATTTATCATTCTAATCATTTTTAAATGTACAGTTCTAGGGTATTAAGTACATGCACATTGTTCTGCAACTATCACCACCACCCATCTCTAGAACTTTTTCATCATTCCACACTGAATCTTTGTACCCCTTAAACAACAATTCTCCATTACACCATCCCCCCAGCCCTCGGTTACCACTCTTCTATTTCCTGACTCTTTGAATGTGACTATTCTAGGTACCTCATATAATTGGAGATCTTCTATTTTTGAAGTGATTCTTGTTTTTTCCTTAAACATTGAAATAACAAAATTTGGTCTAACACACTGGTAGAGTAAACCTAGAGATTATTTTAAAAGTATAATTAATGTTGGAATGCATGTTGATGGGCACAGATGAAAAGCACTGAAGGAATAATGATTATTATACATGCATTTCTGAGAGAGGTGATGACAAAGGTTTTTCTCTCCTTTTTAAACGAACTCTGAAAATATATACACATGAATATAAATTAAGACAGGTCTGCATGAGATTGTTGCTCACAAAGATTATAAATTACAAATGATGCCACAATCTTCATGAATATCAGAAAAGTCTCTGGTATACGAGGAATCTTCAAAAAGTTCAGGTAAAAATTCATACTATCTTTTAATTCTATTTTTCCACAAACTTTTTGAAGTACCCTTGTAGTAGATTCCTAGGTTGCAACCTTGACTTTATTGCTAGTTTGTCATTTGGCCTGGGCTTCAGGGTTGATTCCTCTCAAGTCCCTCCTATCTTCATCTGTAAAATGTAGACACTAATAGCTGCCCTTCCTACATCATAGGGTTGAGTGAAGATCAAACAAGATAATCAAAGTGAAAGGCCTTTGAAAAATACAAGGCCCTGTAGAAATGTAAGACATTATTAAAGACTGTGGAGAGATTGCTAACACAGTTTGATTCAAGGCCAAAGTTTTGTACTTCCAAAAGCTAAAAAAAACAACAACTCAATATTTACAAATTATTCAGAAAACCCAATTCTTGCTTTGGTGACCCAGTACCATGACTAAATTGTGTACTAAATGCTGTACATTTGATACTCACCACTATAAGTCATCTAACCACATTACCACAGCAGATGTAATTATACAGCATTTCAGCAATATCTACAATTTTTGGTGGGTAAGAAGTTATAAATCCACATAGCTTAATGACAAAGTCATGTTTTTAAAAGGAAGGTTCTTTTACTTTTCCATGGTGGCAAAAGTGCTGCTCTTTGTAACACGTCTGCTATGAGAGACCTGCCTGTCAATGAAATTTGAGAAACATTTATTGAGTGCCTATGGTTTACAAATCATCTGGGGTAGAGATGGGTTGGGGGAAGGACAGAGTTGGTAAGATGAAAAACATGAGAAAGAAGGGGTCCTTGAAGTTGGTGAGCTTTAAAACTAATGGGTAGTGGCAAATCTTGTTACAACTAACTATAAAGACAGAATAAAATCAATGCCAAGAAAATGCCTGAGGAATACATCATGGGAGTTGAAGAAGTTGCAAGGATTCATTCATTCAATCTAGGAAGGCAGAATTTGATATTTGTCCTGGGCCCCGACGTATAAGAAGAATTCCTTGGGTCGAAATGGAAGGGAGGCTATTTCAAGCCTGAAGGAACTGCACCTCACCCATGCCACCAGCAAATGTTTACCTATTAACTAGCTGATAAAACTAAACAACTTAGCAATGTGCGTATGACTCTACAAAGTCACAGCTGGATGGTGGTAGGGATTAAATCCTAGATTCTGATTTGAAAATCCCAACATGACAGCTCAGAGAGCAGTAATACACAATCCTGCAAACAACACTCCATCTTACTTCAGTTCCATACAGCTGTAAGAATTTTATCCTTGTTCAGACAGGTGTTCCAAATTTGAGTAACCCATACCCTACTAGAAAACTCCTCAAAGCGCATGCTCCACCTGTAGTTTTCTAAGCACACTTCTACTTCTGTCCCAGTTTTCACAGATCCAGCACCAACCTTTACAGTTAGGTTTAATTTTTTTCGAGAATTATACTCCCCCTCAGGCTGGCCAGTAACACCAAGGTCAAGGGTTTGGATCCCCTTACTGGCAAGCCACAAACAAAACAAAACAAAACAGAATTACACTCCCCTCTCCCAATAAATTACTGTTAGATTACTCTTTACTTTCCAAAAACTGTAAGAACTCTCTTCTAACCATCATCACATTAGCTAACATTTATTGAGATCTTACCTCGGGCTAGGCAATGTGCTGAGTGTGCTGTGCATTGTCTCCTTTACATAGAACAGGTGATACTATTTCTGTTTTATAGAAGAACAGTCACTAATGGGGTTAAGTGACTGTCCAACATCATCCAGCTAGTTCGGTGGTGGAACCAGGACATGCACCAAAATCTGTGCATTTAATCCTGCACTGCACTATCCCTACCCTGTCCTTTCAATATAAACATAGAATTCTGTGAAGTTTATGTGATGTTTATATGTAATCCATTTTGAAGTGTGGCAGTCTCCTACAAGTTAAGAGGAATGGGCCACCACTAACTTGATATGATCATGTTAACTAAGGCTTATTTAGCACTCTATGTGTGAGACACTATAATAAACACATGTATTTTCTCATCTGAACCTTCACAGTAGACCTAAGAGACGAGCGTAATTATTGTCTCTTTGACAAATGAGCAAACTGAGGCACAGAAAGATTGAGTAATTGACCTAAGATCCTATTAGAAACTGATGGAGCCAGTATTTGGACCTTGGCCATTTGACATCAGAGCTGTAGCTTTTAATCTCTGAGGCACACAAGATTTGGATGAGTTGATGGTCCCAGCAAGATCCTGCCTCAAAATCTGTCCCCTACCTGCCTGCCCCAGATCCTGAAGTGAGGATCCTGAGACCTTCCCTAGCAGTTCGACAATGCTGTTTGTTTCCGTCGGAGTGACACTGTGAGTAGCAAGCATTGAGTTCCTTCAAAGCCCTGTGCCAGCTGATGCAAGGTACCCACAGGTGAGCAAGACCCAGTGCCTACCCTCCAGGGCTGAAGAGGGGCAGGAAAAAGCTAACCAAGACAGGTGCAATCACAATGAAAGTGGGGTGCCAAAATCATCTGAGTTCATGCCACTCACCTACTTCAAAATCATGCACCAGTAGCCATCCCCAACAGCATACAGCCCTCTTCCCTCAGCAAGGCAGGCACTCCTCCTCCTCCAGTATTCGCCTACCTACCTCCTTAGCTGCATCTCTGCCTGATTGTCACACACTCTGGGCAACAGCCATGACACACGACAGGCATCTCCATGTCTTTGCCACCTCTCTGCACCCAGTGTTCTCTCACCCTTTCTATCTGACCTAACTTGTAGCTCTCCTTCAAGACCTATCTTGGTCACATTTGTATTTAAGCTTTTATTGTCCCCTTCCTCCAGTGTGTGTGAATCTACCACATTCGGTACACCTATTATAGCACTTATTATCCTAAATTCAAATTACTTACAAATTTGTCTTTCAAAGACAAGGCAAGTGGCTTATTCCTCTTTTGCATCCCAAGTGCTCACCCAGCACTGGGACACACCAGACTTTCAAAGGTTGAGTGAAAGCCAGAATACCCACCCTAACACAGTGCAAGGACTCGTAGGCCAGGTGGCAGCCCTGCACCCAGCACGGAATAAAGCTATTGGGGATGAGCATTTGTAAGTCTGGGAGAAGGAAGACCTTTGGAAGAACTAGCGGCAGACCTGGGCCACCCTCAGTTGGATTGACAACACTAATCTGGGAGATGATGAGGAAGAAGGTCTCAAGGTTCAAGTTTGCCTGGGCTGGCCCCATCACTGGTAACTTTTTCAAACTGGCATGATACGATATGGTATTTACAGGCGTGCCTGCCTCTCCACACAGCCAGTGCCTTTCAGGAACTTAGTGGTCCTCTTTGCACATCCATTGGGAGGCTCAGGCAGCATGCATCGCGCTCACCACTTATCCGGCTGTTACTGCATTAGACCCCTTTAAAGTATCACTTCACTTAATCCTCTCAACAACCTGTGAGGCATTTTTGTCTATTTCACCCGTGAGGAAACTGACATCCCGAGAGTTAAAGCAACTTGGCCCCATCCTTGGGCTCCATACCACGTGAGCCCCTGTCTCGGACAGCGGGGGCTGTCCCCACTCTCTGGGTGCAGCGGCTCCTCGCGCCCCACGTCTCGGGCTCCAGAACCCCTAAAGCACAGTGGTTTAAAAACAGCAGTGCTGCTTTCTTTATGTGCACAAAAAACAAGTTCTTTCGGGGCAAGGCACATTTGAGAAGGAAGCCAGGAGGGGGAGAGGAGGAGCGGGGTAGGGCGGAGGGCGAAAGAAGGGAACGGGAGAGGGCCGGGCCGGCGGGCGCTGGTGCAGGGCCGGGCAGCCGGGCGGGCGGGGCGCGCGGGCGCGGGCACGACGCCATTGGCCCGCGCACCCGGGAACGGCCCCTGCGCGCCCGGCCGCCGCCCGCCGGGGGAGCCCGCACTCGCCGCCCTGCGCTGGCCGGAGAGCGAGCCGGGCAGAGCCGCCCGCGTCCCGCCGGGGGAGGGAGGCTCGCAGCGCCCGGCCCGGAGGAAGGTAACGCGCCGCGCCGCGCCGCGCCGCGCCGCGCCCGGGGCTGCCGTGTTTGGACCACCAGGCCGGGGGCAGGGGCGAGGAGACGTGGCCGCTCGAAGGAGCGCACCCGGGTTCTGGTCACGACTTCTCCGCCCACTCGCGGTGTTACCTCGGGCAACTGTCTTTCCCTCTCTGGGTCTCTGTTTCCTCCTCTGTTAAGTGAGGGAGTTGGTGTAGAACGATGTTCTTTTAATCTTCTGAGTTCTAAAACGTGAACTGCGTTTTGGCACCCGACGAACTAACTGCCTTCCTCAGTTTCTCACCTCAAGAGCCACCTCCGCTGCTTAGGCGGCCGAGTGTCCCCTCAGAAAGCCGGGATGCCCGGGTAGGCGGGGGTTCTGCGGGGCTGTCGCGTTTCCTGGGGCTCTCGAGGACTGATCCTGGGCTTGGTGCTGGCTGCTGGCAGGACCTGGCTGCAGAGGTACTGTCCCCAGATCGCTCCGGTGAAGAGAGGTTGAGCGTTAGGACCTATTTACAGGTGGGGTGTTGGGAAGGGCGGGTAAGGGGCTGATGATTACTCCTTAGAAAAGAAGCAGATTTGTGCTGGAATTCTCTTCCTCCACCCAGACCTGCTCTCGCGGAGAGCTACAAATCACACGAGTGGAACCTATCTTTCAAAGTGGAAAACCGACTGCTTCAGCGACTAAGATGCAGGACTCCACCGGCATATAGGAAGTGAGCCTCATCCAGCCTCTTCCCTTTCCTTCCTCCTCCCTTTATAAAACCCTTTGACTTTGAGGGGCTCCACTTCCTGCCTTAAAGAAAAGTCTCTTTTTTTTCATTTAGTGCTGGTTGGTGACCAGCAGCCTCCAGCGCTTTGGGCTGTGGGTTGAGATGGTAACCTAGATAAGCTCAGACTGTGAATCATACTGTCAGCCTCCTGACCACACAGCATGGCAGGGTGTGCAGAGGAAGCCCAGTTACCTTCAGACAGACACTGGAAGGTGGGATGGATTCAAACTGCTGTCCAGCTTCCTGTCCCCTTCTTGGCAGTTGTTCCCCACTAGGATGGTGGCCCCTGCTGTTAGCTGCATGGAGCATGCAGACAGAGGAGGATGTCTGAAAGCAGCTGAGGACTTTGATGGGTTTCTCTGGAAGGTCTCCAGCAATGCCTCCCCCCACCCCCCACCCCTTCCCCTCCTCTGTAGTTCTTCTGCCTCATCTCACTCCTAGTGTGGTATCCAGGTGAAATCAGATTCCAGGACCCATCAAGAGCGACCAGGAAGGAGTAGGTAAGGGGGCAGGGCAATGTTGACTGTCTTTTATTGGGCACTTACTATGGGCCAGGTGCTCTTCTTTGTGTATAGTATGTCCTGAATTCTCACAAAGCCACATTAGGGGTGGAATGCTATACTCCATTTTACAGATGAAAAGCTGAAGCTCAGAAAGTTCACACTTCCCTTAGTCACATAGCTGGAAAGTAGCCTAGCTGAGACTCAAATCCAGTCTCTCTAATTCTAAAACCTGTGTTCTTTCGACTTCTTTTGTGCTCATTGAGTAAGGGCAAGCTGGAATAAGAATAGTAAAAATGACTAATGTTTTTGAGCTTGCACTAGGTGCCACACACTCTTCAAAGCGTTGTAGAGGTGTTATGTCATTTATGGTGCAGGAGTTTCAGTTACTCTGGAGGGGATCAGCGGCTGCATTAGCCCCTCTCAGCAGCAGTTCGGTTCCAGAAGGCTTGCCTGATCCTGCCCAGCTGCTACTGCGTGGTTGGGGCAGGGGCCCTGTTTGCCTTATCCTAGTGGTGGTTTGGGGTCTAATGAAAGATTGATTGTCTATGTCTGATCCGTTAGACCTGACCGTTGGCTTGTGAATGATCCCACTGTCCCCTAAGAGGACTTTTCCAAGCTTTACTCAATAAATATTTTGGAATGAATGAATTAGCACCTTGTGTAGAGTAGTCTGCTCCCCTATAGAAATGTGAGGTGGCCCAGGGACAGCCAGGGCTCCACCATTCTTAAAACCCAGCACTTCCAGTCCAGGAGGTTCTCTCCCTTTGGCAAGGGAGGGAGGGTGAATTGCACCCTTGTGGGCTTCCAGAGTTCCCAGGTAATAAGTTTGCTGCCACCTGTTTTATAAAGAATTTTTAAAGATACAGTAGATGAAGAAAAATTTGGCTTTTGTTTTCAGCTAACAGAAAAAGTGACTTGGTATTAATGAAGTTGTCTCTTTCTCTAAAGAGTGGGGAAATAAGATGGTACTGTTTGTTTTAGGGCTTCCCAAGGCTTCTTCATAGAAGAGTCCCCAATGGGAAAAAAGACTGACAAGTGGTCCTGGGATTTGGAGTATAGTTCAGATTGGCCCCAGCAAGCTTGAAAGTTGTTTTAAGGACTCATGCAATTTTTTCATTTGATTTTATCATAAGTGGACTTTGGTTTAAACACATATTTAAAAAAGGGGGTTGTTTTCCTCCCCCAGAATATATATGAGAAAAATTGGTGTCCTGGCAGTTTGTTTTATATTCTTGGGCGCTAGGAGTACCCAGATGGAGAAGCAGGGCAAAGATTCTGGTCTGAGGGCTTAGAGTACTGTTTGTGTTTTCCATTTTCTGGTTCACAGTAGCAGAGCTGCTCAACTCTCTGTGGAGACAACCTCTTTTCCCATTTTTCAGAATGAAGAATATGTTTTTAAAATATCCTTTATTTTTCATTTTCTTATTACCAAAACTATATATATTCATTGCAGAAAAAAGATAAAATACAGATTAGCAATAATAATAATAAATTAATACATCAGAAATAACTAGTGCAAAACTTGGGATATGGCATTCCAAATCTTTTTTTCTGCATCTATATGAGTAAATTTAACAAAAAAGAACAAATAAATATTGTGGCTACAAGGGCTCTTAATCCTGTTCGTGGTGCCAATTGTAAAGCTACTTGACCATGACTACGCCAGTTGTGGTGCTCTTTTACCTGCTGGTAATCCTGCACTGACTGCACCGAATGTCGAGCTAAGGCTGAGTCTGGAGCCCACAGACCCCTCAAGCCCATTCACAGACTGGGTCACAAATTCTTCACACGCCAGGCTGGATCCCCAGGCCCCTCACACGCCATGCTGGGTCACCAGACCCCTTCATGCAGGTCTATGAGCTAGGTGACCGGCCAAAAAGTCCTTGGAGCCATAAGTTGGAAAGCATGGCTGTGCAGGCCGACGCCTGAGGCTGACGCCCACCCACCTGCTTCACTAAAACTCTCTCTCTCTAAATAACGCAAGAATAGCAACAAAACTAAAAAGATACATTTGTGTGCATGTGCACTAACTACACACACACACACACACACACACACACACACACACACACACACACACACACACACACACACACACACACACACACACACACACACACACACACACACACACACACACACACACACACACACACACACACACACACACACACACACACACACACACACACACACATTTGCTGAACCTGAGGCGAGGGCCCTGACCAAACTATTCTATTTTCCCAACAAATATAATCCTTACTTTTGATTGAATTATTGTCAATGCTAAGAGCCATCTCAGGTTGTTTTTGAAAAAATGAAGATAATAAATTATGGATAATTAAAAGCATCATAATGGTCAATTCTGTTTGTAAGCCCCAAGTTTACCCCCCCTTCCCCAAATTCTCCTGTGTCATTTAGTTTCTAGCAGGGAGAAGTGCCTGGAAGGGTGCTGCTGCTGAAATTTGCAAAGATCAAGTTGTGCTCCTTGCTAAATGCTTCAAATGTAACAGAAAAGATAGCTCTTCAGTGATGTTGATGTGTAGAATTTGAGGAGAAAACTCAAAAGCTAATTTGCAGTGAGGAGAGGGCCCTAAACAAGGTTGTTTCTCCAGCATTGCATTTTATTACCTGTGTGACCTTGGGCAAAACAGGTAGGTACTCTAAGCCAGTTTCCTCTTCTGTAAATTGAGGAAAATGAACCTATTCTACTTTCCCCTACTAGAGTCACTACTAGGACCAAGTGTCAGGTGTTATTGTTTGTTGCTTGAATTGCATGCAAGTGCGTATGCTATTAAAAAAAAATGTTTAAATGTGGAAAGATCAAAAGCATTGTCAATCTTTATAAAATGCTATAATCCAACTCTCGGCTTAACATTAGTAAAATTTAATTATGATGTAAATGTTCTATTGGATCCCCACTCTAAGTTTTCTTCAAGTAATAAAGGATTCCTTGGTGGCCAGTATCTCATCACATTCCTGAACAGAAGAGAAGGCCAGAAGATAGTCCCATTTTACAGACTAAGAGCAGGCTTGCCATTCATTGGAGCTATTCATTTGCACGGGGGGTACTGTAGCTCCTGAGAGCTATTTCTAGTTGCATTAAGTAAGGCAGAGGCTTGCTAGGAGGAAGCAGTAAGAGCAACTGGAAAGGTAGTGTAGCCCTGGGGTTATTGTATCAGCAGCCATTGCCTCTAGGGCTGCTCCAGGCATGCACCCTGCTCCAGGAAGCCCTGTGGAAACAATGGGCCCTGCATTCGGAGGCAGGTGGCTTGCCTTCTGCTCCTGTATCTAACAAAGACAAGCTGCACAATCTGAATTTAGTTACATCCTCTCCCTGAGCCTTGGTTTCTTTATGTATACAGTTAGGAAGTTGGACCAGATAAGCTTCCTTCTAGTCTTAAAAATCTAATTCTGTGTTGTTTTCCATTTGTGTCTGTCTGCCCAAATAGAAGTCTGGTAGAGAATTACCACATCCAGATGAATCACGTGTCAGAAAACGTTCTCACTTTCTGTTGCTTTTCAAGCTTTTCGTGCCCCCTTATGATTTTCTAAAGGTCTCCCCAGCTGACTGCCCTCATGCAGAACTCATGATCCACAGATCATTGAGAGGAGAGTTGTTTCTGTTTGTTTATTAGTTGCTATTAATCTAGAACATCCTGAGATTTTGGGGAGAAGAGAACTGCTTTCAGGCAATTTGAGGGAAGGTAGGTTGACAGAGATATAATGAAAGTGGGTTTTTTATGGTAGCAAAGCTATGTGTTTCACTACGTCCTTTTGTTTCACTAAGTCTTTGCATCTTATGTCACTAAATTCAGAACTTTTCTTTAGTGCCATTGGGTACTTGGCTCAGTGCTAGGACTTTTGTAGAATGTGGGAGAAGCACATGACCCCACCCTTGAGTGGCTCAGAACTGGAGAGGGAAGAGAGAGGGAAGGAGGATATAGAAGAGAGGAGACAGAGTGCACAGTTGTGACTGGAATAGGATGGAGATGAAAAGACCAGTTTGGGAAAAGACTGTATCCCTGAGGGCTTGGACTGTGTGGTTTAATTCTGCATCTGTATTGCCTTGCACGGTTCCTAGCACTCAATGGGAACCCAGTAAAGAAATTTAAATTAATTAATAAATGAACAAATGAATAAATAAATCACTCTCCTGAAATGAAGTCTGCTAAAATGTGGTATGGTGTCTCTCAGATGGCTGCAGTGACTTCTTTACATATGTCAAGTACTTAACCTACAAAAACTCTTTTTTGTTTGTTTTTGGTGTCTGGCCGGTATGTAGAACTGACCCCTTGATCTTGGTGTTATAATACTGTGCTCTAACCAACTGAACTAATCAGCCAGCACCCCAAAACACTTTTCTATGCATTATCCCTCACATTGACAATTATGATAAAAGGAGGCCAAAATAAAAGCATTTCCTAACGCCATACTTTCTAGACACTTTGAAGCCACTGATAGAAATATATTTGGTTTACTATTGCTAGATAAGTCTTCTTTCTATAAATGCATCAAGAAATATTGGGGTGGGAGTGGGGGAATAAGACCTAGCAAACAATTCCACAAATTTGCATTCTGAGTTAGAGTGAGAAAGAAAGACATCATTTGCCTTTGGGTGAATAGACGTTTCTTTTTTCCCTTACAGAAGCATTGTTTTACTCTGAGTCTGGACAGAACTGAAGCCACCAGCTTCTGATTAGACAGATGTGTTTTGTGCCACCATTACTCATGGCCACAGGCGCCTAGGCTCTCCTGTCACTGGCTCAGTCACTTGATTAAAACACAGGGCTGTGAGGCTGAGGGCATGGGTTAGGTCCCAGCCCAAGCTAAGTTGTACCCTGACCATTTCTGCCTCCTTTGCCAGCAATCTGCATTGAGAGGAAGACTGAGCCGTGGCATGTTAGATTCTTTAGGGCAGATTCTTTGCCACTGTTGGTTTTAGACTAGTCATTTGAATTTTAGAAGTAAAAGGTCTGGGTTTTCAGTATGACATGTGATTCTTTTTAGAATGTATTCTAGGATTGTTTCAGTTCTACTATCTTGGGACATGTCTAGAGACATGTCCTGAGACCTTTGGTACCTCAAGTCTGCAACTATTATCATACAATTTCCTTGATATGTCTGTAAAATGGGAATGATCATACCTGCCTCATAAGGTTGTTTAGAGGATTAAATGAGTTCATATATTTAATGAAAACCAGCAAAACCAGATTGAGATGCTGTTGGTGGTAGTTGGCCAAAGACTCATCAGCAGGGCCTCATACCTATCTGGCCCCATTTCCAGTTTAACTACAGTTTCTATATGACACATATTCAAGGTAACTTATGAATAGTTGGAACCACAGGCATTTAGCCTGCAGATGCTGTGGATCTAGCGCGTTAATGGCACTTAGTTTGGTAGTAATTGGTTATGCACTACTCATCTTCCTCAGTTATTTTAAAAATCTTTTGCCTGATCTGGTTGCTATATTATCTTTGGTTGTTAAAGTAATATATGTGATTGCTTCACTCTGTTTTTTTCAACCCTGTGAGGCAAGTGAATGATGCTGCTGCTGATGATGTCTGACATTTATTGAGCACTTACTGTGGACCAGGCGCAATTCCAAATGCTGTACCTACATCAATCTATTTAATCTTCACAATAACCTATTATTGATACTATTTTTGGCACTATTATTTTTCCTATTTTATGATGAGGAAATTGAGCACAAATAAGTTAAATAAGTTGCTCAAGGTAAAACAGCTAATAAGAGGAGGAACAGGGATTTGAACCCAGGTAGGCTGACTCCATAGCACATGCTTTGCATCATCAGAAGATAATCTGATATACTTATACCCTACCAATACCCTAATTGCATTCTATTCTATTGATCATGAACTCAGGAAGCTACAAACTGAATTCGAAATGCAGAATGAGGATACTTAGCTTGTCCAATGTTTTGACCACTTGAAAATGGACTTGTTGCAAAAACTTAGGAAATTTTGTTAGAGATAGTAATAATTAAGTTTAAGCATTTCAGGAAATATCTGGAGGTGACACTGAACTACGGAGTGAAGAGTCAACAGCTTAGTAGCCTATTTAGGAATCAATACTGCCCTGGAATATAGTAACTGAAGTGTTGTGCTCAGGAAGTTGAGTGCTAGTTGTATTTACATTGGATAAATCACCTCATTTATCGTCCTTTACTTAGAAGAGCAAAAATGATATCTTTCTTTTCCATTCCTTTTAGGGATGCTACAAATAATAACAAGAACATGTTAATAAACAGAATGTCTACTATCTATTGAGTACGTATGAGGATACTTCAAAAAATTCGGGAAAAATGGAATTGAAAGGTAATTCAAATCTTTCCATGGACTTTTTGAAGTACCCTTGTATGTGTCAATCCTTTGTTAGGTCTTTGCTCATCTAATTGGCAGGACAACTCTCTGAAGTAGATGATAATTACTAATTTATTGATGAGTAAATGGAAGCACAGAGATATTAAGTACCTTGCCCAAGGACACACAATTTGTAGATGGCAAAACAAGCATTTGAACTCAGGTTACTTTGACTTAAAAGCCTGTGCTCTTTGCGTTACCCTGTGATGCCTTTGGAGTGGTGTGGGGAGCGGTTCTATAGAGGAAAGATGTTATATTCATACTTACTGAATCCTGTGCTGAGACATATTGTTTGGCATGAGTCTCATAACAGATTATATTTGAAACTGGGACTATTCCAGAAAACCTGGGATTTTTTTGTTACCATGGAGATGTAATGATGGACTTGACATAATCTTCCAGGAAAAAAATCAGGTTCTCTCAGCACATGACAGCCTGAGGAGTCCACCACTTACTGTTGTAGTTAAGAAGCAGCACTGCCTGGGGCTAGAGTAGCTGAAATATGACTCTGGAGGACTGGCAAGTCATCTTTTCCTTTTGCTTTATTTCTGGAAGACCCTGATTACATTTTATTTGGGGGCATCACAGCTTGATAAATGAAAGGGAATATGCTGAGGAATATAAGTAAAAATGAAGTTGATCTTCATGCTATACATGATATGGCGATTTTCTAAAATTAAAGGATTCCTTAAACCAGTTGCCCTAGTCAGACCCCTTAGATATGACACTTTTGTACTCTGTTTTATAATGTGCACTCTTGAGTCTTTTTGAAGTAGCATCATACCACATTTCTGCAAATTAATTACCGTGTTCTTGCTAGAGTCCTAGGGATGCTTTGGCAGGTGATAGTTAATAATAGGTGGTTTTGAGGTGCAGTCATAGGTGGAAGGTCAGAAGCCAGAATTATGAAGCACAATGGCTGGCAATGTGATGGGAGAGGGGCTATATAGTAAAGAGGGTGTTTCTGGCTAGTGTCCATGGGCAGATGTGAGTCTGGAAGCCCATGTACACCATTGAGGCCACTTTATAGTGGAATAAACCTGGCTTTGGAGTCAGATAAGCTTGAGTTTAAACCATGTATCCATTACTAGTTGTGTAATTGAGCAAGTAACTTAACTCGGGTCTCAGTTTTCTTTTCAGAAAAAAATTGCAGTCATTATCTCACAGGTGGCTCTAAGGAACCAATAAGATAAAAAAAAATATTAAAGTACCTAACATGTGCCTTGCACAGAGTCACTGTTCAGTAATGTCAGTTCTCTTCCTTTCTCTTCTTTTTCTTCCACCCTCCTCCTCCCCCTCTTGGCTTCTTCTCTTGGCTCTTGAAAGTGAAAATGGTAAAGTAATACTTACAGTACAGTAATACTTACAGTGGTAAATGTTCTAGTAGAAATACATATAGCTTACTATGAGATTTCAGAGAGCACCTGCCTGGGAAAGCTGGAAGGTGACAGATGAGCTTGACCCATGGCTGGGTAGGAGTTTGCTAGGTTGAGAAGGGGGTGAAGTGGAGAGGACAGGTTGAGGGACATTTCATGTGTAAAGGCGTGGAGGCAGGAAGGGTGTGGGACATTAAAGGAGCAGAGACCACTGAGTTGGCACATAGGACAGATTTATGGTTGGAGGTGCTGCTTATGTGGTGAGCTGAAGACCAATTTGAAATCAGGCTAAAACCTTGCCCCTTGGAGGCTGCAAGGAACTAATGGAAGTTCTTCAATACTGTGAGTGAGATAACTGAATTTCTCTTTGGGACAGTAACACTGCCCAAAGTATGGAAGATAGATTTGAGGTTGAATGTCACACTTGTTTAAGCTTGTGGGCACAGACGAGATAATATATTTTAAAGCTTTTTTTGTAAAAGTTAATGGTACATGTAGAAATGGTGCTGCTATTTAATTTGAGACTTCGACAGGAAGGCACATAATGTGTTGGAAAATGGTAACTCCATAGACTAATTTATGAACTGGATCATATTGGAAACAAATTATTTCAAAAAGATAAATATGTCCTGCTTTGGACTTCAGCATATTTACAACTTTTTAATAAAGGACCCAGGTGTGCTTTTGGCAAAATGATTGAGGCTCGAAACCAGAAAGAATGTTTAAGGGCCCCTTTTTGTATCTCCAGAATTGTGCTTAAGATTCTAGGAATAGTTGACACCCAATGCAAGCCGAATTTGGTTAGTGCTTTGTAGAATTTCTTGTGCTTAGTATGAAGTATTGTGGTTAGCAGTTTCTGAGTTTCCTGGGGGTGGGGAGGAGCAGGGAGGCTCTGGCTACAAAACTATCATCTATGGGAAATTGCCAGAAGCAATTGGCCCTTCTCCCCAAGCAGTAAAGATCAGACACAAGTACACACAAGTGTGTGTTTGTGTGTTTCTAGGCCTGTGTTTATGTTTTCCTGAGTGTTGTCTGCTTTCTCCAGACCAGAGGGAAAACCTGACATAGACCTGGAGTTCCTTGGGGAGAGCCACTGGGGAGATTAGCCTTGGTTACCAGAGTTCAATGTGAAGACAGTCACCTGCTTCTCCACATGAATCAATGTGTGGCCAGGAGTCAAGGGTGTGGAGATGTGGCTCTACCTGTCAGTTTCTGCTGGGGACAGATGAGAACCTACCATGGAACTGAGCACAGGTGTTTGCTCCATTTGTGAGGAAGTGTGTTTGGTTTTTTCCCTTCTCTGGCAGACTTTCCCCCAAATTATTCTCTGAGTAGCCAGAACTAAAAGCTAATCTCTGGCTGACACTCAGTACACAGAGAGCAAGATGTATGGTTTAAACTCCTGGAGGCATCCCACGTTGGGCTTTTGGAATACTAGACCTTTGAACTTGTCTTCCTTCATGTGCCCAGCCCATGTTCTTTCTCACTATGTTGATCGGTCTAGGATTCGTCCTTTTATAGATTCTGGTTTAGTCTCTTTCTTTTGAGACCAAAGTACCAAGGCTGATGAACTGTGGGTGGGAATGGTCTGGTCCTGGAGGTCGTGTTTGTTTGCTCTGTAACCTGTAGGTGCAGTGACCAAGTGTGTAAGTTTAGTTTAATCTTTAAGTATGGTATGATTGGTTGGTCTTTGCTGAAAATTTGTTGCTATCCTTTTAAAATTATTATTAAACAGTGAACATTTATTGATAAAAGGGGCATCATGCTCTAATGGGAAGAATATCTGATTTGGAGACACAAGTTAATTCATTCAACAAATACTCACTGAGTGTTTACTATATTTATCATGTGCCAGAAATTGTTTTAGGCTCAGAGTCCAGTGGGGAGGACAGATGTGTGTGATTACCATGCACTTTGATGTTAATAGTCAGATGTGAGCACAAAGGGAGGTGTGGTCATGAGAGAGAAGGGAGGTTCAAGTGCTAATGTAGAGCTTCCTGGAAGAGGTGGCACTTGAGAGAAGACTCGGATGAACAGGAATCAGCAAGTCAAGAAGGGTATGAAATAGTGTGGTGGGCATGTCCAAGACAAAGCTGGCAGGAGCTGAGGCCAGAGTGGTAGGCAGCTGGCTGATCATGGAGAGCTTTGTACATCTCGTTAAGCAGACTGGACTTTTTTTTTTTACAGACTTTTATTCCCCTTTTGTCAAGCACTTCCTGGCCCTGTCACTTACTCTTAAATCTGGCCTGTCCTTAAAACTGCTGCTCTGTGGTAGTTCTTCCCCAAATCTTCCTGGTTCGTTGCAGTAGGAAGTTTTCTTTCCCTTCTCTAAATAGTTTAGTGTTTGGCTTATACCTCTTTTATGGCCATTGTCATATACCACTGTGTGTTATCATTCTTTATGTACTCATCTTATCTTGCCTATTGGTCTGAAAGTTCTTAGAAGGTAGGGACTGAAGGACTTACTTCCTTAATGCCCAGAGTGCAGAAGGCTGACACAGTACAAGTGTGTTGAATGAACATGTTTTGAAGTGCTGAATTATGTTCACTATATTCTTAAGAATTTCAAAGCATTGATTGGCTATAAGAATTTAGTGGTCTTTAGTGGTCAATGGGCAGTTATTAATTAGGTGTTTGGGTTTTTGTTTCCATGTGTGCAGAAGAGAATTAGCATAGCAGTCCTGAAATTGCCTATCCTTAGAAAGGCCTGCTTGCAAGGTTGGCCTTTGGCCAGTGCCTGGGAACTTGGATTTCAAGAGGGTTCCTACCAACCTAAATGGTAAGAGTAGCTCACTGTTCCTAAACTGTTTGTGCAAACAGTATGGTTTATGCTTTCTTTCTGGGAGTCTGAAATTTGAGAACATAAAAGGCAGGGAGTGCCTACATGACCAGCTCCCAATAAAAACCCTGGGCACTGAAGCTCTAATGGATTCCCTGATTGGTACCATTTCACATGTTATTACAACTTATTGTGTGCCCCTTGTGACTCCACTGGGAGAGGATCTTTGGAAGCTCACACCTGGTTTTCCCCAGACTTCACCCCATCCTCTTTTTCCTTTGCTGATTTTGCTTTGTATCCTTTCACTGTGATAAGTCATAGCAGTGAATATGACTATATGCTGTCCTGTGAATCCTCCTAGTGAATTATCAAACCTGGGGTTGGAACTGGGGATCACTTCAAAACATCATGAGAAGCTACAAATGTAGAGCCAACCTTTTTTTTTTTTTTTTTTAAGCTAAGACTTTGGAGATATTAAAGACTCAGAGAGGTTATTACATAAGAGAGGAGCCCATTACTTAAGACTGTGTGTATATGGGCATGTGAAGGGGGTGCTTAAGAAAGTTCCATTTTTTTGGTAATTCCATAGTCAAATCAGATTTTAGCTTTTGGAAATAAATGTCAGGCTTTGAAATTCCAGACTTTAAGGGTATCAAGCTCTGATGATCCTTTTGCCTGAAGTGAACTATGAATGGGAGAGTTCACAAAAAACTGAACTTGGCACGAATGGGTGTAGATTAAGGTGTGGTGTGAGATAGATGAGTGGACAGTAGGGTATGTCCAGCTAGGGAGAGCTGTGTATAAACACAGTCTTCTTAAGATTTTGTTAGATCACTAGCTGACAAAAGGGACAATAATAAAAAAGACTAAAATCTTATTTATTTTTGGTGGCTGGCCAGTGTGGGGATCTGAACCCTCGACCTTGGTTTTATAACACTGTGCTCTGACCAACTTAGCTAACCAGCCAGCCCCACAAAAGGACTAAAATTTTCTAAATATAACATTAGTATAGAGCTTTACAGTTTTGAGAACTTTCAGATATATGACTTAATGCTAAAATGACTTATTCAGTAGGTGATGTTATCAGTTCATAGATGAGGAAACTATGATTCAGAAAAATTAAATAGCTTTCCCAGAGTAATATGGTCAGTTTGAGATAGAACCAGAGCTCAAATTCAACCCTTCTGCTTTTCAATCTAGATACAGTGAAACTTAAGACCTATACGGTCTCTCAGCTTCCTGATATATTCAGGTTTTAAATTTATTTTAAAGTGTATATTAGTCAAGCTTCAGACCTGACAGGTGCTACGGAGTGAATGAAAAGAAGTTAAGGCAAATTGCCTACTCTCACTCTGTGCCATTCTGTGTATGGATTACTTGTGGGGATAGCAACAGTTGACCTTTATCTTTAATAGCTGCATTTGGGATTTGGATAGAAACAGAAGGGGGCAGAGGAGCCAGGAGGATGTGGGCTCCAATATCAGATGTGGGCTCATGGTGCTCTACAGGATAAAGCTGAAGCCTTATGAATTGCCCATTATAAAATCTGGGTGAAAAAGAACTATTGGAGAAGGTTTGGTTACGTTTTTCATAACATCTCAGGTATTGTCAGAGTCCTAAAAATATCAGTTATCAGAACCAGAGCATTAGAAAAAGTAGGGGCATTATTTACCTTGCATTCACTCTCATTATTCCTCTAAATCAGGGGATGAGTTGTTTGGGACATTTTTCTTGCCTGAAAATGAGAGGTACACAGGGCATCTAACTTGATGAGTTTCTGCTGTCTGTCAGGCATCAGCTAGGTGTTTAACATGAGTCATTTCTTTAATTCTCACAAAGATCCTCAGAGATAGGAATTTTAAGCCATATGACATAGGTAAGGAAAATGAGACTTAGAGAAACTAAGTATTTGCACAGTGTCACACAGCTATTAAGTGGTAGCCCTGGAATTCAAGCTCAGGCTCAACTCCTGAGTCAGTGCTCCTTTTCTTCACTGCGATGCTTGAACACAATGGTGTGACTTCATAAAATAATATTATATCAGCTGTTTTACAAGTGGCTAAATCTTACCTGGGCCTCAGTAAATGTAAAGGCTGTTCTGTTGAGAAGATTAAGCTTCTGGTGCCAACCTGGAAGTTTTAGAAAATGGGATTTCCTTGGTGATTATAGCTTATGTGCATGCTGTGTGCTTGCGTGTTACCTCTCCTGGGTCCTATGGGACCCCGAGTGGCAGCCTTCCTAGCTCTATTCACAGGGTGGTAGATGAGAGGGAGGGGCGGTGGTAGTCAGCTTTACCAGTTTGTTGATTTCAGAGCCAGCTTGCCTGAAGTTGCCTGCTCTGGCAGATATTTGGCAAAAACTCATCATCTGGGAATAATCTGCCTTATCAAATTTAAAAAGTAGGCAAAGAATTTTATATTATAGAACTATAAGGAAGAAAATAAAAATGGATGGTTTGGTGCTATAAGGCTGTGCTCTACTCATCTGAGTTAGCTCAAACTGGCGAGCAAGAGGTGGATGGTTAGGGGTGCCCTCTGCTATTCTTGTTAGTTTCATCCTGGCAAATGTTTTTTTATATAATATTTCTTTTTGATAATCAGCATATTGCAGTAAGGAAACAAGGCCCTGGGCTCCAGAAAGTGCAGTGGAAAATGCTGACCATGAGCAGTAATTCAGCACCTGGTACAGTGCCTGGAACAGACTAGGGACACAATTAGCATTTGTTAACTGAATGCAACTGAGACCACTGGGCCTAGGTATTTGGCCTCTTCTGCTGCCCAAAGAGCAGAGCAGCTCAGGCCCCAGCTCCCATTAGTGTACCCTGGCTGAGGAGGGAAAGGTTCAATTTTTTTAGATCAGATAATGAACCTAGGGCCAGACTATCATTATTTTAGAGGATGAACTGCAAACATCTTTTCCTTTGTGGGATGTGATTTTATTTGGGATGCTGAGAATAGATTTGGTGGTGGTGGTAGTAATAACAATAGCTAATGCTTATATAGTATTCACTATGGACCTGTGCTAGACCAAGTCCTTCACACATACAAACTCGTCTAATCCTCATACCACAACTTAAAAGTAGATATTTTACCAGTGAGGAAGCTAAGTAACTTGCTTGAGGTCACATAGTAAGTGGTAATTCTGGGACGTAAATATGGAGACCAAAGTGTGGCCACTTAACCTCTCCTTGGTGACATTATAAGGAAATGGGAACCCCTAGGAGTTTTAAAAGGTCATTTATTTCTTGATTTTTCTTGGTTTGATTCATCAGAATAAAAGTGCAGATGAATGGCTCCACTTTCCATGAGTTCCTAGAGCAATTCCTAGAAATTCTGCTTTTCTTTTACTTCTATGTAAACCTCAAATAATTATTAATTTTTTTTTCAGAAAGGAATGAGAATTTGTGTTTGAGTCTTACTTCTTGTACTCCCACCGCCCCCCACCAATATAATAATTTTTTCTCCCCTCAAATACCAGGCAAATAGTAGAAATCAAATCCAAACAAGCAGGAAAGACTTTGTAAATGCAGGTTCCCTCATTGAGGAACCAGTCCATGGAGAAACATGATGCCCAGTTGAGAATTTGAATTTTTCTGAATTTTATGATATGGAAGTCTGTTCTATGATTTTGAGGAAGTGGGAAGTTCTATTACTTGTTCTATTGTCTTTTGGAATTCAAGTCTCCTCTTTTGAGTCATTGGAAGAGGATGGGGATTGAGAAATGGTGAGCTCTTTTCTCTAATGAGTTGTATAACATTATTAATTAAAGATGGCAACACATTACATTCTTATTTTGACATGTTTGTGGTTGTGTTGGACTGATTTTTCAAGCCACATAGTTATTTTAAATTAAATATTTTTCAGGGTTCATATTTGCATTGAGGGAGGGTACTGACCAAAACAATGTGAGAATGCAATTGCTTGCTAAATTCCAGCCACAGATTCTCCAACATTTTTTTGGTAATAGGATTTTTCATTTGTGCAGAACTAAATAATGTGACAGCTGTGAGACCTTAACCATGAAAATGCTTATTTCTTTGTCTGTTGGAACAATTTCCATGACAGGAAGTGTTGAGAGCATGGCCTTGATTTTTAAGGACAGGTTTATAAACATCAGTTATGCGATATATCAGCTTAAATTTCATGAATGCTATCAAAGTCTGAGGTGGCTCAAGATTTTCTCCATATCCATCTCCTTGAGAAATTTGGTAATTCAAAGTCCCTGAAGAGAAAAAAGAAAACTGCTGATCTTTAAAACAGAGTTTGGTAATGACAGTGCTCAAATGACTTCCTTCTAAATGCATATTTGTATTTTGGAATGAAGGAGACATGTTAAAAACACCGAAACTAAGAATCTTGGGGGAGGGGTATTTATTAACAAACACTCGCTTATATGATTTCTCTTGTGGAATCATTTTTGCTTTTTGGTTTATTATTCGCAAAGAGTGCTTGTTTGAAGAAGAAAAAATACGTTTCTGGAGACTTCAAGGTACTTAAAACAACACATTTCATAGAAGCCCCATTCAGAGATGGTTTGCATTAAAACGACTAGAAAGTTAAGCTCAGGCTGAGAGAAGTGAACAGCACGGACTTGGAATAGAACACAGAAAGGTGAAGTGACATTTAGCTCTCAGTTGCCTCATCTGCGCTGTCAGATAGTCTGTTCTGAACTACCCCAGAAGGGTGGGTTTGAGGGGGGGTTGAGCCCATGGTCACCACTCATTCTAAGATCAGCAGCACTAGGGGCTGGGTTGGTGTCATGGTTTCCCTGGTGAGTTATGTTGTCTCCAGTGATTCAGAGCCAAACCTCCTACAGAGTAACAGCCTTTCTGTAGACTGTATCCCTTATCTCACCTTTTTCATTTGACTTTCTGTGACTCTTACTGGGTATATTCCCAAATTTAGCACATAATAATAATCTTTCCTATAGAATTCACCAATTACATTGTGTTCAATCTTCTCAGCTACATTGTCAGCACATAAGGATAATTAATCCCTTTTTCTTGCAGCTTTTGTATTCTCACAGCAGCTGATAGAATTCCCAGGGAATGAGGTTGGGAGTTATGGGTCTTTCTCAGTTAAAAGAAGTTTTGATAGCAAACAGCTGTATGCTACATCTATTATCTTCCTTAGGAGCTCAAAGTTTAGACAAATGAGGGCCGGCTCGTGGCTCACTTGGGAGAGTGCAGTGCTGATAACACCAAGGCCACAGGTTCGGACCCTATATAGGGACGGCCGGTTAGCTCACTGGTTGAGTGTGGTGCTGACAACACCAAGCCAAGGGTTAAGATCCCCATCTTTTAAGGAAAAAAAAAAAAAAAAAAGGTTTAGACATATGAGCCCACATGAGTTACTCCCATCATCTTGCTAACCACATGACTCCATCTGGGACTTTGACATTGGCTAGAGGAGAAGGCATGAAATAGGCACTCGTATGAGTCTTTAAGGATGTATTTGAAGAGCTAGTGCAGGAGTGTTGGAAAATAGCTGTTGCTGTGTCTGTAATGGGCAGTGTAAAAGGGAACAGACTGCAGATTAGATGATAAAAACCAAGATGGTGAAGGACTGGTCAGTCTGTAGAAAAAGAAAGTTACTTAGAGGTTATCTATCCCAGTTCTCATTTTACAGATGAGAAAACTGAGGCAGAGGCAGGTTGAATGGTATGTCCAGGCTCACAAAGCTTGTAGTTTGGTGTTTTCCTGTAACTCTCTACTCCCAATCCTTAGTCATTGCAAAGGTTGTGACTAGATGCTCAAGTGCTCCACCCAGGAAAGCTGAGGGCGCTTTCTTTCTGGAAGTTTTTTTTAAGTTAAAAGTCTAGATGATTGTCTTCATGGGGAGCTGCAAGTAAAGTGGAATATTTTTCTGGAAGTCACTGTGAACCAGAATATTTACCGAGAGTTCTTTTTTTGGAAAATACACGTTTGTTCACATGAACATTTTTTCTGCCACACTTCATCTCTTTACACTAAAGTGGTTATCAGGTCCTTTGGTTCTCTCTTCTGCTGTGGCAATGTGATCTGGCAGGAGCTGCCAGCACCATAGGGCACATCCCAGTTTCCCTAAACAGACAAGCAAGAATCCTCAAGCTTGTTCTTTATCTCTAATATGTAACGAGCCCAGGGCTCACAAGAAGTTGCAGAGGCTGTCCTTGAAATGCAGATGAATTTAGAATTGGAGAGAAAGCACAGCACTTGGCATATAGTAGGTACTTAATAAATAATTGTTGAACAAATGAATTATGGTTCTTCTCCCCCTTCTTCCCTTATAATTATAGAGCTGGAAGGGAACCTAAAGGCAAATTCAGTTTGATCTCTTCATTTTATGGGGTGAAGCAAGTGAAGTCTAGAAATGAAAAGTGACCTGCTGAAAGTCATACAGCTAGTCACGGGCTGTGCTGGGTCTAGGCTCATGTTATTCTGTCTCTTGCTATTTATTATGTTGAACCAAGTGAAATTGCCATTTCTGTGTGTCAAAACAGTTGGATATGGGGAGTTTTATAATGGTTCAACCTAATATGTTTTGAATGATCTGTAGTATACATTCTAGTGATAATAACGCTAATCTTCTCTCTAAATCAAATAAGCATATAGCTTATATATGTAATATATAATAAGCTTATAATGTAGCTTAGTGTAGGGATTGAGAACATTGGTTCTGAATCAGTTGATCCTGGGTTTACATCCTTCGTCATTCTAAAATAAAATTTTCCCCTCTGTAAAATAGGAATAATATTATGTATATCACTCTTAAGATTGTTTTAAAGATTAAATGATATGATTCTTTGAAGGGCTTATTATAGTGCCTAGCACATAGTAAATACTTAGAATATGCCATTGTTAATTGTATTAATAAGGAAGAGAATAAAACTCATAAGGCTTTAAAGTTTTTTAATCCATCTGGAAAGCACAATTGTCTTTTCTGAGATTTGCAGGAAATGCCACACCTTCATTGTGTAATGTAGATGTATCTTCATATTCTCTATTTCATACGCTTCTGCTAGTTATAGGGCATATGCTTGGAACGATATTCTATTTTGAGACTTTTGCTTTGACATATGTGCTGTGTGCCATGCCAGATCATTAGGGTAGAAGTAAAGTAAACAAATGTGAGCGTGCAGAATTAGACCTCAAGCTCCATAGATGGTGGAGACCTTCTGTGTCACAGTCATGGATGATTCCTCTTCAGTTTCAAGCAGAGGCCAGACATATAATTAGGGCTCAAAATGCTGTTGACTGACCAACCGATTGAGTTAGCATATTCTTTAAAAACTGGACCCTGGAATCATATCTGGTGTTTGTCCATCTCTGCCTCATGGGTCAGCAAATATCTCCACTGCCTGGGCTTGGAGACACCCATGTGTAAAGTATTTCTCAGATAACTGCTCATGACCCAGTGACACATCAAGTGCAAATATATTTTCAGACAGCTGCACACTTGGGGGAAAAGTTATCACCATGGGGTAGGAACAGACTAAGGCACTCCCAGCCCCGGAAAGGAAGCAGTAGACTTATCCGGAAAATAAATAGCTTCCCTAGAGGAGAAAATAAACAGAGGCCCTCCCTCCTTCCTTTCAGTCCCTCCGGCCCCCATTCTTAGGGGTCAGGAGGCTTTTCAGATGTCTTCCTCTAGTGTCTATGCTGCCTATGGACAGAACCATTGCATGAAACCTGGGGGAGGAGAGTAAGCCAAGACAAGCCTTCTCCTGCAGTGGTGTGGGGGGCCAGGGCTTGCAGTACACTGTCCTACAGCTACCCATAAAGCCCCTTATTATCTTCCACTTGATGTTGCCTCTTCCCATTTTCTCCATCCTCTATCTGCATTTACTTTGTCCACATTACTTTTGCCATTGTAAATGTAAGCAAAATTTGATCTTTGCAGGAGGGTACTATGTGAGTAAAATACCAGATATTTATTGAAAAGACATAAATTTATTAGGAATTGGTCATGATTTTGAACTATGCAGTGAGTGTTAGTGCCTGGAAGCATCTATGGAAGGGTGAAAACGTTTGAGTATCCAGTGAGGCTGGCACTGAGCAAGGCCTTTTATGAACACCGTTGTCTCCTCATAGCAACCTTACAGCAGCAAACTGGAAGTCCAGGCTGGGAGCCTCATTTAAGCTCCTGTGGACTCTGTTTTGTCTCAAGAGTTAAAATTTGAGGGTTTTACCCTCTTTAATTCTCCTGGACCAATTCAGACTTTCTGTAAGTTTACATGGTGATTAAAATTCTCAGTAAAAATCTTAAAAATTAGTTCTCTTAAACTATTTTGGAAACAGAAATGGAAGAAGTTTCTACAGAAATTATTTAAAGTTCTGCTTTTCTTTTTATAAAACTGTTCGGCAGAGATTGGTATTTCCAGGAAAGTATTAGACATTTGCCAGATAATGGTTAAAGGGAATGGTGAAATCGCACTTTCTTCTGTTTTCCATCCCTGAAGGGGGTTCACTTTCAGCTGCCCTTGAATAAGCTGTGTTGTGAGCTGCTGGAGTCTACCCTGAAGCTCGGTTCTGTTCACTGTGGTATTTAGTTAATGTCTTTTCATTTTAGTTTTGTTTAGAACTACAAAAACTTCTATCCTCAGGTGAGACTGAATTCCACAGAGCAGACCTCATTGGTGTCTTGCCTTCCAGCATTTAGGGGGCACTCAAGTCCTCTTCACTGCAGTGACCATACATGGTGTGATTTCAATGTGGAATGGGCGTGGGGTGTCTCTTGGCTTAAACTGCCCTTTTCTCACCTCCCACTTCTTTCCTCCCTACCTTGAAGCCTCTTCTGATTGGTTCAAATGAGAAGTAATACCCAAATAAGAAGATACTGCATTAAATACATGCAAATGTGACTGTGTTACAGCAGGCAGCCACAGGCTGTGGCGTAAGTAACTAATGATTCCCAGGACTGATAGAAAGTAGTTTATAAATCCAGGTGATAGGAACATTTTTTCCTTACCAACTCTGAAAGAAATGAAAACTAAGATTCAGGATGATGTATTTTATATAATTGTATGTGTGTGAATGTTAAAGGCTCGCAATTTTCTATGCTTCTAATGGGCACAATTTAATAAAGTAAATATGTAATAAAGTTAGGTCCCATGATTACATCATTTATTTCCCTTGTATCTCAGCCTAAATAGTAGTAGCATTTGAAAGCCATTATTTGAGGGAGTAATATAATTATGGACCCTGAATTTGAAGTGAAAAAGTATTGCAGGCTGACTAGTTCTCCTTCAACTCCTTTGGTGTTTTCTTCAGGTTTTTTTTCTTCTTTTCCCATATCTAAGATGAAAAAAAAAAAAAAAAAAAGCGAGGCAGAGAATATCATATATTTAGATAAGATTTTTTTCCCCTTCACATCTCTGTTAATTTACTTATTCCTTTTTGCAAGACATTCATGAGGCTCACCACACTCTTTTTTCCTCTTGGCTTTGGCTTCTTAATGGGAGAATAAGGCAGAGGAATTTGAGGTGTTTAGTGGTTTAGCAGCCCCAAAAGCTCAAGCTCTGTTTTCAGACCATTGCATCACACCATCTCCACCATTAAACTATTGCAAAGCATGGTCTTGGTTTGTCTGAGGCCCTCAAATGCCTTTCCTCAGGAAATGTTTCTTTTCTCCTCTGACTGGGTCTATTCGCAAAGGTGAGAATTCTCCTTGGGCTTAAGAAAGATGAATTTCCAGTTACCTTGTGAAGACCGATTTTAGAATATTGTCCCGGGTCATACCAAGAAGTCTGCCATGGAGTACATGGCTGTTGTGGATGAGTAGCGCTCACCAGGCAGCTGGAGGCCTTGTGGGGCCTCCTCTCCTTGAGCTGCTTGTGGAAGGGCAGTCTGAGGAAATCCGTGGGCAGAATCTGAGCTGGAGATTAGAAAATGAGCCAAGTCAGAGAGTCCACAAGAGTCAGAGAGAAAGGGGCAAGAAGAGCCAAAGACTTATAAAGGTACAACCCAGTCCAACTAGAGAATGACCCTGTACTTAGTGACACTTCGGTCTAAGAAGGGAGCGTGCTGTCATGTGGACACTGGAGCTAGACTGCCTGGGTAGAGTTGCGCTGCCATTTACTAGTTACTTAGCCTCTCTAAGCCTGTTTCCTTATCTGTAATGTGCTACCTCATCATGTTGTTGTGAGAAAATGAGTTACTGTATGTAAAGTACTTGGAATGGTGCCTGGCATATACTAAGTGCTGTGTAAGCCCTTGATAGTCTTATTGTTATTATTAACTAATATTAACTAATTTTGCCTAGTTTGCTATTTACCATCAAGAACCAGGGTATAAGGATACAGGAAAAACAAAGAATACCTTTCCTATTCTCTAATCGCCACAACACAGGACACATCTGTGACCCCAGATGTGTGGGTTTTTTCCCCCACATACCAAGGAAGCAAGCAGTTCTGCAGGGAGCACCACCTGGGTTCCTTTAATTCAGTTCAGTTCTGATGCTGTCTACCTGGAGATCCCCCAGGTTGAGAGCTCACTACCACAAAACTGCCTCCACTTCAGATGCCATTCAAAGGTAATAGGTGTGGGCTGTACTTCTGACCAATTGGCTGTAAATTGGGGTTTCCATTACCTCCTCTTCTGGTTCAACTAATTTGCTAGAGTAGCTCACAGAACTCATTAACGTTTACTGCTTTATTATAAAAGATACTACAAAGGATATAGATCAACAGCCAGATGGAAGAGATGCATAGAGTGAGGAAAGGGAGAGGAGGCATGGAGCTTCAATGTCCTCTCCAGGGGCACATGTTTAGCTATCTGGAAAATCTCTGAAACCCGTCCTTTTGGTTTTTTATAGAGTCTTTAATACACAGGCATGATTGATTAAATCATTGGCCATTAGTGATCAACTTAACCTTCAGCCCCTCTCCCCTTTCCAGAGGTTGGGGTGGGGCTGAAAATTCCCAACTCTCCTCTAATCATGCTTTGGTCTTTCCTGTGACCAGCTCATATCCTACCTAGGGGGTGCTAGCCACTAGTCATACTAAAGACACTCTTATCACTCCAGAGTTTCTACGGGTTTTAGGAGCTGTATGTCAGGGAATGGGGATGAAAACCAAATATATATTTCACAGTATCACAAAGGGACATTTAATTTGGTTGAAAATTATCCCACTCTTTAGAAGATCCTAAGCACAACTGAGAGAATGACTGTGTTCACTTGCTCCTACAAACTTTGGGACGGTGTTACTCTGGGCTCTGAAATGAAATGAGAGGTATACTCAAGTTATGGGGCTGTGGTTCATTGCAGCCAAATTCTGCTGTGGTGCTCTTTGACCAAATCTGAGTAAGAAATTTCATTGCTGGAAGGGTTCTATAAGAGAGATCATCTTTCTCTGTGACCTCATTTTGGAAATGAGGAGAGAGAAGCTGACTTGTGGTACATCAAATAGCAAGGGAGTGACTGAGCTGGGAATGAAGTTGACCTTCCTTAGTCCCTGGGCGGCATTCTTTCTCCAATATGCAGCCACAGCCCCTCTCTGACATGAGATGTACGTAATGAGTCTTTCTCGCACAGCATGTCCTCAGGAGGTATTTATTGATCAACCTTTGTTGATTAAAAATTTAGAAAATGAGTGTTTATCTTCCTTCTTCCTCTAAAATCAAAGTTATGGATAAAATTGTTTTACCTAAATATAACTATTTTCGGTTTTCTTTTATAGCTTGACTTTTAAGATCTACCTCTGCTAGGAAAAAAAAAGATTTTATGAGTATTACCAGGCCCATATACTTGTAGTTTTAAAATGAAAACTTGAAATTCCATTGTGTCAGTTTATAGACAGTAACTAACATGTATAATATATACACTACACACATATCTGCACATGACATAGTATTTAAGAGGACACAGAGAAGTGATATTATTTTACTTCTCCGAGCCCGGTTCCTCTTCTGTAAAATGAGAACGATAATAGCACTTTTCTTACAATGTTGGGCTGAGGATTCGGTAAAATAGCTTGTGTAAGTGTTGCACCATGGTGGATCTTCATAGAAAAAATAGCAGTAGCAGTGACTTTGCATATAATCCCGCTACCCCCCTCCTAATAAACAACTACATCTGAACCAAAATAAGCCTTGTTAGAGCCATCTTCTGTGGGGGAGGGGTAGCTAATTTTACTCACTATTTGAGCACCAGATTCCTGATTTTGTAGTCACTTAGCAACCACCCAGCCCAGCTTTCTCTATATAATAATAGGGTGAGGAGTTCTCAGGATTTCATAAATTGGTTGCAAATGACTAAGAACTAAATATAATTGAGTCTACATAAATAGATATGTACACTATATATAATATGGTATACTGTATTTAAAATATATATATTCTATATTTTAGATAGTGTGTGTGTGTACATGCACACACATACATGTGTCTATCCTGTTCCTCCTAAGTTTAGACATTATTAGGTACTTGCTCAAAAACAAACAAGTCTTCATGTCTTCGTTGGTGGATGTCTATAAAGACTTTGCTGCCTACTGATGAGCTCCTCAAGATGCCACAAAGGCTGAAAGGATGCTGGAACTGGTTTGATCTCTAATTTGGGAGCTGTGTTTCTCTGTTGTCATTGCATTCCTTCCTTAATTAGTACTGAGCACTAATATGATGAAGAGAAGGTTCAAATTTCCTTAGGTAGAAAGAGTCATTTTCAGCTTCAAGTCCAAACTCCAAAATCACTTCCTGGGTAACACCATCAAATAGTCCCTGCCTCCACTGCTTGCTAGTTGCTTGGGGGGTGGGGGAGAGGAAGAAATGTTCAATCTCTTCACACCCTATATTGTGTGAATTACACTTGCGAATTTCATCTCAGAGCCCTTGATGACAATAGGTGTTATTTGAAGTGTTACCTGATGAAATAAAATTGGAGTCAGAATTCTGGAGGGTTGACTGAAAGTCTCACTAGTGAGAAGTAAGACCTGTAACTCACTAGTAAGAAGTAAGACCTGTAATTCTGCTAAGAATAAAGGTTAGGATTCCTGTCACTTAAGTTCCCTACCAAAAACAGGTCTGTGGTTTAACTTTAATCCCACTCTTCTTTGTGTCTGAGGTCTCCTTTCTTAAGGATCTCCATCTGATTCCACAGTCCCAATTCCTGTTTGTTCGTTTTTTTCTTAAGTCCAATTCTATCTACAATACAGAGCCTGGGCTGTTTTATTAAGTCCTTCTGTAATTTTGAGTCTCTATCATCATGTCAAAATCTTTCCCCCTCCTCTTATTTCCTGCCTCAGAAGCAGGTCCAGGTTGCTCATTAATTACATTCTTGAGCCTTGGTAGCAGTGAATGCAGTCTGAGGAGACAGCATGCTGTACAAGCATGTGATTTGTCACACCCATGGAGAGGAACACCTTGACTGAGAAGGCCAGTTAGCTTACATAGTTACAGTCATGGTCAGGAGAGTTAAGGTCAGGGGTTTTCACCTTAGCTCGGTGGTATAGATCACATATCCTTGAACCCATGTGAATCCTCTTCCTGATCCCCACTGTGAGTGCCAAGGGAAAAGTAAGGTTCAGGGCCACCCAATCCTGCTCCTGGGAAAAATACGCAGAGCACACACATGCTGATTACTGATGGCAGCTAAAGAATGTCCACTTCTTAAATGAAAGACAGTGCACTGTTGTGTCTGTATAAATATAGACATCCTTTTGTTTTTCTGTACTCCACCCTCTCCAAAGTAGTACTGTACTGTTCTCTGCATTGAATTCAGTGAGTTGGCATGTGATTTATGTAAATCCAAAGCTCAACTCAAGTCTCAGCTCTTCCTAGTTCTTGCCCTGATCTCTTCACTTCCCCTCTAATTACACAAGTGACACTTAAATATACACCATTGTCTTTAGTTCTTTTCCTCCTTTGCAAAAGTGTTCTCTTCCCCGCTGTCACTTAGCACCTGTGTTACCTTAGATAAGCCACTCTTCCTTGCTGAATGAACCTCAGTTTTCATATCTATAAAAGGGGGATTACGATAATGCTTTTTCCTACCTGTTCTCCCTACCCCCTAATGTAGTTGTGAAGAGTACGTGTGCTAAAGTACAGTCTAAACCCCAGCATTGGACAAATAGGAACTCTTATTGCTGGGAGCCAAAATCATCTTATCAACAGGAACCAAGTCTTGCTACTTAATAGTGGTATCTTTTGTGCCTAGCCTAATCCCAAACAGTGAAGAAGGGAGGGGGGGAGGGGGAAAGGAAGGACAGAAAGAAGGGAAGGAAGACTTCGATCAGTTTTTATATCCTATTTTCCTAATTATTATTCTCTCCTTCACTATAGCTATATCTTATGAACAATGTTTAGTTTCTAAAAGGCATTTTGCGCTGGACAGCAGGATGACTTATTTTTCTCCGATAGTCTGCCTGTACATCTTTGTCTCCCTTATCTAGTTTGCTGGTGGTGTTGACACTCATTTTGTTATTTAATTTTATGCCAATGAGGGGAAAAAAAATTGGAAGGTACCTGAACGATCAGATTCCAAATGCCTCATTTTACAGATGAGGTCACCCAGAGAGGTGAGTGACAGCAAGAGTTTCAGTCATTATTGGCAGAGGAAGAACCAGAATCCAGATCTTCCACTGCTTCTTTAGGCAGGGCACTGGTTGACCTTGACTAATGGAGTGTCAACCATCATTTGTACCTGCCTTTAGAGGTGTTCTAAGGTTTGACTAATACTACAAAGCTCTTTTTCACATCAGTATGAGGATTTTTGTTGTTCAGAAGGGTTTTGGAAAAATAGATTTGCTGATGCTGCAGCATCATACTTCCTGCCTGCTCTCTACACTTTGAGAGTTTATTTGTATATGCTGCTAAATTGGGTCACCTAAAGAGTTAAAGTCCCTTTGTAACTGGTTGCATTACACATCAGTTTAACAACGTTCTGGGGCCAACCCCGTGGCGCACTTGGGAGAGTGCAGCGCTGGGAGTGCAGTGGCGCTCCCGCCGCAGGTTCGGATCCTATATAGGGATGGCTGGTTCGCTCACTGGCTGGGCGCAGGTGCGGGCGACGCCAGGCCAAGGGTTGTGATCCCCTTACCGGTCACAAAAAAGACAAACAACAACAACAACAACAACAACATTCTGTACCTCAATGCTTAGTGTTTTGGGTGTGCAGAGGTTTGAGGGAACCCCCAGCTTCTCTTCGCATCTTTGGGTTCCTTTGCAGGGCACTGTGTAACTGGCCCCTTCTTCTACCTTTACTATTGCTCTTCCTGGTGTGTAGGACAGAACTTTGGAGCTAGACAGACCTGGGTTCACATCCTGACTCTTGCTTAGAAGCAGTATGGGTTTAGGGAAGTCTGTTAACCTCCATGAACTTCAGTTTCCTCATCTATAAAATGCAAACAATAGTGCCTACTTTGCTGGTTTGCTTTATGGTGTAGAGATGATGTGTGTAAAGATCGAAAAGGGTACTGGAGGGAGATTATTTGTTTCCTCCACTCTTTGATCTAGTCCAAGTCCTACCAATTAATTCTATTAATTAACTTAGTTTTTAAAATCTTCTATAATACGTGCACATACCTTTTAATGTTATTAGTAGTTGATAAGGCATTTTGATTTTCTATACAAAGTCACATTCTTTCTTGCTGCTTTTCATCTGATTTTCCAGGGCTTGGTTGAAAAGCTTTTCAGAAAGCTTAGAGTATAAGTTATTCCTTTTGGAGTTTTTCCTTCCTCTTGGTAAAAGAAAAAAACCACCAAGTTGGACATCATTTCTAAATTTGAATCGCCTTTTAAGAACTGTGGTTCAGTTGGTGTAAAGAGAGGTTTCCCAGAGACAAATGTAATGTATATTTTTCATCTCTGCAAAGATTATGTCACAATTCTGAACAGCTATATATATTTTCTCCTAATAAGGTAAAGGCTTGGAGATAGTTTACAGTCTTACTTTTTGAATAGAGAGAACATTTCTTGAAATAAATAAATAAATTTTTGGTCTAGTGGAATAACACTATAAAATGAATGTGGTACTTTGGAGGCATTTGGGACAATATTACCAAGCATTGAGTGGTGGGCACAGGTAGGGTGGTGGGAATACAGAGGAGGTAGACATGGTGTCTTTGCCTCCAAGGAGAGCTCAGGCTTGTAAGTGAGAAGATGAGTATATAGACAGTTGCTATATAATGCAGAGTCCTGTGAGACCACATAGGAGTCGTCTAACCCAACTTGTTAGGAAGGGCCTAGAATCATCTTACCAAAACAGGTGACACCTGGACTATATCTTGAAAGAGTACTAGGAGTTTAAGAAGCTGGGGAAGGACCTTGCTGGCAGAGGGAGCCGAATGTTTCAAAGGCACGGTGGTATGTAAGGAAAGTTTAAGGAACTTCAAGGTATTGTATAGGAGGAAATGTAGAGGAAGGCAGGGGGCAGATCTGCAGGAACCAATATTACGCTGAGGGGTTTGAATTTTATGCTGAAGGCAGTGCGGAGCTATTGAATGTACCTCCCAGGGAGTCTTACACTGGGAGAAGACCTTACAGGTCAGAATCTAGCACTTTATTTTACAGATGTGGAAACTGAGGCCAAGGGGTGGGGGTGAGTTCTTACGGCCACGAAGGTAATTAGTGGCTGATAAAGTATGTCTTTATACAGTGGGGAGTAGGGTGGGGGGAACCTTCACAATGACATTTCAGTGTTGACCTTGTGAAGGCAGATTCTCATAGGAACGTTTGGCCAAGGATTTATCATGGGGACTGCATGGTTTGGGCTAATGACCCCAGCATGCCTTTTTGCATGTTATTTCCTTTAAAGGAAAGGCCATCACTAGCTAGAATTGCTCTTTGGCTATTTTTAGGCTGTGTGGTAGGGGGAATTAGTGGAATTCCTAAGGTCAACTCCAGCTGTTTTTCTCCAAAAGACCAGTGGAATATTTCATGAGATTTGCTCATTAGGGCTTTTATCCTTCTGTGAGGCATTATACTGAGTCTGAGTCAGGCTGGCCTGGGAAAGTAAGGGGACTAGAGTTTGGAGAAGACTAAACTGGAACTGGGATGGTTGCTGCCCATTTTGATATTTAATATGAATATTAAATGCAGTTTTAGATATGGTTGGTCATTTCTCTCACCTTCTCACATGTAGTGAAGGTCTTCCTGGAATATGACAGCTACCTTGAGGGAGTCTCGCATGTTGCCCAGGCAGACGTGGTGCTGACTAATTACATGATACCATGTAACAGTAGCTTTTACTCAGGAATATCACCTCATAGCACCTTACAGATATCAAGTCAGATATTCCGTAAGATTCCACTGAAGGGAGCTTGCCTGTGGCTATTTGGTATCTGCAAGGGGAACACTACTTCCTATTGTATCTCAGGGACTATATCAAGGTAGGTGAAGTGAAAGCATTCTTTATTTCTTCTAGAGTACACTATGAACCCTTCCTCTTATCCAAACTTACGGACGTCTGCTTGGAGTTCATGCTGTGTTAGAAGGTGAATAGGTAAATATAATTGTACAGCCTTTTCCAGTTTACAAAATGTTTTTCCTTACATGGTCTCATTGGCTCCCTGTAATGATTCAGCAAGGGAGGTAGGCAGTAGTTAGTCCCAATTTTAGAGATGAGCACACTGAGGCTTAGGTAGGTAAGTGGTATGTTCATAGTCACCAAGCTAGTAAGTAGGTGAACAGATTCCAAACCAGTACTTGTGACTTTAAATCTTATGCTCTTTCCCATTCGTGACACTGCAAACTATCTTGAGAAAAAAAAGGGCTAAGTTTTTCCTTTAGCATAGAAGTAGTTTAAATAATGCCTTTAAAGGTAATTCTGTGGCATACACAACTGAGGAGTGAGGGAGAATCCACAGCATGGGATTTCTTGAGGTGATAGAGTAAAAGTGAACTTTGTCTCACCTGCTCTGGAATGACAATTGTCTGAGCTAGAACTCAGTGACATTAAAATAACAATGTATAATTTATGCTAATGAAACAATACTCATTTATTACTGTTGGTTGGGATAAATAGTAGTTTAGAGTCGTCAGCCAAAGAGAGTGGGTTTTGCAAAGTTTCCATCTTAAGAATTTTATATAACACCAATGATCAGAAGAGATTCAGTGTACTTCTCCCCTTCTCTCTGAAATGTCTAAAGATGAGGCCATCCTTAGTCTACACAGGACAGGAAGCCTGGAGAGATGCTCCCAACACTTCAGTGGCTTATTCAGTATGAGGGTACTTCAAAAAATTTGTGGAAAAATATAGTTAAATGATGATACAAATCTTTCTATGAACTTTTTGAAGTATCCTCGTGTTTAAAAGTTTATTAACTACTGTGTGCAGTATACTATGTGGCTGACAAATGAAGTGGACATAAATCCTTCCCTTAAAGAGTCTATAAGTGGGAATTTGTGTATAGAAGTTACAGTAATGTTAATGTACTAATTATTGAGTAATTACTGTGTTGGACACCTATATATAAGCTTTAATCTTCTCAACAACCCAGTAAGATAGATATGATCCCCGTTTTACAGATGAGATGCCTGAGGCTCAGAGAAGCTAGGTAACTCATACAAGAAGGACACATTGTATCTGAGTCTATTGTATCTAGTCTGTCTAGGTCCTGTGCTCTTTCCTGCTGCAGATGAGAAATGTATAGGTAAGTGTTATGAGGCTCAGTGAAGGAGGTAAAATTGCCAGCTTGTGGTAGGGTATTCATGAGGGGAAATGGATGGCAGGAGCAAGTGTCATTTAAGCTAGGACATGAGTAATAGGTAAGGTCTGGATGTGCACAAGAAATAAGGGAAAGATTCTAGATGGAGAGAACAGTGTGAACAAAGGTCTGGCGATAGTGGTGTGGAGGTGATATATGTGTACATGAAGAGTGGTTTGGCTGGAGCTTAAGGAGTAGGAAGGGACCTGTGGGAAAGAAGGTTGGATAGGGAGCTTGGAATGAGGAGGACATCAATACTAGAATAAGGAATTTGAATTCACCCTGCCATCAGGGAAGTGCTAGGAAACATTAAGTCAAGGTATGGCATAAACAAAGTGGTGCTTTGGAATATGAATCCGGCTGGATTGTGTATGGTAGACAAAAGTGAGGGAGCACCAGGAATGTTCAGGCACAATTAAAACCCTTTATGTGAGTGGTAGAAAAGGAGAGAAAGGGTTGAACTGGAGGGAGATTGTGGAGGTTCAGTCAACTGAATGGGGCAGTGATTGGCTATAGGACAAGAAGAAGAAAAGCGTCCATGGCGCCATCTCATCAGAGTTATGTAGAATGGATTTAGTTATCAGGGTTCCAGGTGGCAAGTTGGGGATTAAGAGATAAGAAACATTATCTGTCCTCAGGCTGTGTATTAGTTTCCCATTACTGCTGTAACAAATATAGTGGTTTAAAACAACACAAATTTATTATCTTACAGTTCTAGAAGTCAGAAGTCTGAAACGGGTCTTACAGGCCAAAGTCAAGAGGTTGGAAGAGCTGAGCTCCTTTTAGAGGCTGTAGGGAATAATCTGTTTCCTGGCCTTTTCCAGCTGCCAGAAGCTTCCTGCATTCCTTGGCTCATGGCCCCTTCTTCCATCTTTATAGCTGTTTTTGGCAGCTGGCCAGTATGGGGATTTGAACCCCTGACCTTGGTGTTATAACACCATGCTCTAATCAACTGAACTTAACTGGCCAGCCCTCTTCTTCCATCTTGAAAGCACATCATTCCAACCTGTTTGCATCCTATCTCCTCTCCTTCTGATTGTCCTGCTTCCTTCTTATAAGGACCCTTGTGATTACGTTGGGCCTACCTAGATAATCTAGGGTAATCTGCCAATCTCAAGATCCTTAATTACATCTACAAAGTTCTTTTTAGCATGTAAGGTAGCATATTCACAGGTTTCAGGGATGAGGATGTGGACATCTTTGGAGGACTTTTATTCTGCCTACCCCAGTTAACAAATACATTTCTAAAAGTTAATTTGTCAAACTGTTTTATGCCACCTTTGTAATCTTTCTTGGCTTTTTCTCTACTCCTTTGAATTGCCTTGCTTTTCTCTTTAACTTCTTTTCTCTGTCCTTCATTTATTCAATAAAGGAGACACTTGCTATGTGCCAGGCACCATGCTACGTGCTGGGGACACAGGATGCCAAAGCCTTTGTGCCCACTGCTGGAGGAAGCAGGATTAGAGTAGGGCTGTTAATGCAGAACCAGAGACTGAGATGTCAAACTCTTGGCTTTTGGTTTTCTAAAACTGAGAAAATCTTCCCAGGTTGGGAAGATTTAAACGAATTCTTGGTAATTTAAGAATGGGATCCTCCCACCCAACCTCTCTACTACCAATACCCCATCCCAAATTTAGAAGATTTTTTAATCTCCTCAAAGGCCTCTGTGGCATGGGTGGAGGGGGCTGTGCTTGCAGAAACCAGTAGTTTGACTCATTCTTAAAAGGGGGTGGGAGGTTAGAGGATGGGAGACAGTCTCATGAGATAAATAGAAAAGGCAGCAGCAGTAATATTTCAACCTCAATGCAGCATTGAAAGGTGATTGAGTTAGTGAGATCTCGGAGATTTATTGTCAGCACGTGTTTATGGAGTGCTTACTATGTCCCAGGCCATTTTGATTACATCCTAATGCCATCTTCACAGTAACCCTGTAAGGCAGGTTTTGCTGCCCACATGGTACAGATGAAGAAACAAACCAGAGTCCTTAGGGGAACTACAAAAGAGTTAATAAAAGATCAGTACCCTTCCGATTGTCTTTTGACTCCAAAACCAGTGCATGCTACTACATCACAACAACCTCTTATGTCAGGGGTATAGAGAATGGATGTGGTAGAGATTATTTACCTGTATCAGTTTCAGAATAAGTGTCTCCTTAGAGGATGATGAGGATCAAGGAAGACCTTGCACAGAGTGGGAACTTGATGTATCTTTGATGGGATGATGAATGGCCTGACCGGATGGATCTGAGCAGGTCTGGGCTAGAGTGAGGCAGGTAAGGTGCCTAGGGCACAAAATCTTTGGAGATAATGTCATACAGGTGCTGATGCTGCACTTGCAGCACCCTGAGTATCTCCTTAAATTTTGTGCCCTGGGTGCCTCACTCATTCTCAGGGTGCTGCAGGTGCAGGAAGCTGAGCTCAGTGACCTTGTCTCCTTATGTTTTGTGCCCTGGGTACCTTTCTTGCTTAACCTCTAGGTCCTGGATTTGAGCAGGAGCCAGAAGGGGGAGAGGACCGGTTAGGTCAGTGGTCTGGCTGCACATTACAATTACCTGGGCACCTTTCAAAACAATATCCCAGGTAGGGGTCTCACCCCAGACAAGTTAAATTAGGATGGTTGGGGGAAAAGGGAAGGATGAAGAGATCTGGGTATCTGTGTTTTTTAAAAAAGCTTTTCAGATGACGTTAACGTGTAGCCAGTTTTGGAAATCCCTGAGTTAGTACCTTTGGGGAGAATCCCTTACTCCCAGACTGGGTAGGAATATACATGATTGTACCAAAAATGAGGTTTTATGTAGTCCTTTTAAAGTCTGAGCTGGTGATGGCTACAGTTCAGTTAACTTTATGACTGTGGGTTTAATTCCAGCCTAGTTAATAAATCAGCTGGTTCCTCTACTCCCTTCTAAATGTGAGACTTAGAAAATAATTAAATCTAGAATTCATCTATAATTCCTGCTGTTATCAGTGGGCTGGTATCAAGAGTGCTGTGAAATGCAGCCCAACCCATTTAGCAGCAATCCTTAGTTATACTGAAATTGTTTATGTCGTAGGAGTTAAAGTAGGTCTCTTCTGTGTGTCTTAGCTCTAACATGAGGCAGGTGTGTGACCTTAAGCAATTGGTCTAATCCCTCTTAGTCTCAGTTTCTTCATCTGTACAAAGAACTGGTTATGACTCTATGATTCAACTGTTGTTTTTTGTGTTTGCTCTTGTCACAGCTGAAAAACAATTGCTATACAAATGAACATGTTTAATTTTGACTAATTGCTGTGCTCTTTAGCCAGTCATCAGCCATTTCTGACCTCCTGGAAATCCTTTGTAAATATGATTCCCAAACCTGGCCAAACATACATATTATGTGGGAACATTTTAGAAAATTCAGATTCCTGGATGTCAGCCTTCAAGCTTTTGGTTTAGTTGGCCTTGAGCAATGTCTGGGAATCTGTTGCTGATAAGCCAGGTTTGGATACCACTGTTTTATTGAAGCAATCATGAATTTAATTAAAGTGATAGCTCTCCCAGTTTAGATGTTACTATAGAGTTTGCAGTTGATAGAGACATTTCTTCAAGCAAGCCTTCCCTGGCCCCTCAAGACTACATTAAGTACCCCTAGGTTAAAAGTCTATAGCCCCTGCTCTTCTGTTTTGTAGTACTTCTTGGGCTTGTTCAGTGTCTGCTCTCTGTTCCAGATATAAACTCTCAGGGCAGGGACTTTGTACATTATTCGAACTTTTGGAACATACACCTTACCCTTTTCTAGAATTGAGATCTGGGCCTGTGGTAGATGCTGCCATTCCAAGGAGAGAGGAAGTTTCTCTCTGGCATTTCGAACTTAGGTAAGGCTCCTGGTGCTTCTTGAGTTGTGTAATGTGCCCACGGATGTGTTGGCTTTTACAGCAGCTCTGTGCAATGTCAGATGAGCCCTGTTCTACTGTGTTTTAAAGCTCCTTCTTGATATGTTGTCGAAGGTAAGACATCCCTTTTGTAGATTGCCATCCTTTTTCTAAATTTTGTTTTATTTCTCAGCCCAGGTGTGGACTTTAAACTTTTAGTTGTGCATTTCCCCAGCTCCTTTCTTCCTTTACTGTTTTAATGTGTTGGAATCCTAATATACCAAGAAAATATAGATTAAAAAGGTGGATATAACACATTTATCAAGATTGAAAAATGTAAAAAATTCAGGTTTCAGTTCACTCCCTTCACATTTCAGGGTCCTCGGGGTCTGACGCCAGCCACTGTTTCCCATTTATACTCTTACTTTAGTACCCAGTCGTCTTTTTGAATGCCTTTATGGTTTCATGGCCCAGTGCTCTTGCCTAGAATGCCCACCCCGTCCTCTACTTCAGCCTTCAAGTCTCACCTCATTTTATCTCCTTCCTGAATCCCTGTGGCCCCCTGACACTTGATTTGTTCCTCCTTTATTAGTAGTTAACATAGTACTTGTACGAGGATTGGTTGTATGTGATGGTATCTCCTCACATGGCCCATTATCCTGCTCTTGGTTGGGGGCTTGGTTGAAATGTTTGATTCCTGTGGGTACCCTAAGTTTATTTGCTTATTTATCTATCTTTAAATTTTTATTTATTTATTTATTTAATTGAATCATAATTGATTATACATATTTTTGGGATTCAGTATTGACATATGTGCATCAAATCAATATTACTAGTATGTATATTGTTACAAATTGTACTTATTCTTTATGCGCCTTGTCCAATTTCTCCCTATGCCCCTTTCCCTCGCCCCTCCCACCACTGATAACCCTGATAACCCTCCCTCTGAAAGAGTAATGGTTACTCTGTTGATTTGTTGCCTTGATGATCTGTCCCATGCTGAGAGGTGTGTTCATGTCCCCCAATATTATCATAGAGCAGCTGCTTCTTTTGTCACTCTGGAATGGGCTTTGTGGAGAGAGACATCCTATTCTTTTCTTTGGTCTCTGCTGGTGACTCCCCTTTTGTCAATGCACTCCAGTGGCTGGTGGACCATCTGTGTGGTGGTTGTGATGTCTAGCCACTTTTGCGGCAGCTGTGGTTACTGTGGTGCCTGTGGTGGGCCACCCACATGGAGGTGATGTTTTTGGCATGCTCCTTGGTGCTGGTGGTGTGGGTAGGGGGTCTGGTCCCCCGCTCTATGCCTTAGGCCCCTGGGGCAGGGCCCTGAGGTGCTGGTGGTGTGCCTGGCTGTGGGAGAGGGGGTGTCCAGTCCCCGGCTTCATGCCCTGGGCCCCCAGGTGGGGGCACGAGGCACTGGCAGTGTGCCTGCTTGTGGGATTGGGGTCTGGTCTATAGCCCCATGCCCTGGGCCCCTGGGTGGAGCCCCAAGGTACTGGCGATGTGGCCACTTGTGGGCAGGGGATCCGGTTACCGGTTCTATGCCCCACGTCCCCTGGCAGATCCCAAGGCACTGGTGATATAATTTTTTATCCTTTGGTTACTTCTAAAATGGGGGAACTTCCTGTGGGAACCAGTACTTGAGCTGTGTGGTTGAGCTAAATTGCTGCTTTGCTGGTGTTTCCCTAGGGAAGGCTTTTTGTGCAGCTCAGGGTTCAATGGTTGACCTTAAAGGTACTTCCAGCTCTCCAGAGACTCAGTGTACCTGGGTTGTGTAGAAACTCTGATCTGGACCTGAGTTTTTTTTTTTTTTTTTATCAAACTGCACCCCATGCAATTCTGCATTCCTGACCAGTCTCCTCTGAGTGGTTCTGTGCTGATTGGGGTGCAGATCAGCTGCCCTTGCTGTGTGCCAGTGTTCTCCCGGTGGGCCTGTCTCCCACACCATCCATGGCCCAAACACTTCCCCTGGGACAGGCCCTGTGCCAGTCCCAGTCCCTTGCAATGACTCACTGGCTTCTGAATGGCTCCCCTTTTTCAGCTATTCTGGCTCCTTGCTCCTGCTTGGGTCCATGGGAACACTATTAGTGGTCTTGCTGTCCTGGGGGGTCACCAAGGCCCTCTTCTCCCCTGTTGCCTCCAGGCAACTCCATCTGAAGGGCACAGCTGTGGCTTCTGCTGGCTCCTTCTCCATGTACTCAGCAGCTCCAGCCTTAAAGTGGCTGCGGCCTGAAACACTCTGAGCAGTTTTTTCTTTCTCTCATCGTGGTTTCTCCTGCCTTCATGAACTCTGTAGGTCTCTTCTCCTCTTCCCCCGAGCTCCAGAAGCCCCAGCTTGGCTGTTGTTACATTTTTATAGTTGTAAATTGGTTGATTTGTGGGAGAGAGTGATTTGGGGACCATCTGTTCTGCCATCTTGACCAGAACTCCCTTGTGGATATCATAAGTTTAAATGTGAGGTCTAGGAATGGCAGAAGCTGAGCTTTTCTGAAATCCAGGGACATTATTGTTGGGTTTGAATATGAGATTAAAGACTGGGGGGAATTGTCATGTGAAAGTAGTCTTTGTACCCCCCCACACACCCCTCATTCTTGGTTTGAGATCACCAAGCTATTTTCTGGGAGACGTTAGCAGTCTGCTACATCAGCCGGAGCTGGAGGAGATGAATGAAGTGGAAAAGTAGCTTCCTTTTGGAAGAATCCTCACAGAAGTGAAGGCTTTGTACCTTGAGGTGCCTTTCAGTTTTGAATTTTCAGGTGTTTCTCTATGAAAAACAAAAGAGAAGCCAATTATGGGATAACAAACTAACATTCTTTCTTGTTCCATCTATATCCATTCATTTGTTTACTTCTTCATAGATTCATTCTATTTATTCTTTCAACTAATATTTTTTGTGGGGAGACTACCTTGAACCTAGTCACAAGAAAATTATTCATTCCTCTCAAAAGCCCACTTTAGGCAACACATTAGGTCGAGTGATTTACATATTTTTTCTTTTTAAATAGCATGCTGAAAGCCCTAACCACACTGAAACAAGGAAATATTCATACAGCATTGTTTCCCAACAATGTGTGGGCAAGGTTACTTTTCATATAAACACATTTCTATGTAACCATATAACAAACCATCCCAATTGAGTTTTAACATATGAAGTAGGTTCCTTTAGTAACAGTTTCTGATTCCAGGGATCTATGCCATTCTAGAAAGCTTATGGGAATGAATAAACCCTGCATGTTGACACAGGTGCCTTTTCCCCTCTATCCCATGCTTGTCCTCTTTTCTGTGTCTATCCATAAGACTAACCCAAAGGGCCTAATCATTTTCCAATTCCTGACAAGTGGTGCATACAAGAGCATGCCATGCTTTGAGGGCTAGTGCAGGTTGCCCTTGGAAATGACAAAAAAGAAAGTAGAATGTACAGAGGGAGGAGCAGCAGGTGGAAAGAAAACTGGGTTGACAATCTGGAAACCTGGGTTCCAGCCTCATCGTTGCACGTAACCAGCCATGTAGTCTCTCTGAGAAGTAGGGGAGTGGAGATGCAGTGAAAGATTAAAAACAGTGGCTTTAGAATCTTAAACCTTGGGTTCATATCACATTTGAATTGAGCAACCTTCCACAAGTTATTTACCTTCTTGAGTCTTGGCGTTCTCATCTACATGATGTGGAGAATACTTGCCTTCGTGGGTGGTCAGATGGTGAACTGAGATCATACACGCAAAGCACTTAGCACCACCTGCTCATTTTTCAGTCCAGAGAAAAATGCTAAAGATTGTGAGAGGCTTAGAAAACATCATGTGAGGAGCAGTTGAGGGAAGAAGGGAGTTTATCCTGCCCTCAACAAAGAAGACTCGGGGAGAGCATGAAATCTGCCCTTTTGGTTTACTCTCCCTTTTGTGTAACAGCAAAATGTGGTTTCAGAAGGTAGGGTAAAATGGAGCCAATGGGTGGGACTTAACAGGTACATCCAGCCACAGTGCAAAGTTAGTCTGAGAAGTGGAGCAGCCCGCAGGACAGCTCGCTGTTCTGGCCATGAGTGCTGCGTGGTCTGACGATGCAGGGGGAGATCTTACTGCTGGGAGGGAGCTAAGCAAAGACTCTGATTGTTACACTCAACATGCGGCTTCTCCTGAACCATCTGTGGACTATTCCATTCATCCTTTGATGCCTCTGTGATCTAGGAGTTTTGCAAGGCGTTTAGTTTTATGCCCAGCGGTTTTTGTAACCAAGGCTCGGGGGACGAGCCTATTCATTGAACAGGGCTTTTTTTGTCCATCACCATTCTCCTCAACTCAAGCATATTTGTTCCTGCTCTCCTTCTGCTGCCCCAATTTTTCTTTCAAGCCTTCTTTCTTGATGTCATGGGACTGTCAGAACAATTCGCTTCTTTTCTGAAAACCTCCTCATGTGAGAGTCACTACTTAACGTGAGTTTTCCTCCCCTTCTTTGGGCTCTGTAGGCTTTGGTACAACAACAGCTGTCTGGGAAAGCAGATGGTGCTATCTGAGCCCTTCCTTGCAACAGAACCTATTGGGAAAGAAATTCTGTTAACTAGGCTTTAACCTGGGCTTGGTCAGGGAAAATGATTGGGATTAGAGCTTGTAGCCCAGCTCTTCTCTTTGTTACAATTAAAGACAAGCACCATGTGCTTGGGGCCTTGGTTTTTCTCTTCAGCTTAACTTTTGGACAATTGGCAAGAAGGAGAGTATTAGCTTTTATAGATGTGGCATGGCAGGGCTGACACATGGAAAATGTGAATTAAGCACAGTCTGCATTTGGAGCCCTCAAATTTCCCTTTTGTGCTGCTGTTCCTGCTGCTGCTCCTGCTGCTGCTCATTATGCCTTCTGTGTCTTCCACAGTGTCTGGCATTATCACCAGAGCCTCAAAGTAATCTCCATAAGGAAGGGAATGTACTCATCATACACGGGAGATAAGGGAGACTTAGAGAAGTCATGTGACTTATTCAAACCACATGGTCATGTGAAAGACCTGGAACTGGAACCCAATGAATAATATGGACCTAGTTTTTCAATTAGGAGCCCTAAAGCCAGGTTCATGTCAAGGGGAAATGAAAGCTCAATCCCTTTCCACCTGTGTTCATTTTTTTTTTTTTTCCCCATGAACATGAGATGGCCTAGTAGATGCACGGGACAGTGGCAGGTGTTGGGGATACAAAGCACTCAGAGACCCAGGCCTTGCTTGAAAACTGGTGGGGGACAAACATAAGTAGGTAGGGATTTGAGATAGTGTGATGAGCACTGTGACCAAGGAAGTCAGGTGCTAATGGAGGGGCACCTAAGCTGGCCTGGAGGGGTTAGGGAAGGCTTCTGTGCAGTAAGTGACATATGACTTGAGAGCCAAAAGGAATTAACCTGAGAAAGGGTGTTACCAAGGGGAAAAAAAAAAAAAAAAAAAAAACAATATGCAAAGCCTTGAAGGCAAAAAGACCTGGAAAAGTTCAGAATGGCTGGAGCCTGAGGAAGAGAGCTTGGAGAGGAAAGCAGGTGCTGGTTCATGTAGAGTCCTACAGATCACATTAAGGATTTTGAGCTTTAGCCAGTGGGCAGTGGGAAATTGGTGAAGGGTTTAAGCCTGGGAATGTGGCTTGGTCAGATCTGAGTTTTAGAAAAATCACTCAGCAGCTTGTGGAGGATGAGTGGGGAGGCTGAACCCAAGGAGAACTTTTTGCTTGCCTCAGGAGCTACTCCTTCTGTGAACACATCAGTAATCCCTATGAATAATGGGTGTATTCACTCCCAGTCTCCCTTCCTTTTGGAGATTATTGTGGGGCTCTGGTGAGAATGCAGGACACTGTAGACAAAATTCATCCCTCACAAGTTAGCACTGAAGTTGCCCTGTGCTGACTGCCAGCTGTGGGCCAGTGATTCTTTTATGCTTAAGCAGAGAATGAGGGTCCACAGACAGAGGAGTTTTGTTCTGCCTCCTTGGTTTGAGGAATCTGTGTGGAGGGGAGAATTAAATGAGATGTCAACATCAGGATGGCTTATTCTGACAAAACCATTGGCCAATGCCAGTCCGACCACGCAAACTTGGTGATGAACATCTCCCTGAGCCTCACTCTCCTCATCTGAAAAACACAAATAATAAAACCTACCTTAGGGTGTTTTTTTGAGGATCCTATGAGATGATGTACGTAGAGTGCCAGGCATGTAGGAGGTACCCAGTAAACATTTATTCCTGTTTCTTTTTGTCTGCCCTTCCTTAATGCTGCTCCATTTCAGAGTAAAAGCTAGAAATTTTACAGTCCTTACAAAGCCTAATAAGTCTGACCCATTTCCTTTCTGTTCTCCTGTTGCACTCTGATGTGCCAGCACTGGCCTGCTAGCTGTTTCTTGACCAGGCCAGACAACTCCCACCTCAGGACCCTCAGATATCTGCATAGCTTGTTTCCTGATCTCTAAACTTTTCGTTCAAATGTCACCTTCTCCATGAGACCTACCCTAACTACTGTCTTTAAAACCCAACTCCTCACAAATTTTTATTCTCCTCTTTTCTCTATTTTGTTTTCCTCTATAGCTCTTATTACCTTCCAACGTGTTATGTAATTTAAATTTTAAAAAATTACTTTATTTTTTGTTATTTAGTTTGATTATTGTTTCTTCCTATTGGCATGTAAGCTGCATGAAGGTAGGAAGTGTTTTTATGTCTTACTCATTGTTGCTACATCTCCAAGGCTTAGAAAAGTGACAGGCTCTCAAAAAATAGTTGTCAAAATAAATGAATGAAATGTTCGATTAGCTTTCATGCTAGACAGCATCCAGAATATTGGGAGTTGGGCGAGTGCCTAGCACTGAAGAGTCTTGATTGCCCTCTAAGGGCTCTCCTGTGATCTAACTGAGTGCTGACTCTTGGCAACCCAATTAGGGGAAAAGGGTTCTAACTTTTCATTCCTTTATCTGTAAAGTGAGAACATTGTCCTTTGTCAGAGGACTGTTAACCCTTAGAAGCTTTTACACAGAATCGTACTTTGTAGTTATGCTTGAAGGTGTGGAAACCAACATTTCCCCCTTAGCAACCCTGCTGATTACTACTGCTAGACAACTTCAGTTGTTTTCTCCTTTGTTCTCTTCCTGTCCCCCTATGCCTTGAACTTAAAAACAATCTCCCATTGAACCAGATGGCAGTGTAAGGCCTCACTAGGGACGCAGGTTCCAGAATGTGGCCTAAATCTATTTCTTGCCAGCCTTTGAGGTCTAAGGAAGTTACTGTGCATGAAAGAAAAGAAAAAATTGATGTAGCCATCTCTTGATGGTGTTGCATATTTGGATTAGGTTCATTCATTCATTTATTCATTTTATTTATTCACATTCAGAGACTGACAGTCAAGTAGGAGAAACTAAGAGAGGTCAGTTACAGCCGTGTGTATGGAGGAGAAAGCTTTTGTATTGGTCAAGTTCCTGCTGCAGAAATGTTGCATGACAACCCCCAAACCTCAGTGGCTTCCAACAACAAATAAGTATTTGTTGCTTTCATGTCTAGGTCAGCTGGGGTGCCCTGCTGCAGGTGGATCAGGTTCAGGTCTTTTCTTGTATCTCTCTTTCTGGGACCCAGATTGAAGAGGCAATGGGTACCTGGGGGAAGCTCTTCTAGTGGCACATGACAGGAGTACAAGAAGCCAACTCAAGCAACACAAGCACATTCACAGCCTATGCTTGGGTCACATGTGCTAACATTCCCTTAGCCAAAGCAAGTCAGAGCCCAACATAAGGAGGGTGAATACTCTGCTTACTCTAGTGGGACCTTGGTCGTATAGTTCTGTTACAGGGAAGAAGTGAAGAGTTAGGAATAATTGAATCTATTGCAGCATTTAACTCTGGCTATGGAAGTTGGGGAAGGCTTCGAGGAGGTGGTGACCATCTTAAAGGATTAGTAGTTTTCAGGATGAACAAGCAGGTAGTAACATATGTAAGTGCTTTCGAATTTTAAAAAGAAAATGAAGTAGTTTCTTCATATTTATTTAAGTAGTCACTTGGGCAATATACAAAGAACTACAGGAAAATAAAGGTCATCAGATTACAAAGTTTGTACTTAATGGAGATCAGAAAGAGACATAATACGTAAGAGAAAAGGAAAATATATAACTAAGTATAATCTTACTCAGCTGGATGGAACAAAAGTGTGAACTCAGAAAGGAAGCTAGATATATTTTTGGTAGTTATTTTTGGTACGGGATGCAAGATATGCACTGTTTTATATTCACTATTTCATTTAATCCTTACTACCTATGAGGCATGTCCTAATATCAAGGAAGCACAGGTAAGAAAACAGGTGAGCCTCAGCACTGGCAGGCAACTTGCCTGATGGCTTATAGCTTGCAAGTGGGGGAGGGAGCACTTCCCAGTAGTTCTATTTGGCAAGGAATTTATTCATAAAATCCACTCACTAGTGTACACACTCTATTTTATTCTTAATTGTGGCTATTTTAAAATGTACTAAACACATGGTTTTTAGTATCTATGGTATGTGCAGCCCTGCACTTGTTAAAAGGGCCTCAACCATGCATAGACAGTCTCTGAAGTCCCATCTGGCTGTGGCATTCTTCAGGTCTCACCTCCTTCCCATTACACATGTATTTAAGATGACTCAAAGAAAATAGGATTCTCGCCCACGGTGCTGCTCAAAAAAGCTCACATTGGGTGGTGGGGTGTTTTGAAATTTTGCCTCTTCCTTTCCCCCAGTTTATATACACACATGAGTGACTGTTCTTTCCCCTCTGAAATGAAGGAAGACAAGCTTAGTAGGTTCCTCCAGGCCCAGCAAAGCTGGGTGGTGGGACAGGGTGAAGAGTAACAATTCCCACTCTGCAAAGCACCTCTACCTGAAACAAGTCCCCCTGTCATTTCAGAGCACAGATGTACTCCAGTAGAATGTTCCTACTTGTGAAGAGGTGTGCACTTCACATTTCTATTTCTGTTTTCTTATCCATAGTTACTTGACAACTGGAATCACATCCTTCTGGTCTTAGCATGACTTTTTAGCCTAAGCATTCCAGGAGTTTTCAGAAAAAGAACCTGTTCCTTTTTGCAACCATCCTTTTCTCAGGTGGCTTATTAAACATTGACAGGCATTTTTGCGTGCTCTCCATCTTGGCGGTCTGAAATTGGGTTGAGGCATGTTTCATGACCCATTTACCATTTGCTCAGGAAGCCTGCAGAACTGGTTTCCCCGATCTCAGAGACCATCTCACATGGTCATTTAAAAATCTTGTAATAATGGACAACGCTTATAAGAACTGTCTCTCACTGCCTGGTGTTTGCTGTCTCTTGATTCCTCAGGTAGGTGATGCTCTGGTGCTGCTGCTTCTCATTGAGTTGACAAGGGTGGAGAGAGAACGAACTGTATCTTAGACTGGGCCAAAGACAGCATGTGCTAGGAGTGCCACTGGAGGAGCAAGTGACCTGTCTGGCAAGGAATGCAGCATCGTTCTGAGAGCCTCTTCTCAACGTCATCCCACAGACCACGACTTCCTCATGGGAAAGGGCGCTTAGGATTTTGCTGTCGGCCACCCAAAACTTTTGCTTAGCCTGAACAAGACTTTTGCTGCAGAACGGAACGAGATATTATTTCATTTCATTTTGCATCTTCTAATCTTCCTGGCTGCACTCTTAGCTGTTTAACCCTGAGAATTTTAAGCCACAATTTGTTGCTATTACTTTTGTGTACACTTTTCAAAATGATTGACTTAAGCTTCCTGACCGATGAGGAACAAGAGGCCATCCTGAAGGTTCTGCAGCGGGATGCTGCCCTGAAGAGGGCCGAAGAGGAGAGAGTCAGGTAAGGGGCCAGAGAGGTGTGAGGGAAGGAAGGGGCGGTCTGTAAAAAGATAGGATCCTTTTTTTTTTTTTTTTTTCCAACCATAAGTGGTAGTTCTGACTTGGAGCCTTAACTTATGGGTTCCAATTTTAGGTTTACTTCCAGGACAGAACCTTTTTCTTCCTTGGTGTCTCTTAATCTATCCCACTGGACTCCTTCCAGAAATAAGGTCTTGATTAAAAACCAGTTAACTAAACTCTCTTAACTTATTAAACACCAAGTGAAAAATGAAATATATACGATCACATACATACATCTACATCTGCATATGTGGTGTGTGTATTTACTCCACTTTTAAAAAACTGAATCTACCTTGTTTTTAACTGAGTTTTGAAGCAAATTAGAATTTCTTAAAATTTCTAAAATAGATTGAGAAGTAGCTTACATTCCTGCATACTTTTAGAAATGTTGGAATTGGTTTTAATAGCAAAATTAAAAGTACTCTCTGAGCCAATTTTTCATTTGACTTGAGTCACATAAAGAGGAGTGGCAACTTTGACACACTATCCTTGTTGGGCGGAACCCAAATGTTCCATGTCAACATTCCTCCCACTTTCATTCACCTTTGTGGTAGAAAGAGCACTAGACCAGGATGCGGAAGAACTGGGCTTAGATCAGGCCTTGCCTTTTACTGACTGTGTAATCATGGGCTTTGAAGGCAGCAAAAGGCTTCCTGAATGTAAGTTAGTGGTATTCATTTTATGGTCCCCATCCCAGGAATTACCAAAATGGAGCATAAGCCATATTCTTACTTTCTACAACACAAAGACTATGAAGAATGGATTTATTTGCACCATTTCTCATATTCTGACCCTGGTTGAACATGGATGCTTTATAAAAGAACATGCTAAAATTCACTTCAAGCACTACAGAATGTCTGATTATGGCTGCTAATGATAGCTTGTATATAAACAATGCTTAACAAGTTGCAAAGGGCTTAACATGCCCATTATTTCTTCTGAGCCCACATACTGTTGTGCGGTTGGGGGTTGGGTGGGATATAATTATCCTATGTGATGTGTGAGGAAATTGACCTTGAGACAAGTCAGGTGACTTGCCCAAGATCACACAACTCATATGTGTCAGAGTGAGAATCAAATCCTGGTCTTCAGGTGCTCTTCACCAACTCCACCTCCTCTCCCTGAGAAAACAGTATGAGACAGGCCATCCTGGGACCTGGCAATGGAGAAAGAGTGGCTGTCATGGTGCAAAGTAGGACACTGAGCTGTGATAGTGACAGGTGGTGGCTGTAGGTGGTAGGGATCATGCTTTTCCCTACAAGTCACTTGCAGTGCTCCGTGCACCTGGACGGGGCACCGTTCTCCATTGTTGGCAAGTGGTGTGCCTTGAGCAGTGTCCCCAAGAGAAATGGAGGATTGACACTAATACAACCATCCGAGCTACTTGGTAGCATTAATCCTTTACCCATTCACAGTTTATAAAGCCCTTTCATGAACATTATCCTCTTATGTTTCTCACAGCAACCCTGAGATTTGGCAAGGCAGAGATTGTTCCACCCGTTTAGGAATAAGGGGAGGGGACAACATAGAGAAAATATAAATTGATTCTTTCAGCATGATGGGAAGTGGGAGTTCCTTTATCTTCTCAGAAGACCATATAGAGAGACTTGGGAAGAAAGCAGAGGAGCTGGTACTCCACTGAGCCAGCCCCTCTTCCTACCTCAGGACATGGGACTGAATGTTAGAGAGGTGGGGGTACCTTTGAGTCTCCCCCTGACAAGGTGTGACTTATGGTCTGCGGTTCTGCCTCTCTAGCCAGCCAGGTTACAACACCCTCCCTCCCTCTCCTCTATATTTTCTTGGCACCTGGGGTTCCAGGCTGCTGCGTCTTCGCTGTAGTTCTGTGATTCTGTCTGAGTATAGTGCAGTGTTTCTTGGTCACTTGTGTTGGTTGATGAAAATATCCTCACAAATGCAACGTTCTGCCTGGGACTGAGCCATGTGAGGGGTGTATGTGTGTTCCCTCTGGCCCCAGCCAGTCTACAGCTACAGAAAAAGCTCCAGCACTACAGAAAAAGTGCTGTGAGTCCCTTCATAGTAGTTTTGCAGACTTTCCTCTGCTGTTTCTGAGAGTGCCCCAGCAGCTGTAGTTGGTGCTGTGCCCGTTTTTTGCTTTTGTAAATATAAGGGTACTTTAAAAAGTTTGTGAAAAAATGAAATTAAAAGATAATACAAATCTTTCCTTGAAGATTTTGAAGACTGCATTTAAATGCTTTGAAGAAGTTTTGGGGTGGTGAAAAATCTGGTGTAAGTTAAGCCCTATCACCACTACTTCTCTGGGGGACTTTCTAATTAGGTATCAAGGACCTCATGTGGACTTGGCCTTGGGCAGTTCCAGGACCCAGGAGCAGGAGAGGAGTGACATTGTGCACCAAGGGAGGGCAGATGGGCACGGGGCCGTGGCCTGTGGATACTGAAAGAGGCAGAGTTGCTCTGACCCCCTCTTTGCTTTGGGACTGAAGGGACTTGTGGGGATGGTTTTGAGGCTGTTCTGCTGCTGGGCTGGTGGAACCGGAACTGGGTCTCTGGTCTCTGAAAATGCTACTCCATGGGCTTCTGCTTATCATCCCCTTCGCTATCCCTCAGCAGTTTGCTTCTTCCATTAGAGTTATAGCCTGACAGCTCTGGAAAGGAGATTTTTTGGTCCATTATCAGTCATTTTACAAATAAATAAGGTAAAGCCCAGAGAGAGGAAATGACTTTCTGAGGGTCACACAGCTAGTCAGTCCCAAAGCCATGATAAGGAAAGCTCTTGGTCCAGTACTGCTCTCTCTGCCCCAGGCTACTTGTTGCTACTCTTCTCTCAGAAAGGAACAGTAAGGGTTCTATCATGACACAGGGAAAGAGCACTTCCGCATGGACGTTGGAGTCAAGATTACCATGTATTTAAATTCCACCCCTACCACTAATCAACTGTGGTTCATTGGACAAATTACTTAACGTCTTTGAGCCTCAGAGACTGCGGATGACCATAATACTAAACTCAAAAGATTAAAGTCAGGATTAATTTAAATAATTCTTAATCTTCCTAGCATATAATAGGTGATGGATACATTTTAATTCCCTTATTTACCATTCCACCTACGCCTCTAAAAAAGGACAGAACACTGTTTAGTAGTCTGATTCCTTAGAAGGAAATTACATCTAAAACTCTCAATTATTTAATGCAGTGAAGTTTAATTGAGCACATATTAATTACAAGGAACTGCTCTAGGCAATGATGTGAAGGGAATTCTAGGGTGATTGAAAACATGGCCCTCAAGGACTTTATCATCTAATGACCTTTATCCATTTAATGTATTATCAATTTGAAGTTTAAAATCTCCATTTTGTTTCCCTAACATGATATTACTATGACCCGGTCCACTTTCTAGTTGGTATGTGGCTTATAGATACATTATATAATTATAATATTAGTTTAAGCAAAACATCATTTGAAAGGCAAACCTGCCATTGAAATTCAGACTGTTGTTTCAAGTGCCAGTTCTTTGTGGACTTTGGAGTATAACCCTCCAGTGGCCATGAGGACATGATGAGTGGGTTATAGCACTGTGGCCCACAAGGCCAGACATGGCTTCAGAATCCTTTTCAGTATGGCTGTAGATGAGATTTAGCATTCACATTGAAATCTGTTTGCCATTCCTAATGTATTCAGTGCTTTGAATTGTTTACATCCAAGCTTATTCAAGACACTTTGGAGATGGTTCAGTTTATGTGTTATCCCCATTCTGATTTTATGGATGGGAAAAGTGAGTGTCATAGAAGGGAAGTGTCCAGTTCCTAAATCACTCAACCTGTTAATGCTTGAACATGGACTTGAACTCAAGGAAATATCCACTGTGTGTCTCAGGGGTACAGTTGAGAGGATAACAATTGCAGGTCACTGTTGCCACCACAACTGTCTTTCATGCTGCCTCTCTGCCTGTAGCCACAAGTGCTGGGTCCGGTTAAACGGGATCTCTACTCAGCTTGCTTCCCTAACTCCCAGGTGGAGACCTTTCACAGACCAGCAGTGAAGCAGACATTGGGATGGATTTTTTTCTCTCTCTCCCACCCTTGCTCTCCGTCTCTCCCTCTCCCTCTTTCCTTTACCACCCCCACCACTTTAAGGAAATACCACCATGCATACACATATGTAATTTTAGTCTTTTATGGTTTGAAAATGACACAGTCTAGAGGTGGTGTTTCCTGTCTTTGCGTCATGCTGCCAGCAGGAAGTCACTGCACACATCAGCACCACCTCTGCCACCCCCACATACACACTGCCACATCTACGGTGATGGGTATTTTTTGCAGTAGATACCATCTCAACCGCCACCACATCTTATGACTCTCAGCTGCCTCCTTAAGACCTAGTTTCTTTTGAGTGAAGGCAGTTATCATTGAAGAACTGATTTCTAGGACCTCTGGTCATATTTTCTGCCAAAGCAAAGCGGAAAAGAACCAACATTTGTGAAGGGACTGCACTGTACATGGAGCTTCACAGATGTTATCCCATTTCATCCTCAGAAGAGTGTAGCTGAACTCACTTAGCAAATGAGCAAATAGGGTTGAAGAGAGTAAGTGCCCTGCAGGACTGGAGCCTTGCTGGTCCCACTCCAAAGCCTGTGCACTTCTCATACACTGGGCTGCCTCTCTCAGCAGGTTGTGGGGATCTACAATGTGTCCACAATACAAGAGACACATGTTTATTCTCACTTTCCACTGTAAAGAACATTTGCAGTTTATTTCATTTTTACATGTTGGTTTTCAGATATTCCATCAAACTTCGAGTCCCTTAGTAGATAGAGGGAAGGGTGACCACCATCTTAGACACCAAAACTATATTTGGCTCTTTGAGGCAGAGTGGGGTCATGGAAAGAGAGTTGGCTGAGAGTTTGGCTGGCTTCCGGTCCCAGCTCTATGTGACCTTGGGGAAGCCTCTTAACTTCTGTGGGCCTCAATCATTTCATCTAGAAAGTGAAGCCATTTCTAACTATCCAAGGCCCCTTCCATCTCTCATGTTCAAAGCAAACATCTAAGAGTACTTTCTAATCACACAGTCTAAACATCTTGCACAGAATATACTGGGGGATTAAAAAAGAGAAAGGCTGGAGGATCAACCTCTCTGGCCAGCCTGGTGATTCTTACTATCCACAGTTGACTAGGTAATACCAACCAGGTCCTGCCTGTGATCTGGGCCTTTGACTAATTGTGTTGAGTAGCTGGAAGCCGGGGTGTACATATGTGAGTGCAAGGGGAAAAAGCGGGAGGCTGAGGGAAAGTGTTAAAGCCAGCCTGAGGGCGTCTCTGCTTCCCGGGCTCTCCTCTGCAAGTGCTCACACTCTGTGTGCTGCCGAAAGGAGTTGACCCTGGCAATTAGTGCTGTAGGTTGAATTTTTTATGCATGATTCTGAGCATATGCCTGGGACATTTTAGTGAATTAATGAAGGAGTGAGTGAATAAATAACTAGACAGGTTTATATATGGCCTTAACATACAGAGGAGGCAATCTTTTGCGATTGACTAAATTCTTTGTACATCATGGTGAAATTGTAAGGATTAAATGATGCGATGCATGTTAAGTGCCAAGTGCATGGTTCAGTACAAAGCAGATGCGGTGTAAGTGTTAGCAAAAGGAATGGAGGAATGACCAGGATGTTCTGCCTGGGAGGCTGCCAGGATGGCATCTTCTCTGGGCTGAGTGCTCTTCTGCCTTCGCTCCTGTCCACCAGCCCACCGGTGCTTATGGAGCATGTTCTCTATATTCAGCTTTCTACTAAGCACATATATATGTGTAGAGAGGATGGTAAAGGGCAAAAAGTGTCAGTCCCAGGAAATTTACCCTTTTCCCATTTCAACTAGATGGCATAACAATTAGAGAATCAAATACTAATTTGGTGCAATTAGAGTTCAGGAAAAATGAGAGATCATGGGCTGGTAGAGGAGATTTTAATGGCACCACTAGATAGTGGGATTTTTAAAACTGCCACATCTTTACAAAACTTGGACTTTGATGTCATACACATGGATTCATCTACAGAATATTGTCGTGACTTAGGTAAAAAAAGAGAAACTGATCTTTTTTCCAAATCAGTTCTTGAGACCACATTTATTTAAAGGCTTATGTAAGCTTGTTTTATGAACATATGTGAAGAATGAAATAAGCAATATTTAAGCATGTGAGTATGACTTTTTATGCACAGATGTTAATATAACGCACAGAACATTATTGACCATAAATATGAGATTTTTTTGAGAAAGAAATCTGAATTTGTTTTATTGGGAGAGTCGTGGGGAGGGTTTCTGCCCTAGAGCAGTAAGAGACTTTGACAATTAAGTCATGTTAGGAAATAATGTAAGCAGTATTTATTAAATTTGAAAGAATTTACCATTCTTTTGCCGCTTTAAAACAGATGAGGGCTGGCTGGTTAGCTCACTTGGTTAGAGCATGGTGCTGGTAACACCAAGGTCAAGGGCTCAGATCCCCATGCCAGCTAGCCACCAAAAAAACAAACCAAAAAACCCCCCAAAAAACCCATAAAAAAATGAGCCAGAAACCCTTTCTTTACTATAATGGCTACCAGCCTTTTCAGGGATTGTGTGTTTCAGCGAGTCTGACATACATGGCCTGTTCTCATTGTGCATTGATTAGGGGCTTACGGACAGCCATTTAGGCAGAAGCAGATCAAGAGTTGTGCAAAGACCTCTGCAAAGTGCCTTTCAGTTGAACAACAAAAATAAATAGTAACATGAAGAGAAATTAGGAGTTACTATGCTACGAGGGTTTGTGGTCTCCTTCAACAGTAATGCTGACTGATACCATATTTTGTGACATTTTTTTCCTGTTCTGGTGAGAAATGTGAATGTCCTGCCTCATCAGGAGAAGGCACTGCCATTGTGATGGGGTGTGGTTCACTTAACCTCAGCAGTGACAGGATCGTCTTTATCTCGTGCCTGACTCAGATTGGGGTGGCTGCTGAGCATTTATTTGTTCATTGATTTATTCACTCAACAAACAGTTGTTGGGTATCAGCTCTGTGCTAGGTGCCGGCCTTACAAAGGTGATTAAGATGTAGTTCTCACCCTCAAGGAGTTTGCAGAATCCACAAATTAGTGGGTGAAACAGATGTGCAAACAGATCCTTGGAACATGGTGTGGTAAGTGCTGCAGTAGAGGTGCCGGAGAAGCATGGAAAAGGCAAACTAACGGTGCCCTCGTGAATCAGGAAAGGCTCCACCAGCGAGCTGACGCTTGAGCTGCATCTGAAGGATGAGGAGCAACGTGCTGGACAGAGAAAGGAGGGAAAGACATCTCAAGAGACTTCACATTTATTGCTTCTTACCAAGATCCAGGCTCTGTTAGGCACTGTTAGGTAAAAACCTCAGTTAGTCATTCCAGAAATCCTGCAGGGTAGGTCTCATTTTTTTCTATCTTTACAAACAAGGAGACTGAAGCTTAGAGGGGTTCGGTAATCTGCCCAAGGTCACATCTAGAAAAGGTTGGAGCTGGAATTTGGACCTAATGCTGGAGCCTCCAAAGCCCACAGCCTTTCTGCCACAGCTTCCTGCCTCTGTCTACAGAGGTCACAAAAGAGCAATTTGGAGAACAGTGAGAAGTCAAATATGCTGGTAAGTGGGGTATGAGAGTAAATGCTGGAAAATGAATCTGAAAAGGTAACCTGAAGCCAGGTGGTAAGGGCCTTGAATGATATTCCTTCACTCTGCAAGCACTGCATAAATACCCACTATTTTCCAGATACTAAGCAAAGATGTATTGAGTGTAGGCCCTGCCCCCAGGAGCTTACAGTCTGACCAGGGAGATGTGGAAGAACTCTCTTCTGAGTTTAAGCTTGATTATTTTGGGAGGAGAAAGAAAAGCTCCACCAGCAGCCTAGCAGGGACTGTGTGCTCTGCTGAAAGCCTTAAGCAATGAGAAACCACTGGAAACATTTAATAGGAACCATGATCTCTCTGGTGACTCAGAACCATGAAGTGATGATGCTGTCTCTATCAGGATTTGGAGATGGGCTGTTGTGACAATGTGTGCCCAGGGGTTTTGAGTGGACATGTTTGGGATAGGGGCACTTCTTCTTAGGTAATTGGTAGAGGAGAGGAGATTCCAGCAGAGTTTGGGTGGAAGCATACTTCCCAGGCACACTTGGAAGAAAGGAGACAGCCTTGCTAGATCTGGGGTAACTGCTGCCCCTGTTTTCCCCACTTCCAGGTATACCTGTGTGCAACCCTCACACAGCTCTGCTACCACCATGGCCCATTCACATTCTCTGGATAAAACACTTAGATTTGCTACTTTAGGAAGTGTGCATATTAGCTTGAATGACAATCATAAAACCCTCTTGAATTTATGTAGCATGTTATCTTCCAAGAGTTCAAAGTTTCCTTAGGGCTTTTATTCTACTTTATTTTAAATACATCTTTATGAGTAAGAAAAAAATAGAGTTTGGGATTCTCATTTTATTGAGATAGAGAGAGAGATGCAGAGGTTAGAAGACTTGTCAATTAGAACAATGTTTTTCCAACCAGTGTAAATTAGAGAAGTTTTAGGAGGGCAGTATTTGGTTTGTTCTTTAGGTTTTAACTTTTCAGTGAGCATAGATGATTGTGGAACGCTTAAAAGCAGTATCTGCACAAATGGAATTTGCCTGCACACCCGCCTCTTCAAATCTGGTCTTCCCTGATTCCAGCCTGCCTTTTTTGTGCTCCTTTTCCTAACACTAAGCAGCAGGGGCGTCATTCCCCTCTCCCCAACAGGCTTCCAGGGAAGTCTCTGATAAACTCATTACACTGAAGTAGAGAGGACTGATGAACTGATAACTACCTCACCAGTTACTCATCGAAGGTTTATGAGGTGCCAGGCATGTGCAGAGAGGGCTGTTTACATGCATTAGCTTATTTAATCCTCATAGCAACTCCATGAAGTGGGTTAGTGGGTTAGTATTATTAACTCCTTTTTACATAAGGAAACTGAGGCTTAGGGAAGCTTAGTATATCATCCCTCCCTAGAGTATTTGCATCTGAACAGAGGAAAGAGAAAACTGCAGCCAAAAAGTGAATCTGCTCTTGAGAAACTTCAGGCATCTTCTGGGGATCATGGATAGAACCTTTGAATTTTTAAAAAATGTTGGCCTTGGCTTTTCTGACTTTGTAGTCAAAGGGGAACACACATTTGTTAGTCATCTGGGAGGCTTGTGGGATCTTCTAAAATCTTGAGAGCTTCATTTTGGCAGTATGTTTACAAATTTTTTTTTATGCAGTGTCACAATGAACTCATTTATTTACTGTGAATTCTCAGCAAAGTAAAGCTCTTTTCCTTTTGTAGACATTTGCCTGAAAAAATTAAAGATGATCAGCAGCTGAAGAATATGAGTGGCCAATGGTTTTATGAAGCCAAGGCAAAAAGGCACAGAGACAAAATCCATGGTGCAGATATCATCAGAGCATCCATGCGAAAGAAGAGGCTCCATGTAGCAGGTGAGTTGATTTGGTTGTTATACTTACAGCCAGCATTTTGAAGGAGGAGTTGGGAGAAGGGAAGGGTATCAGAATCTTTACTCAAATCTGCTGAGGGAAATCATTTTGAGGTATGCTTTGCGTAATGTGTGGCCCTCAGGCTCAAAATCCTCTTGCCCTGGATTTGGATGGATAATGGGTTTAGACAGAAAGAGATCAGCCTCCCTGTTCAATGATCTTGACATCTTACACTTCTTTAATCAATGAAGTACATTATTTAAGGGACTATAAAAGCAATATTTTGAGGGCTTATTTAGAATTCTGTTGCATTTATTAAAGTCTTACTGCGTGCCTTCCCTCTAACTCTGGATTAATTTGTGTAGGCCCTTGTCTATGGCTAGGCTATACTCAATAAGGAAAAGAGCTGTCACCTTCTAAGCATCTAATAGATGATAGGCATCTACTCCTTATTATTTCTAATTGTAGAAGCAATCTTATAAGGTAGGTATTATTTTCACCATTCTATATATGGGGTATACAAAGCTCAGAGAAGTAACTTGCTCAAGATCGTATAGTTGGCAAATGGTGGAGCTGGGATTTCGAAGTCTTTCTGACTCAGCGCCACACTCCTTGAAGATAAGAGCTGCCTGCTTAGTATGTACAATGTATTGCTTGCTGCTCTCTAGCTTTTTAAAACCACTCAGACCTTCAGAAATTGTGACGGGTACTGGTTAGTACTGTCGACTCCATTTTGCAGTTGAAGAAACTAGACTTATGTGTAAAGGGACCTATGGAGGATTCCACCCTGGTATGTATTTGGAATTTGAGAGCCCCAGTACTGCTTCAACTTCTTAACACTAATATATGTATTCTTGGCACTAACTGGCTATGTGGTCTTAGGCAAGTTTCTTCAACTCTTTGATCCTCAATTTCCAAATCTGTAAGCTTAGAAAATAGTTCCCACCTCAGAAAAATGCATGCAAAGAGCTCAGCATTGGTGCCTGGCAAGTTAGTCATCACTTACTTGATGCATATTATCAGAGAAGTTCGGGTAAAGAAAGAGTCCTGGGTTTTCAGAGGCAAAATAGGCTATTTCCTAAAAAGGGAGCTCTGACATCTGAGCTGGTTATTGAGGACTATGTAGAATTTGGATGTGTAGAGTTTGGGGGTAGGTGGAAGAGGCAGTGGAGAGGGACATTCTAGACTAGAGTTGTTTGTTCCCCTTTGTATTCCAGAGCCAAGCATCATGTTGGGCATGTTGTAGATGTCCAGTCAATGCCTGGTAATGATGGTGCTTCTGTCCCGGTGAGGACTTCCTGCCCTGAGCATCCCCAGGCTATGTACATTCGGTCCTGACCCCAATTCAAGTCAGACGAACCTAGAGGTGTTCAGAATTTTGTTTTAGCGGTCTCTGGAGTTACCTCCTGTTTTGAATGAAACTCTTTGAGTTCCTTCATCAATTTAACTGGTAGCTAGTGTCCCCAGCAGCCACCAGAGGCCTGAACAAAAGAACACTAGCAGGGAATCCATCTGCATGGGTTAGGGATCAGATTGTGGGCACCACCAATTCAATGACACAACCACAATGTGAAAGTTTAAAAGTTTTTCAGTACTTACAGATACTGTGGGGGTACTTACACACCACACCTGGAGACTGAACACACATTTTGGGGAGCACAGGCAAGGAGAGAGAGAGAAGGGACCCATTATCCAAACAGGATAGTAAACAGGCACTAGTTCCAGAAGATCACACTGTGACTGAGGCATGGTCACTTTAAGTTCATGGGTGACTGTGTGAGTGGTCTCTTGAAAGGAAGTGGTGGGAGAGCAGGGAGCCCAGCCTGCTAGGTGGGAGACATGCCTCTAAGTTTTTATCTCTGGCCACCAGCTGGAGCCATTCTGATGGGATATAGTATTGGTAACTCAGTTGGTAGTATTGGTAGCTCAAGGGTGACTGAGCTCTCCTTCTGGTATGAGAAAGTTAAACTTGTATTTAAAAATGGATGCCGAGGCAACATAAAATTATAAGCACTCATTACACCTGCACATTTAAAGGTACACCCATGTTCTCAGGAGACTCTGCTTGGGGGGAGCTAAATGTCATGGAAATCAGCTGATTTCTCTCACAGATGTAATTCTGATCCTGAGTACTTAGACTCAGTGATTACCTTGGCACTTGGACGACCTCCAGTTTCAAGCCTTCAGTGATAAGAGAGATAAGAGAGTTGTAGGTCATGGAGGTGAGAGATAACCTTCCTGTCTTTATTGTTTCCTGTTTCAGCTGAGCAGAGCAAGGAAAGAGCAAATGGTGCAAAGGAAAGCTGGGTGAATAATGTCAACAAAGATGCTTTCCTTGCCCCAGAGCTAGCTGGTGTTACAGAAGAGCCAGAAGAAGATGCAGCACCTGCAAGCCCAAGGTAAGATTGAGCCTGTGGGGAGAACTTCAGTATGTAGATATTATGGCTTTGTGTGCTAAGTGGGCAAAGTGTCAGGCAAAATGCAGGACTGGTATTATGGGCATGGGGAAGGGGACAGTGTATAGGAGAATTCTGGATCCTGATGGGGACAAAGCCTGAGTGTTACTCTTCCCCAACTTCCAAATTTTTAACAAATCTGAATCTTAAATAAAATTAAGATGTTAAGTGGTAATTTCTCCCAGCAATAGCTGTTGTATTAGTCTATTTCTGTTGCTTATAACAAAATACATGGAACTGGGTAATTTATAAAGAAAACAAAATTTATTGCTTATAGTTTCAGAGGCTGGGAAATCCAAAGTCCAGGGAACACATCTGGTGAGGGTCTTCTTTGGGTGGCTTTAAGGCAATGCAGGGGTCTCACATGGCAGAAAATGACAGAGCAGAGAGAGAGATAGCTTCTCATGAGCTCTCATTTTAAAGCCCTCAGAACTACGCTCATGACCACCATTTTTAATCCATTCACTAGGCATGGTCCTCAGAATCTAATCACCTCTTCAGGGCCCCATCTTGCAATTACCATAATAGGATTTCCCATCCTCTTAACAGTCACAGTGAGGGTCAAGCTCCTAATATATAAAACTTTGGGACATAGTCCATATCATACTGCCTCTGGCCCCAAAGTTTATATCCTTCTTATAGGTAAATACATTCATTCCCCAGAGTCTTAACTTGTTTCAACTTAAAAGTCCAAAGTCTCAAAGTCCCATCTATAAAATCAAAACAAGTTATCTACTACCAAGATACAATGGTTGGACAGGCATAGGGTACATATTCCCATTCGAAAAGGGAGAAATAGGCCAAAAGAAAGGCGTAACAGGTCCCAAGCAGCAGAGCAGGCATTCATGGTGAATCATGTACCTTGACACCATATTTGACGTCCTCTGCATGCTGGTGTTGGGGTTGGGTCCCCAAGTCCTTAGGCAGCTCCATTCCTATGGTTTTCGTGGTCTTAGGCCATGCCTCAGCTCTTGAAGGCTGGCATTGCGTGCTCGTAGCTCCACAGGTCTGGGGTGTTCATGGTGGTCCCACTCTCACAGCTCCACTAGGCATGGCACTGATGGGGTTTCTCTGCTGCACCTCCAGCCCCACATTTCTGCTCAGCATTGCTCTGGCGAAGGCTCTGTGTGGTCAATCCACCCCTGCAGCAGATCTTTTCCTGGTCCGCCAGCCTTTTCCATACTTCCTTTGAATTTGGGATGGAAACTCCCATGCCTCCACAGCTCTGACATTCTGCGAGCCTGCAAACTTAACACCACGTGGATGCCACCAAAGCTTCTGGCTTGTATCTTTCAAAGCTGTGGGCCCAGCCACACCTGGGGCCAATTTAGTCACAGATGGAGCAGTCAAAGCACCTGGGGTGCTAGTGCTGGAAGCAGCTTCCCAAGGTGGCCCTGGGCAATGAGCTCACGGAGGTTGCCTCAGGCCTGTTCCCCAAGACCATTCCGTCTCCCTAGGCCTCTGGACCAGTAATGGAAGATGCAGCTTCCAAGATCTCTGAAATGCTTTCAAGGTCTTTTTTCCCTTCTGTTCATAATCCCTTTCTTCTGTACTAATCTTCTATTATACCATTGCATTTTTCTCCTGAAAATGCTGTCTGCTTCTGTACAACATGGCCAGGCTGCAAATTTTCTAAATCTTTACAGTCTGATTTCCTTCTAACTTATGGCTTTACATCATGCCTTTGTCCTCATAACTGACCATAGGCTGTTGCAAGTAGCCCTGTGGCTTCCTGAATGTTTTGCCGCTTAGAAATTTCTTCTGCCAAATACTCTGGTTCACAGTTCTAAGTTCCAACTTCCACAAAGTCCTAGAACATGGACACAATGCAGCCAAGTTCCTTGCCAGTTCATAGCAAGGGTGATCTTTGCAACAGTTTCCAAAAAGCTCCTTCTCATTTACATCTGAGATCTTCTCAGAATACCTTTACTGCCCATATTTCTATCAGCATTCTCATCACCATCATTTAACCAATTTCTAAGAAGTTCCAAATTATCCCTGGTTTTCTTGTCTTCTAAACTCCCACCGGCAGCTAGGCTTTTTCTAGCTTGCTCCTTCAAATTCTTCCAGCCTTTCCTTAACACCCATTTCCAAAGCCACTTCCATATTTTCAAGTATTTGTCATAAACAACACCCCACTTCTCTGGCTCCAATTTTCTGTATTAGTCCATTTCTGTTGCTTGTAACAAAATACATGGAACTAGATAATTTGTAAGAAGACAAAATTTATTGCTTACAGTTTTAGAGGCTGGGAAATCCAAAGTCCAGGGAACACATCTGATGATAGTTTTCTTTGGTGGTGGCTTTAAGGCAATGCAGGGGTCTCACATGGCAGAAAATGATAGAGCAGAGAGAGAGATAGCTTCTCATGTGCTCTCCTTTTAAAGCCCTCAGAACTATGCTCATGACCACCATTTTTAATTCATTCACTAGGCATGGTCCTCGGAATCTAATCACCTCTTCAGGGCCTCACCTTGCAATTACTGTAATAGGATTTCCCATCCTCTTAACAGTCACAGTGGGGATCAAGCTATTAATACATAAAACTTGGGGGACACAATCCATATCAGTTATTTTTTATTTGTACTAAGGATTTCTCGTTAGAGTAGAATAAAGAGGTATTCTAAAATGAATGTAGGGGAATAAGTCATTTAAGGAATCACATTGTAACAGCCTGGTGCAATGGAGGAAGCTCAAGAACAGGAACCAGACAGACATGAATTCAAATTCTGAATTTGCCATTTATTAGTCATTTGACTGCGGCAAGTTATTTAACCTCTCCGAGACTATTTTCTTAACTATAGATAAGAATGATAATGTATACCCAAAAGGCTATGGTAAGATTCATGGTAATGTGCACAGAATACCTGGCACATGGTAGATATTCAATAAATGCCTCTTAAAGATGCAGATTTTACTAAAAGCTTCAATCCTGTTTTTTTGGTGTTTTCCATACATGTTGCCATCTGGCTGATCAAAATGTGCATTTGTACATCTTTCCTAAGAAATAGCCAGTTGTGGGGCTATGTTGCCACAAAACTTTTGAGCCATGTTGATTAGCTTCTAGGTGTTGAAACATCTTCCTGTTGGTGTCAGACCCTTGAGGGTATATAGTTGTTACTGTTTGGTGGGAGGGGCAGTTGCATTTTATCTCTAGCTCCTCAGTGAAGAAAGTTCAATTCAGAGTCCCCAACTGGGATAAAATCGATGAATTTGCTGGTGGGACAGCCACTGCATTAGGGACTGAGGCTGAGGCACCTGGGGAGCTGGGGTATTTACAGTATAGTTTACAGGGCTGGCCAGTTAGCTCAGTTGGTTAGAGCACAGCCTTATAACACCAATGTCACAGATCCCAGTAGTGGCCAGCTGCAAACAAACAATATGTAGTTTACAGGTGAGGGGGAAGGTATATAATATAAGTACCAATAAGCATTTCAAAGTCAAATATGAATAAAGTTATGTCACATGGATAATGGAATACTGACTCTATTAGGGTACCCATTATTTATCCATTTCTCAGTTGGAGAGGGATGGTTTTATTTCTCATGAACGGTAGGCTGTAGTGTTTTCCCTCTGGGACTCTTTGTAATGTTCTGTTATATCTGTAGAGGCCATGTTGGCTAGAGGTTAAAACACCTCAGTTGAGAGCCACTAGTTGGTACTGTGACCTTGCAGTAGTATTGACTTAACTTCTTGGGCTTTTATTTCCTCAGCTATAAAATGGGAATAATAGCAGTTTGCTAGCAGGATTATTGAGAATTCAATTAGGTAGTGAATTAGAATTCTTAGCACAGTCCATAGCACATAGTAGGTGCTCAATAAATGGAAGGATAGGTTCTCAAATACACACAGGTATTTTAGGAAGCCCAGGAAAAGGTGTGAGGAACACCTAGCTCTTTCCCCTTGGTGACTCCCCATTTACCAGCTGCCTGTAATGGCCCTGGTGGGATGAAGACCTTCCTTCCATAAGGAAAGATGAGATCTAAAATATTAGAAACCCTGGGAGAAAGAAGACAGTTATTTAGATTCACCACTAAGGAGCTAAGAGTAGCTCTTAAGAGTTTGATGGGTTTGGGGAGCACCAGAGCACTGACTAGCTGAGAGAAGATTGAGCAAGTGCCACAGAAGGGGAAAGGAGAACATCTGGGGTGTCAGAGACAAACTTAGCTCATTGCACAATTTTGTGTGGGTCAAACTTCCCATCCTTCTTCCAGGAACTCATTCCCTCTCAAAGGACTTGAAGGATAGAGGTGCTACTACCCTTATGCCAACCGATTTTCGTCATGACCATGTGGGGCTATTGGGTATCCTCCTGCTGTTCCTCAATTTGAGGCTAATATGTAACTTCCATGATTTGCATCTTCATTGTTTTCTGCAGTCCTTGTGTGGCCTCAGACAAGTCTTTTGAGTCTCATCTGTAAACCAGGATGTTGTGAGATTAAATAAGGTGTATTTTGCAGGAAAAAAGAAAATTGGGAATATCCAGGTGGCATTATAATTATGTTGTTATTAAATCAATGAAGTATAGTCAAGAAGGCAAGAATAAAGATGTTAGATGTATCCAGCATGCTTTGCGCATTAAAGGCCAGCCCTATAGTATGTGGCATGGGTGGTAATCATCCAGAACTGTAGAAGGAGCTGTTTTTTACTTTCCTACTTTCTGTGTCAGGAACTACTGCTTTACTTGGTATCATGTTCCTGCAGTGTTTCTCACCTATACTGTAACCTTTGTGAACTGGGTGTGTCAAGTGTATCTTGGGGCTTGTACTTTTAGACTTAGGAATTTCAATAGAATGACTCAATACCTGTTAATATTTTCTTAGCCAGGAGTCAGGAGTTGGAGAGTGTGAGGCAACAGAGACTGGGTATTGCACTTTCTGAAGGAGTTTTTCTAATAGGCTCTGTGGCAAGGTCCTTCTTTCTCTTGTGGGCACAATTCTGTGGTGTCCTACCCATGAAGAATTGAAATACTGTGGGTACCCAGCATGGAGTCAAGCATTAGCAGCTGACTGCATTCTTTCTGAACTCACCTTTGTTTGCACCTGTAGCATGAGGAAGCAGAGAGGTTTATGAGCAGAGGAGCAGAAAATAAGGTTCCCTCTGGAGTGACAAAGGGAAAGCACCAAACACAGGTCTGGTTCTGAAGATCTGACTTTCAGATGGGCAGTGTTCGCTGGACCAGCACTTCATAAACTGTTTGTAATAAAGGACCAGTTTTTTGTTGTTGCTTTTTTTTTTCACAATGGCCTAAAATGACTATATTATCTTTTTTTATTATTACTTTTATTTATACATATTTGTGGGGTACAGAGTTGACTATCAGTATTTGTGTACAGTATGTGATGATCAAATCAGTATTATTGGCATGTTCATCATTACAAATCGTACTTACTTTTTGTGTCCCTTACCCAGTTACTCTCTATCATCCTTCCTCTCCCCCTTTTCCACCTCTAGTAACTATAGTTAATTATTATTTCTAATTATCACAGTTTGGTACCTTTTGTAAGATATAATAAAAATTAATGCTTGAAAAATGAAGAACAGATGGAGAGTGAGAAACTGAGTGATTGAATGAGAACAATTGAGATAACAAATTACTACATAAAGAATAAATGGTGAGTGAGGTGATTAGTGAATAAACAGATGAGTGAATAAATGAATGATTCAGTGAAATGGTTTGGACCCCAGGGAGTAAGTAGAAAAAGGGAAGGGAGAAAAAAATAAAAGAAGGTAAGAAGAGGATTAATAGCATCCGGATTTCATTGCTTTGCTTTACTAAGAATCTCTTACTTCAGAAGTATCACCAGGAGCACTGTTGATTATAGAAAGACGGAGGAGAATTTGAGGGCCCTCTCAAATTTGCATGACTATGAGAGAGGAGCATTCATGATGGAGAACTAGAAGGCATGGAGGTAGGAAGGAGTTCGGCTGCTGCAGAGGTTTGTAACGTCCACAAATCAAAAACATGTCTAGAGAATGTCTCCAAAATGAGTTCAGGGAGAATAGGCTAAACCTCTCACTGTGGTGTTTCATTCCATGACATTGGCAGGTTTTCCTCTGGGCACTTACCTATGAAATGGAGAGAGAACAATGAATTTCCTTGCAAGCAAACCTGTGCGTCCCCACTCAACTTTGTTTTTGGTAGAATTAAAACTCTATTTTGTAAGTCAATGTAGTCAACCAAAAATGATACTCTTTGAGCTTCATTCCCTGTGCTTTAGTGATACTCACTTCTGACACCTGTCTCCCTCTTACCCTCTTTTGAATGGGAACCAATCAATTAAAACCACATCTTTAGCTCTGAAGTGGTTTTGTTGTTGTTGTTGTTTCCTAGTAATGTTCTTTTTCCAGGAAGGATTTTGTTTGTATATATCCATCTCCCTCTCTCAGAAGGATTAGCCATTTGCCCTTACCCCCAGTGATAAGATTAGTGTAAGGTACCTAGCTTGTTCCCAAAGGAGTTTAGAGATGAGCCAATCTATGGGACAGTGCATTTGATATTTTTTCCTAGGATTGAGAGCAAATTCAGTAATGTATAGATTCCATTTCTTGGGGACCTGGCTCACAGAATCATTTATATTGAGCTCTTAAAAGAATCTTTCTTAATCCTATGAATCTCGGATTTACTCAAATCAATTGCGGTAGGAATAGTTTTACTGTGACATCAAAATGCCTCATGCATGGATGGGAATGTTTGTGCTCAACACATCTGTAGTGTGAACTATGGTGGCACTGGAGACCTATGTATGCCCCCAAGTGACATTTTCCTTAAAAAAAAAATGCTGATTTTAAGGGCTTGGCATAGCATATTTTCTAACTTGCTTCCCTCACTCCATCCCTGAGCCATTTCTTCATTTTGTTTGTTTGTTTGTTCAAGCTTCATTGAGTGCCTACACATGCCAGCGCAGTGCTGGGCACTGGGGATGAGACACAGCATGAGCCCCCGAGGAGCTCATAGTCCTAAAAGTGTCTGCATTTTAATAGAGTCCAAAGGAAGAGAGCGAAACAACAACAACAACAACAAAAATGGGAAAAACATCACTTGCAAAATTTATTTCTGGTTTTACAAACTTAATATTTAAGCTGAACAATACCTCTGAAGAAGGTATAAGATAATCTGTGATTATTTTTTAACTGTTTTAGAGAGAATGGCTGGCTTAGGTTCAAAAACCTTTTAAAGTTACTGCATGTGCTTGGGAGCACTTTATGGCTGAATATAGAAGGCAGACGAGGTGTCCAGCTGCCTCTGTGGTGTGATTTTTAAGACTGCTGTAAAGCCCTACCTCTTCCCCAAGTGGTCCTTCCATGGTACCTAACCTTATATAAACCTTAATTATTATTTTTAGTTAAGGCTTCAAAGACTTACATTAAAATGCAGACGCTTTTAGGAGGGGAACCCTAAGGCCAATATCATAGTCTAATATTTTAATAATATTCTTAATGAAGTAAACTAATTTTGTCTCAGTGCAGCTTCTAATATCGCAGGTCCTTTTTGAAGAATGCCCGAGCGAAAAAAGCTATAGAAAACGGGGTGTGGGATTTGGCTTGCTTCACAGTTCAAAAATCTCATCATGTGGAATGTATTGAGTATCTTTTATATTCAGGACACAGTCTACTACCCTCAGAGGGGAATTCTAAGAAACAAAAGACAGTATCTTGCTAAAAGAGACTGTATTCTCTTACAAAAAATAATGCATTTATATATGAAGATCTGACCACATGATAACAAATAGTGCCAGGCAGGGAGCAAATTCCTAATCCAAAGTGCCAATAAAATGTGCTGTAATAATTGAGATAAGGAAGACTCACTCCTAGCTGAGCTGATACAGGAGATGAGATTTGGACAGGGCTTGAAAATGATGGTGATGATCTAGACAAAGAGAGCAGAAAGAACACTTACAGAGAGGGGCTGGGGGGTAAGCTGAGTGGAAACAGCAGAGTCAGGTGAGTTTCTGGGACAGGAAGTAGATAGACCACTTTGGCCTGAAGGCTCAACAGAAGGCAGAGTGGGAAGGTATGTTGGGATGGATGGTGATATCAGGTTTCCAGTGCCCTGCTGAGGAGTTCAGACTTCATTCCACAGACCTTTGGGATACAGGGAAAGGAAACGAACAGAAGGACATGATCAAAATTGTGTTTCGGACCATTCCAGCTTTGTGGTGGAATGCTGAATGGACTAGTGGGGTGGAACTTGGAAGGCAGGAGGCCAGATGTGAGGCTAATACAGTTGACAGAAATAAAGGTGGTGTCAGTAGAGCTGGAAAAGAAGAAATAGCTGTGAGAGTTACTAGGAAGGAAGAATCACCCTAACCTGTCTCGTCCTCTTGCCACAAGCCACTGCTTTAATAATGTAAGAAATCAGAGGCATTATAGCCTAGCCATGACCATGATTGTCTTTGGAGTCAGGCACACCTAGGTTCAAATCCCTAGAACGTTCATTAATTTTGTGACATCAAGCAGGTTACTTAACCTCTATACATTTCAGTTTTCTCACAAGTAAAATGGGGCGAGTGATACATGCCTCATAAAGATGTTGCGAGAATCAATTGAGAATAAGATTTTTGCTGTAATGATGATTGCCTCATGAAAGACAGGCAAGCAAAACATTGTGGTATTCCTTGAGAGAAGCAAAGCTCTTAGGAAGTAGCTGTATATTCAGACAGAGTTTAAGGCAGAGGACTTTTGTTGTAGTGTTTTTAATTAAGCAGACTGTGAACTGTAGCTAACTAAAGTATCCCACCTTCATCCCATTTTCCCCCTGTCTGAACCACAAGGTAGCTCAACGAACACTGCATGTTTCTGGTATTTTAGTGTCTGACCATGTATTCTGACTGCTTTGTTTCTTCCTCTTTTTTGCTTTCTGACTAGCAGGGACAAAGACATTTTGTTTAATTCCTAAATAATTTGCCTCATTGTAGTTTGGCAAGCAACATGGATTAAAAAAAATAAATAACCCGGCCACCTGTCTTCTGCTGTCTTCCCTGGCACAGCTCATTTGGCCGTCATTTATTTAGTCATTCACCAGTCATGTAGCAGGCACTGTGCAAGGCCCTGCAGGGGGCTATGCAGATGGTCAAGATGCTCTTGAGTGATCTTCCAGTTTACTATGAGAGATAAGATGTGTATCTTATCTATGCTAAGAAATAACATAATATGTGTCTCATTTATGATATGTAACAATAATATGGTATGTAGATATATAAGATTGAGGTTTCATAGTAGATATGAAATACATAGCTGGATAGTGTCAGTAAGGGACAAATTGGTTTTGTTAAAAGAAAAACTTTAGGCAATCTAAATTTAACAAGTTTAATTTGAGCAAGAAGAGAAAAAAAAAAATTTAGAAATGATTCACGAACTGGGCAGTCTCTAGCCAGAACAGATGAAGAGGGACTATGGCTGAAACACGTGGTCGGTTAGATTTATAGACCGGAAAAGGGAAGTGATGGTACAGAACAGTTGACTGCCTGCAGTTGGCTGAGATTCAGCTATAGTCACAGAAGCACACTTCTAAGTTAGGTTTTCAGTTTGCCCATGTGCTTATGTGCCAAGTTAGGTTGCCATTCATGCATACGGAGGCTTTCTCAGGCCAAAATTTTTAGTTTGATTTAACAGTTTCATGTCTAGGAAGGAGGGACAATATGATGTGCCATATGGGAAGTTGGAGCCGGGGGCCTGGAGGCACAGGAACTGGATTTCCAGGGAGCAGAGGGAGAGGAATGTAGAGGCTTTGCTTATCCCTTGGGCTTGGTGAGAGGGAAGGGGAAAGAAAAATAGCAGAAGAGGGGTGTTGGAGACCCCCAGCCATCAGCACTTGGCTCAGGTTCTATGATTGTGTGACCGTTTTATTTATTAAAGGAGATGATACAAAATAGGAGAAATTGAGTGTAACATCTGCTCATATCACCCACTGGCTTCTTAAAATGACACTCAGGAGAAATTACTTTCTAGTTTTGAGCTATTGGCTGTTTTTATTGTATGGACACTGAATTCTATCAGTGAGCAAGTTTCTTTTTTCACTTTGGCTTCTAGATAACTAGATTCAAGTTTGTGACTGCCAATTGTAGGAATAGAGAACTCCTGTAGTGTGTCTATTAGCTTTAATTCTGGCTCCATTGTAAGTTTCTACTCTGCTCCCTGCCCTTCCTCTCCCTTCCCCCTTTCTTGCCACCACATGATCAGGCTGTATTTTATATACAACTGCCTCACTTGCTGTAATTTCTTTCTGGAAGGCACAATGAGGAGGGTAATGAAGGAGGAATGGCTTCCTCAAGAGTTCAGCCTTCTCCTGGGACTAACTCTATACAAAAATAGCAATTGAAGCACAGAGGTAAGGAAAGGAAATGAAGCTTCAGGACCATTTAGCTCATGACTTTTGTGGCAGTAATCTTGGGCAAGATTCTATGACTTTGGGGCAAATTATTCCCCTCCCCAGGCCTGTGGCTTTGCTGCAGGAGGGAAAGCCTGTAGCCTCCCAGGTATTTTCCAAAGCTCTTGACTCTGTGATGCCACTATGAGAACTGGTAGTGTTTAACAGCAGTTTCAGCCAATAGTGACATCACCTCTTATGCCTGAGGCGAGGCCACTGGAGCAGGAAGTCTGAGCAGGTTGTTTTCTCCCCCTCCAGGGCCTTTTTGACTCTCTTTTGCCTTTCTTACTCAGCTAAGGGAGTGGTTGTTCTGGAGGGAGTGTGCTCAACTCACTTCTCCATTCACTCTTGCCTTAATCTCACAATGGGTCATCCTGTCCCTGGGATAGGGAATCATTGTCTAGAGAATCCACTTCACTCCTCTAAGCCAGCTCCAGGCATCTACCCTCTCACCATCTCTTGATGCTCTAATTGTCTTTATCTCTCTGTATTTGAATAAAAACTCACCTGGCCAGCCTGGATAGTTGGGTTAAAAGTCCCAGTAAGGTGCCTAAATGCACCAGCCTTCCTGCACATCATCTCTCTGATCTGCTGTTTTTTCTCTGCCTTTGCCAAGTCACTTGTCTCACCCGAGCCTTTGCTTCAGTTATTTCCTTCCTGCCGTTGTGGCCCTGCCTTATGGAACCAAGCCCTGAGTCTCTTTGGGGCTTTATTTCAGCAGTGAAATCAATTGCTTACATTCCAGTCTGCATCTGATATTAGCTTCTGATTGAGACAAATTTATTTCTACACATTTAAATTGTGGACCTCCTGTGTGCCTGGTACTGTGCTGTCTCCTGCTTGTCTTTCATTCCTGTCTGCCTTTGCCTTTTCTTCACTGCTTAGTCATCTCTAGTCCCAACTAACTCCTTCTCCCTTCCTGGCTGTTTGATTCTACATACTTCTTCTCCTATCCTGCCTTGATAGCTTTTGGCTTCACAGGCTTGATTTATGCTTCCTCAAAGGGTAAGGTTTTATTCCCTGAATTATTATTTCTTTTGCAGTTCCACTGTGGTAAATCCAGCTTCCACTGTGATTGATATGTCCGAGGAAAATACACGGAAATCACCTGTGTTTCCCGCTAAGGTAGATTGAGCCCAGACTTCAAAAATCTCATTTTTGGTGGGAATGCTATTTTTAAAAATTTTATCAAAGCACCATGAAATAAAGATAATTTTATAGGACTTTTTTTGGTAGCTGATATAGATCATTTTCTACTATTTAGTGTAAGAAGTCACTCTTGTTGTGGGAAAAATCGATGACTACCATGTTACCACATTGCTGAAGACCCAGAATTCTTGTTCTAGAGAGGTCTGAAGCTATTTGGTGCTGTTTCTTTTAAGCATATGGAATGTGGCTCGTTAGTTCCATGTCAGTTCTTATTCCTACTCATAGCTTCCAGAATCTCTGTTAGAGGTCAACTTCTGGGAGGGAATTGCCAATTTGTGAAAGTTTAGACTGTGAACATTGATATTCACTCTTACATTAATAAAAAAAAAATCTCTATTTACTGATTTTCTATCATTAGAATTGATGATTGTAACAATGACTGTATCTTCTGAGTCCTTAGGAAAGATCAATTACATTTATATTTTGTATAGCTGTAAACTAGCACAATGAGAGTCTGATGTGATAGAGTACTGATGGGAATCTTGACCTGGTTAGAAACCCAGCTTTGCCTTGACCTTTACCAGGTCTTTGATATTCCCAGGGCCAAATTTTCTCATCTGTAAAATGTGGGATTTTTATTTGAATGCCCATTTCTTTCTTTTTTCTTTTTTTAAGGAATTAATTTATTTTTTAGTTGAAAATTTGAATGCGTGTTTCTACTCTAACTTGTAGGACTCTGGCATTGAATATCTTTTGTACAACTTTTTTGTATGGCATATATGGTAATCTTGTGCTAACCACATTAATCAGTATAACCATTTTTCAAACATGCCAGATAATAGAGTTTACTGGATAAAACTATCAAATATTGGACATAATAAGTATTTGCTAACACTGAGTTGCTGTTAGGACATTTAAAATAAGTTTAATAAACAATATTTTTCCCCAGCAAAGGAAAAATCCATTTAATAGCTCCAAGTTGCCAGAAGATCATTTATTGCAACAAACAAAAAATGAACAGTCAAAAAATGGAAGAGCTGGCTTATTTCAGACTTCAAAAGAGGGTAAATATTATTTTTATGGACTTAGATATTTTTATCTTTGTTATCTGTGGACTAAGGGAAATTCTCAGAGTTCCTTTCACTAAAGTAACTTCCAAGAGAAAGTGAAAAGTCCTGATGCTTTTCTTGTTCCATTATTCCCATTGGTTTCCTCCACGAGGGAGAAGATGCAGAAATTTTAGAAACTGGAAGTTTATACATTCCAGTCTTGGAGCTGCCACTTCTTATGTGACTGCCATGCCTTGGGTTCCCTTGTCAGTGAACTAGGAAATTTTTGACCAGAGGCATTGAGTCTTTCACTTAACAGTGTTTATTGGATGCCTATCATGTGCTGACATGGTTCTCTCTTTAAAATGAAAAGAGGTTGCCTCAAGAAGAAGTCCACTTGACAATGTTATGATACTCTAATCTGTAATCATCAGCCCCATTGCCCAGGAGCATTTGATCAGGTTTGTGGCTTAATTAATTTAAGGGTGCCTCTTATGGAATTTTACTGTTTGTACCTATTGTTTGGAGGAAATACTAGACAATTCAATCTCTTCAAAAGCAGCTGTAAGAAGATTGCATAAGCTTTAAAGATTGGTCAAGGAGTAAAAAAATTAACAATTGAACAGTGGAGCTAGGGTTTTCAATTAGCCTGCTAATATTAGTATATTTTTCACTGGGCGTACTTTTACTCCATAAAATATTTTGAAGGGAAAAAAAAAATCACTAGAACATGTTGTTCTTAACTCTTTTTTTAAAGGTCAAGTTATTTATTGTCTTTAAATTATTCTAAAGCATTCTGTTATATTGAGCTATGCTTCATTTTGTACTTCACGTATTTTAGTATTTAAAAAAAATTTTTGAATTAAAATGTATTGGTGTACATATTTATGGGGTACAGCGTTATATTTCAATATATGTATAGAGGGGTTGACTGGTTAGCTCAGTTGATTAGAGTGTGGTTCTGATAACACCAAGGTCAAGGGTTCAGATCCCTGCACCGGCCAGCTGCCAAAAAAACAAAAACAAAAACAAAACAGTACATGTGTACAATGTGTAGTGATCAAATCAGAGTAGTTAGCAAATTCATCATTGCAAAAATTTATTTTTTCTTAGTGATGAGAACATTTGAGTTCCTCTATTCTAGTCATTTGAGAACATACTATAAATTATTGTTAATTATAGTTGCCTGGGACTACTGTACACCAATAGAACATATTTTTCCTATCTAGCTGTAATTTTGTGTTCATTAACCAACCTTTCCCTTCTCCCCTCCCCAGCCTCTAGTAACCACAGTTCTACTCACTACTTGTAAAAGTTCTTTTTTTTTTTCTTTTAGCTCCCACATGTGAGTGAGAAGATGCGGTATTTATCTTTCTGTGCTGACTTATTTCACTTCACATAATGTCTTCTAGGCTCATCCAGGTTACCACAAATGACAGGATCTCATTCTTTTTCATGACTGAAGTAGTATTCCACTGTGTATATATGCCACATTTTTTTAATCCATTCAGAGTAATTTCACTGTCCTAGAAATATTCTGTGTTCTGATGCATGAATTTTTAAAGGCTTTTGCATTAGCTCTGCACTTAATGCTACCTACTTTACTGTTTTTAATATTTTAATACTTTTACTAAATATAGGTTAAGTTTATGATGCATATTTTAAATTGTAGAGTTACTTCCCATTTAGTATATCACCTAATGTGTTTTAATTTTCAGGTGAATTGTCTGAGTCAAAAGAAAAGCCATCTGTCCCAAATGTTTCAAGCCAGAAGTTAGAGAAAGCAAAGCAGACTTTGCCAGGCCCTGTGAATGGGTCCCAAATCAAGGCTCCAATCCCCAAAGCCAGGAAAATGATCTACAAATCAAATGATCTAAAGCAAGATGTTAATCAGTCTTTTCCTGGACAAAGGACATACCCCCTCAGTGCAAAAGGGGCTCCGAGAGGGATCCTCAAGCGCAACTCCAGTTCCAGTAGCACAGACTCAGAAACTTTTCGTTTGAATCACAGCTTTGAACCAAAAAGCAAAATTGTGTCACCTGGCCTAACTATTCATGAGAGAATTTCTGAGAAGGAGCATTTGGAAGGTGACTCTCCTCTGAACTCACTGGAGCCACTAAAGCATGTGAGATTCTCTGCAGTAAAGGATGAACTTCCACAGAGTCCTGGGCTAATTCATGGTCGGGAAGTGGGAGAATTTAATGTTTTAGACTCTGACAGGTTGAAGAATGCAACGGAAGATGTAGGGGACATAGATGAGTTTCGGAATGACCCTAAGCCTTCCCAATATAGAAAGCCTTTGCCTTTTCCTCAGTCAGCCTCAAGCCCAAGTGTATCAGAAAATGAAATACATCAGCCAATGACTTCTGGTTCTTTTCCAACTGATGGACTCCATTCTCACTCAGAAGTTCTAACTGCAAGACCACAGTCCACTGAGAATTTTCCCACCATCAATGAACACAAAGCTAAATTATCAGAATTAACAAGACTTGAATCAGAATTGTCTAAAAGCCCTGCTGGTAAGAGAGTTGTCACTATCAGGTTATAAAAACTGACCCAATGGGCTTGGAATGGCTAGGCCATCCAACCCTGTAGGAGCCCAATTTTGTCTCTGTGGCATTCCAGCCAGAATTCAGACAGATGCCACTGGGGAAATTTATACCTCTTAATGGGTTTAGAGGTTTCCTTCAATCACCAATGACTAAAAGAACCAGGACAGCACAGTTTCTGGCCCATTATGATTTACTCTAAAAAAAGTAACTATCAGTCATTTAACTAAACAAATGACAGTGTTTTGAGTTAAATCAAGGTGTATGTGTGTGTATAAAATTAAAGAAATGCTTTTTATAGAGTAAATATATTATTACTCACCTAATGCATGTTTATCAATTATCACTTCACCAAATTTTGGGTTGTCTTGTGATCTCAAGAGAATCTTCACTTTCTTAGCCTTGAAGGATGGGCAACTAGAATTTTGAGTACTTGCTATGAAAAAGCCTCAGACTTTGACCTGCCCAGGGCCTTCAGCCATTTGTTCTTAGACTTTAAAAGCTCTGAAGGAACTTTCTGCTTCAGCTGGTGTGAGTTGAGAGGCACCGAGGGTATTGATTCTCCTGCTTTCTAGCCCTCTCTTGAAGGTCTTACAACTCCCAGGGGATGCCTCCAACTACTTTCTCAAACCTATATTACTTCCGAATTTTTATGTTTTACAAAACAGAAACAAGGGCTGGCCAATTAGCTCAGTTGGTTAGAGCACAGCCTTATAACACCAAGATCACATTCAGATCCCTGAACTGACCAGCTGCCAAAAAAACCCCCCCAAAAACCCAGAAACAATGGGAAAAATCATGCTGTGTATTCTCTCCCATTTTCAATAATTCTGCATCCAACCCTATGATTATTTCTTTATAGTCAGGAAAATTTACAGTAGCAACAACCAAGTTTCTAACTCAGTTGCTCTCCCTCACCCTTTTTAGTCAATATTAGGTTAATCCTGAGTCATTTTTGCTCAGCCGTAGAGTTTCATACGTGTTCAAGTCAATCCACTTCTTAAAAGACAAAGCACCTCCCTGCCCCCCACCCCGCCAGACATTTTAAATCTTTTGAACACAACAGAACATTTTGTAAAAAATTAAAAATTAACAAGTGCTTCTTCAAGAAATTAAAGAACTCATATGAAAGGACATTACTAACATTTGGCTAAACATTAAGAGATAATTTCATGATGTTTATCTAAATTTTTATTCAAAAAATGAAAAACTCTTTGGTAATATTTCCCTTTATTATAATTAATAGAAAGAATTTAATAAGCTTTTCCTGTTTTTGAAACTGCACCTGCTTTTTTACAGACTCTCTTTATGATTTTGTGTTTACTTATTTGTGCTTTCTAATTTTTAAATCCCAACTGATCATTACATTTAGGAGGAAGACATCATCAGCTAAACCCATTTTGATTGACAGCCCTGCTGGTCTCAGATAGTGCTTGTAAACAAAGTTCCACTTGCTCATTAATGTCCTGCTTTTTCCCTTTTTGCTTACCACAAAAATATATACAAGTAAATACTGGAATATAAAAATAAAACCAGGACCAAAAAAAGTGGTAAACTGTAAGTGTGTGAATCATAAAGGTTTGACTTTAGCTCTGAGCTTCAGGACAGTCACTGATCACACTGGAGAAAACAAAATGAAAGAATTCCTCAGAGGAAACAATTACCTGGCATTGAATATTTAAAATAACTCTTCTTATTTTAAAAGTAGTAACTTTCACTGTAAAACATTTAGGAAGAAAAACACACAGAATAAAGAATATCTCATCCGTGATGTCATCACTCAGCATTAACTATTGCTAATGTTTAGTTGTAGAACCTTCTAATAATTTTTAGGCATGAATGTAATTTGTAAATTGTGTTTATACTGCCCAGACTTCTTCTTTCATTAACAGTATATCACAGACATTTTTTTCATCATCATTAAATAGTCTGTAAATAGACTAACACAGAATTCTTAAAGATTTCTCAAAGGAACTTCACAGTTATTGGCATATAGTTAATAGTACAACATGTACTTGAGGAAGAAAGCCAATATCTACTATGTGCCAATTATTGTAGAAAACGTTTGTTGTTTTCACATTTAGAGTTGATAATTAAAATTAAAGATTTAATTTTATTAACTGACATGTCCTCCAGTTCATTTGAAATGTAGCTGACTTAAAATTTCAGCTCAGACAGTTTTTAGAAACATACTTGTACATGTATCACATAGCTTAGCAGTTTAAGGAAAAGGAAAACTGCTAAAACATCTGAGCCTCAACTAAAGGGTCTTAACTAAATGCCTGAGTTCCCTCATCCAAATGTACTATGCTCCCTGTGATTAAGACACAGAGAAGACTGTCTGTGCTTTCTTGACAGCTTAGAAAGAACTTAAACATCCTTCTCTAGCCTCCTAGCCACTGGTTAGCAAACATCAGGGAACAGGTAGAGGTTCCATTCTCCAACAATCCTCATTTTATTTGGCTCACAGAAATAACTTCTAACTTACAAATGGTAGAAAGGATATGGGGCATAACGGAGGGGTCTGTTGGGATCATGGTTCTCAAGCTCCAGTGTACAAAATGATCGCTAGGATAGATGTTAGGAAAGATTCCCTGGTCCCATCTTCAGAAATTCTAGTTCAGTGTATCAGAAGTAAGGTCCAGGAATGCAAACATGCTTGTTGTCCCATTCAAATGTTCTGGAGGAAATTCCTTTTTTAGTCTTACTTGAAAGTTGTTTTTCTAACTCCTGAAATCACTTAAGTCTGTGCTTCTGAAACTTGAATATAAGCCTCCTCTAGGGTTTATGACAGTGTGCCAGGGGATGGGTGAAGTCCCAAAATCAGCATGGCGGATCTTGCTGTAGTGTCAGTTTTATGCAAAGATTTGCGAGTAGGAGAAAACTAATATTTAAAATATAACATGGAGCAGAATGCAAAATTCACATGAATTTGTTAAATGAACCAGGAATTTCAAAGAAATTTCCCAATTAGGTCTACACCATGTACTTCCAGGGATGTACATTTACCTTCCTTTACAGTCATAGGGCACCTTTGGTAGAATACCTTAAGTAGGACGACTTACACTATAACTCCTGAAAAATGCTGGTGTAAACTGGTGGTACAGAAAGGCAAATACAAAGTGCCTTTTAAAAAAGATAATGTGAACAATTGAATAATAATTCTTTAAGCATTCTTTTTTCTTATTTAGAAAAGCATTTCTATGTTGCAGATGAACTGTCTCATTGTCTTGAGCCTGAGCCATCTCAGGTGCCAGATCGAAGTTCTAGAGACCATCAGCAAGGTAAGCCCCCTCCTCTCACTGCTCTAAAAGCTGAGATATCCTCACGCTCTGGTCCAAATGCCACTGAGATGAGGAAGACAACTGATGATTCCATATCTAAAGTCCTAGACTGGTTTAACCGAAGTTCTCATTCAGATGACGGTAACTCATTCCTCCCACATCCCGGAAGAATAGAGCCCAAAGAAAAAACAGACTCAAAATCACAGGTTGCTATTGCCTTGGTGACAGATGATACCAGTCTAAAAGAAAATGGCTCAAAGGCCCTATCATCTACCAAAGTTGAACTGAAGCCTGTGAGATCTGATTCAACGTTCCAGGGAGAAGGAGATATGCTGCTTTCTACAAATTTCCAAGATAATGATGTGAATATCAAATCCAAATCTATGAATTTGTTCCAACAAGACACCCCAAAAGAAAGCCCAGGTATATTGCAGCCATTTGAAAGCTATGGTAGCCCAAGTCAAGGGAGTGAAAATATGGACTACAGACAAGGTTCAAAAAGCATAAGAGAAAGAAATGGGGAACTTCCCCCAATTAGTCACTGTTCCTACAGTGTTCTCAAAGGATCTGATTCAGAAGACCAAGTGCCATGTGACACTAGGAATACTGGCAGTTTGGGTGAAGAAGAACTGAAGCTTCATGTTCATGAAAAAAATAGAAGAAACTCAGACGTAAATTCTGACTCTTCAATAATCATCAAAGAACAAAGTTTGAAAGATGACATGAAAACAGACAGAAAGAGCAAAGGAAGAAATACTTACATCTTGAAAGCTTCCTTAGAGCCAGAGAATATTCAGTCACCACCTGGGGCTGCCAACTGTGGGTCTCCTTGGAAGAAACCTGAGGTCCAACTACAAGAAGCTGGTGAGGTTCCCAAGAACCAAGTGCAAAGAGAGAAATACAAAAGAGTGCGTGACAGGATATCCTTTTGGGAAGGAGAGAAAGTTGCTGCTAAGTTAACTCATAAAGAACCCACACCTTCATGCAGCTCGGAACAAATTTCTGCTAAAGTATATCAGCCAGTGAAGTCACAGAGTGTGTCCAGGGATGGTTTATCTACAGGCCAGAGGGAATATAATCTAGTCACTGCCAAACTAGTGGTCCTAGATGAGGACGATCAAGCACCCCATCTCTCCAGTTATTATTCCTCAAATAGACCTACAGAGACCAGTCCCCAAATATTAGGTCTATCCAAAAACTATCCTTCAGCTGACCAATCAGTTAAAGTATTTCAAAATAAGATAAATGAGCCTGTAAAAAGATTGCCAGTGGCAGACAATTTGCATTCTAGAAGAGACATTACTTTACCAGCACTGCAACATCCCTCAAATGTTGGGAATGAAATACATACCCCTTGGGAGAAAGACAGATCTCTAATTGGTGAATCAAATGCCAACTTTAAAGTTATGTCCCTCAAGGAAAGAATGGATGAACCCAATACAGAACAGGTCTACAGTCACTCTCAGTTTGAGAAGGTGAGAACATTTTGGGACTTAGGAGCTAATTCAAACAGTAAGTATAATGATGAGAAGAATACTACCACAACAAGCCAGAAAAATTCTGTGCCTTTTAATAGCCAGAAATACAAGGAATTCAGTGACATTAAACCATCCCAAAAAACTCATGAAGTAGAGGCACTTCTAAGCCAAAAAAAAGTTATGGCAAGAGAGGAAATGGAGAAATTAAATTCAAAGTGCATATTTCAGGTGCTACCAGATGAAACCACATTCTCCTTGAGACCACCCAGGAATTCAGCTCATCGGTTGCCAGGAAATGAATCATCAAATGAAGATGTGGAAAAGAATATGGAATGGTTTGTTACTCCAGTGTTCACGGAAGAAAAGGATTACTCAGACCAAGAGATTCAAGAATTTATAGTGAAAACAAGTGTTTTGTCTAATGACTACAGAGACACTTTTAATGACAGTTTACAGAAGCTGCTTTCAGAAGCTTCATCACCAGCAATCCAATTTTTTAGTGGAAAAGTTCATGGGAAAAGAGTGATTGAACCAGGCGTTTCTGAAAATAGGAAATGGTCTCAAAAGATAGATTTTATTGATACTGAGGAAGAAATCAAAGGACCTAAGGAGATCACTAATGAGCATGTGGACAAAATAGTAGCTCCTCCAAAAGTCAACCAGAACACTTTGTCTGCTAGTCTAGACAAACTCCTGAAGGAAGCAACTGGAACTTCACCCTCTCCCTTGCACAGCAAGTTGGAACCCGTTTCCACTAGAACCAACTCTGAGCCTGAAGATGGTAGATTTTTTGAAAAAGGGATAGAACAGAGTCACAATGCCTCAGCCTATCACAAAGAGACAATAGCCCCTTTTCCAGAGGGGGATGGAACTTTGGGAAATACAGCTCTCACCCAGAAAGCTGAAAGTGGTGAGTACCAGCTCAGTACAGAGAACTTGCTTCAGATGGCTGCAGAAGGTTCTCACCCACTGGATCAGTCTTCCCATCTTCACAGAAAGGGTTCATCTGGGAATGTGAGCAATTCTCCCCAAGATATGCCTTTTTCCCAGGATGCTCATCTGGCTGTCCAGGATAGGGTGGTACTTTCTCAAAGGGAAATTTCAGAGACTGTAGAGAAAGTCAGTTGTCCACCCAAACCTGCACTGAATGATGTAAATGCTGCATTACAGAAACTGTGTAGAGAAGCTTGGTTGAGTTATCCAGCTGGGAGAGAGGAAGGTCCTGGACAGGTGAAAGCAGAATTTCCTGAAGGAGTTCAGGCAGCAGGTAGCCCCGCAAATCCTCTGGGAGTGATCTCACCCTGGGCTACAGTGGACACCATAGTTCCAGACAGAAAGGATTTTTATTCCTTCAATGTGGTTCTTGATAAAACTCGTGAAGTTGGATCTCATTTAACTGCCCAAATGTCTCCTTCAGAACAGACCCTTAGCTCATCTGTCCATACTGTTGCTCAGCAGGGCAAAGCGCTACCTCAGGAAGTGGCAGAAATTGGGAGAACAGTTATTCAACCCAAATCAGAGTTCCTTGCATTCAGTGCTGGCTTAGAAAAACTACTGAAGGAAACAACTGAAACCTCCCCTGCAGAACATGAAAGTGACGTAGGGACTCTTCCTCCATCAAAGTTAATAGGTAGTAATGAGGAGCCCAGGCAAGCTGCTTCTGAATTTCATCTTGAGGAAATAAAAGAAACAGTAGAAAAGGCCGATGCTCCATCAAAAACTGAGAGTGCTTTTGATACTGGTTTTAAGAAACTCCTTAAAGAAACATTTGAAGCTCCTCCTTATCAGCTGCAGGTGTCAGTGAAGGAAGAAACTCCTGAGAAGGAGCCTGTGTCACAGTCAGAGCAGGCCAGGTTCTTGGGGACAGTGCCCCATTTTGACGGGGCAGCCTCAGAGGCCTCTGAAATGAAGGTTAAAAATAATGGTTTGGAATTTAAAGTTAACCAGTGTGATAAAGTATTGGGAGGAGACAAAGCTGTGACTGATTTATCAGTTGATCTTTGTAATTCTGAAAGTGGATTTGAGATCCCTGGAACCCCACAACTTTATGTGAACCATAAAATAGGGACCACTACAACTATAAAACCCCCAGAAGACAGGGACAGTGAAAGTGAGGTTGCAGGGGCACCAGGGGGTTTTCAGGAACCTGGTTTTGAAGAGACTTCTGAAGCAATTAGTGTGTCCAGAAATAGGCAACCCATTCCTCTGCTGACAAACAAAGAAAACCCTACAAAAATAAGTAAAGTTGAATTGATTCTGGCATCACCATATAAAAAACAAGTGAAAGAGGAAGAAAAAGAAGGTTTCTCTGACTCTGATATTTCAGATGGAAATACCAGTTCTAATGCAGAAAGCTGGAGAAATACCTCCAGTGAGCATTTTGAAATTTTTAACCCATAATGAGTCTGCTTTATGGAATGCTGATATAAGGTTGATTTTTTTAAAAAAAATTGGGATTAATTTGATATTCCCAAATAATGACAAATTCTTATCACTTCAGTTTTCCTGAGCCTTTCTTCATAAAAACATTTCATTCATATTCTTTAAACAAATGAGTTACATAGAAACAGCTTTACTTCAAGGCTCTGTTTCAGAGTCTGATCTTAATTCTCATTAATGTACCTATAGAATTGTTAGGTTTCAAGAATATTTTTAAAGTAACTTTTTTGGGTTTAGGAAGCAGCTTTAAAATACTTAAGCCAATTTTCCTCCTGGAAATAATGAAAATTTATTTCTCAATTGGCAATGCTCATAGAAGTCTCTTGTAAGATTTGTGGCAAGAAGATGCTACACATGGGCACAGATTTCCCATTTAGGAGCTATATTGTACCACTGTGGTAGCTAAATACCAGGGACACAGTGCAAGGCTGGAGCTTTCCTTCCCTCGGATACCGTGTGCTTTGGTGTTTTTGTTGCCATTTTGTCCCTCTCATTTCCAGTTATCTGTACAATCTTCCCCTTCTAGAGTATGACTCTGGCCAGATGACTTCGCCCAATTCCACTTAAGGGCAGCGCCTGGCCTGCTGCATTTCTTTGGCTCCAGCCTTGGCTACGTTGACGAAGATCTTAATATATCACTGCATTTATCTAAGTGGACTTGTGGGTACTGCTGTCAGCCAGGCTATGCAACACAGGGCTTGTCTCAGTTCACTATTCTGATCAACACTTAGGCATTTTAGCAGAGAAATCCCGGAGCAAATAGGATTGAGAAGTTACCTGATTAGAATGATGCAATGATAGAGGATGCTCTCTTGGTGGGACATTTTAACCAAAGCTGCACAATTGATGTTGATCACCTTCTTTGTAGTTTAATAATTATCATTTTCTAGCTCCCTTCAGTCTTTACTGAATGGCTGACTTGTGAGGCTTAGGTTCTTCAGTTAAGTAGCTGTAGGGTCTCTTCTTGAACACTGACCAGAGAATCCACCTTTAATTCTAATTAAAGGTCAAGCCCCTTTAATAAATGTTGCTGGTAGAAAAAAGGAAAATGAAATACCAGTTTCTGAAACCAGACATATACAAGAAAAAAGCCAACAAATTAAACTTGTGGTGAGGTAGACTCTTACTAAACTGCCTTGTGAGTTACTAGGGTAAATTGATCCGTAGGAGGAGGAGGGCTTGAAAATTTGTGCTTAGAGACTATCACCCAATGTGTATAGCTGCTCTTATAGTATACCTGCATAACTGATTGAATGGCAAAAGTCTCTCTAAAAAAGAAATAATATTAAATAATCACTTAGAGCCCAGAGAAGATATTTTAACATTATAAGCCAAATAAGAAGTATAAAATGATGCAATCATGGTTTTATATTTGCTAACCCAAACTATTATTTTAAAACAAACTGTGGTAGAGGTGGGGTGAAAGTTGGGGAGGAGCCTAACTACAAGGGTAACACAATTTTGGTGAGCAATCTGACATGTTTGGCTTGTGGCTGAACACTTAACCAACCAGTACCTCAATATGCTCCTTCGGGGGGAAAAAAGATTCCAGTTTTGGAAATGCTGGGAGACTGTGCACATTATTAGCATATTAAAGTCCCTGAGAAGGACTGCATTAAGAAACCTTTTAAATTTGAGCAAACAACATCCCAAATTCAATTCATTTTACAATCTGTTTGCTGTGGAATGCCTATTAACATTGGGCCAGAGCTGGAATGAATTTCAGGAAATTATTGTCTAGAGAAGTGATTCTTAAATTCATTGATTTATTAATTGACTCATTCATTACTAATTCAGCAAATATTTCTGAAGTGCCTATTGCCAGCCACTGTTCCAGGCTCTGAGCATACAACAGTGATAAATGTCAATACTCAGACCAGGGATTATCCATGATGGAGTTTTTACTGTCAAAACAGAAAAATTAAGGACTATTTAGAGAATTTTTTTTTGTAAATTTAGATGTATTTAATATAAGGACTGTCCTTATTCTGAGATTATGGCCTTGTTCCCCCCACCCCGCTTTTGGTTCTAAAATGCCTTTCCTTTTATAAAATAAAGGCATTGGTAAATGATAGGATTTCTGCCCCGCCCCCCGCCCTCCTACACACACACTTTAAGATACCTTAGTAAAATAAAAAGTTAACTACCCTATGTTATTTCCCAACATTTTGTTGGAAATTTTACTAGATCATGAACCCCAGAAAGCCAACATCCATTAATCTGGAGAACCTACCCGTCTTCGTACCCAATTATACACAGATGTTAAACATCTGAATTCTGTCTTCCATAGTTTTCAGCTAATTTTTTTAATGCTCCTAAAATAATTTTGTGGCTGTTTTCAAAAGCAAGAATGTTAAGTAGGAAGATTTGACATTTGGCATAGAAGAAATCATTTGCCTAAAATAGAGGTGTAAACAACTAAGAGATCATATTTCTATTAATGTGTTAATCTTGTTTCTATATGGTTTATGTTTGCAAATATTTCTTGACCAGAAAAACTATTTTTTAAAGGGTATATTAATAATGGAGAAATTTTATTTTCTTCTGTGAAGTAAGTGCTTCTTAGTGTAAAAGAAAGGAGGCTTATGGCATAAATGTCTCTTTTCAACCTACATTTCAATATCCATTGGTTATTAAGAGGGTTTTTTTTGTGTGTGTGTATTGTGCAGTGTTCATCAGTTTTGTCTTATGACAGGTTCAGAAGAACTCAGTCCTGTTTTGAAAACTTTGGAAAGGAGTGCTGCTAGGCAAATGCCTTCCAAAAGTCTAGAAGACATTTCATCAGATTCATCAAGTGAGAATAAAGTTTGCCCCACTGTTTATGTCCTGTCTAAGCTTTAAAATGCTTATGTGCTCTTCTGTGGCCTCACTGCCTGCTGTTGTGCACTGAAACCCCGAATGGGGGTTAACAGATGAGAATAACCTTTCCCAAGTGCGCTGAAGAGGCTTGCCCTAAAGTGGCTGGAACTTTGCTTTTAAAATTAAGCACGAGGTTTGGTTACTAGAACACTAGGTTTCCCTAAATCAAAGAATGCTAGTTTGAGTGTTTATTCAAGTACAACGAGTTTTAACAGATTGTGGTAACTAGTAGTACCAGTGGAACTACTAGCAATAGCTAACATTTATTGAGTATCATATGCCAAAACTTGGTTAAGAGCTTTACATATATTATCTCATTTAGCCAGCACAAACAACCCTGTGAGAGATGAATTGTTGTTATCCCCATTTTACAGATGAGGAAAATGAAGCTCAGAGAGGTAAAATAACTTGCTTAGTATCACATAGCAGACCTTGAACTCAAAATTAAAAGACTACTGTCAAGAGCATTAATGAAATGGACATGTTATGTATGACACCGTTGGCTGTCTGAAGAATTTCACATGATATGTTGGAGTTTAATTAGTCCCTGGCTTCAAGGACGTTCCTTTCTTTTTTATCTCTTCTTTTCTGTTCACACATTTCTTTTGGATACTGGAACTATAAGCCCAAAGGCTACCTTACGTGCAACACTTTAGGGGCACCATTCCTCACTGGTGGCTTCTTTAATTGGTGAAGAATTTCTTGAGTATTAACAGAAAACAATGTATATTGAGACTTTGGGTCAGACAAACGGACTTAGAAACCATGACTTCTAGGGGTTTTGTTTTTACTGTTTTTAAGCTAAGATGCATCCCCTTGCATGAGAAAAATTAAGTGAAAGTTAACCCCTGCCAAACTCATATAATTGATAATTGACCATTGTCATGTTTAGGATATTTTTTATGCATCTCAATTTGATACTAAAAAGTCAGAGGTTAAAAAGGAAAAGAAAAAAGAAAGCCACTTTATCAACCAATTCCTAAAATTCAGGAATTCCCAGAGCTCTAAAGACAGTATTTCTGATTTGGAATGCAGTCCTAGTCCTAACCCTTTCAAGGATCTTGGAGTCTGAGGATTGGAAGGGACCTTGAAGGTCACCCATTTCAACCTCCCCTCAATGCAGAAATTCCCTCTAAAGCCTTTTCAACAGGTGGCCAGCCCCCACATCCGCCTGAATGCTTCCAGAGAAGGCGAGTCCAATCTTTTGTTGGGCAGCACTGATTGTTCTTCCTTATGTTGGGGTTGGGCCCTGAGGAAGAAAAACACTCGACAACAATTGTCCGGTTTAGCAAACCTCTTGCGTGTAAAGCATGAGGCTATTTCCATGGTGCAGCCTTAAACTACTCAGGAATGTATAGGGTTAAAAAAAAAAATCACCATCAGCTGACGGGTATTCCTGCACGCTCCCTTCCAAATACCGATACCCACTCTCACAGTAGCCTGCCAAGATTCCACTTAGCAGCTGGTCCCCAGTTAGATCTCTTCAGTTGACTTCCCAAGCAAGCCTCCCAGAGGCATATGCAAACGATGATGCACACACACAAATATTTGTTAATGACCATGGGTTTGGGAAGGTGTTAGTCATGGCTAGCATCTTACCCTTTTCAGAAGAATAGAGAGGCTGTTGCAGCCCCATGCTTTCTCCTGCTGCCAGGCGATCGCTTGCTCTGAGCTAACCCTCTAACCCTTGGGAGTCAGTGTGCAGCAGTGTGCTGATGTGAGCTGCATCGGGACTGAAATGGGAGCTCCGGCTGTGGCACTGGCTCAAGTAGCTAATCTAAAGAGAAAGTATTTGGGGGAAGACATCTTGGTTGCACCCCTCACTGCATCTTGACTAATTGCTTCCAACTCCGGGGGCTTCCAGGGACAATCTCATTGTTCTTTTCTCTCCAAGGGTCAGCCATGTTAACCATTTGTTAATTTCTCCTGAACAGATCAAGCAAAAGTAAATAATCTGCCAGAAGAATTAGTACGTAGTGCTGAAGATGGTAAATATCTTTATGTATTTGCATGTCTGTCTGTGTGTTAAGTTCTGGGGTGATTTGGGCAGTCACTGGGACGCAGCTGTTGGATAAATAGAAGAACGTCATTTACAACTATGTGGTGAATAGTGCCTATGTTATCATAAAATGGTTCTTACTTGGTGCATTTAATACTGTTTGTATTCTTAAGGCTTCTGCTGGTGATACTATTGTGAGGATCTCATCAGAGACCCTTGGGAAGCAAGGGTTTCTATAAATAGGAAATTGTATTTCTGTGGGTATGAGCTGATTTTTGCTACTCTGACTTGCAGAACTCCTTGTGAAGGCAGAAAGAGTGAAGTGGGTTCCTGGGATAAGTTACTCCTGTGTTTGAATCTCAAGTCTCAGCATTTACATCTCTCTGGGCACGTGTGATAAAGCCTTAAGTTCAAAGGAAAGGGTCCCTAAATAACTAAATATAGACTGAGGGTGAAATTAATTGATTCTGAATGTTAAGGAGCCAGAAAATCTTGAAGCTTGTCAATGGATTAGATATTACTTGGTTCTGTTATAAAATGAACAGGGTAATAGTGCCTTGGTGGGAGGAGGGATGGAAATGAGTCTGATTTTTATAGTTCAGAATTTATGCAAATTTATATTTGTTAAATTTTTTGCTAAATTGCCTTTACTGTAATCATAAAAAGGTATTCTCCCTGAGCTTTCCCATATAAAATGCAGCAATAGAGCTCCTCTAAGGTCATTCCTTACTTTTATGTAATAGTTTTTGTCTTTCTCAAATTTTGTATGTACAACAATCTCATTCAAGTAGGTGGGACAGGGATTTTTATCTTCATTTTGCAGATAGAAAAGTCACCTAATTTCTCTGAGCTTTTCTTATGATCCGGTAGCTAGTCTGTTAGCTGCAGGGCTGGAATAGAATCTCAGCTTCATTACTCTTACTCCAGGGATCCTTTTCATTTTTCATACTGTGGTTTCGTGAATTAAAGAAAAGATGCTACATATCTCCTATGCTGGATCTTAGATTTTTAGCTGACCTCAAAGAGGCTAATGAAGAGTTATACTGGGGAATGGGTGAAAGCAAGCAGAAAACCTGTCAGATGTATTGTGCAGTCTCAGTTGTGAAACTGACATTTGAGCTTTACTTTCATGTTTCTTTAATCCTTCTGGTAAAATGGTATTTATTCTCAGTGTTGCTCTTCTGAGTAGATCAAAAAGCAGATCAGGAACCAGATACAAATGAATGCGTACCAGGAAGTGAGTAGTAGGATCTTTTTTTACTAATGCCTAAATGTTCCACGCTATGTGGTGTTAAATATACTGAAATAACTAACCCCATTAATAATGCAGCACTTATTATGGGTACTAAACTCCTGCAGCTTGCAAAACTATTTCATTCTGTTAAGGGTTTTATTAAAAATATTTTACTACTGTTTGTGTTGAAAGAATAATTTGTGGTTCCACTGAGAGCTATATATTTTAATATATATACATGTTATTGCTGAGTGTTATTGTACTTTTGTCAGTCTCTCTGCTCTTTGAGTCTTTGCTTAAAATCAAATTGGCACCTTCTAATTTCATTTGGCTTTTAAGTTGCAGTATAGTCTTAAGAATAGGATCTCTTGTGCCTTCTAGACGAGACTGTAGACGTGAAGCAATTTATAACTTATCTGGATCTAAGAAAGAACTGTATTTTGACAGTATGTAGAATGGTTGTATGTGCCTCTATAGGTAACTATAAATGCAAATTTTATTACGTCCAGAGTTTAAACTTTGAGGTTTAAAACTGGACTCAAATAGTATGTATTCAATGTATAAAGCAAGTGAACATCTGGATCTAAAAAATAAATGTGTACTTGTGGTGACTAATTAATGTCCACCACCAAGCAAAGATAATGTTTGTTTACTCTTTTCTATTAAATCTTAAGATAACTCTACTTAGCTATGACTACTGTCTTAAGGACAAATAATCCATTAAAAACGTGCTATGGGGCTAGCAAAGTATGCAGATATGTATGTTTGACTTAGCTGCCCCGTTTCAGTCAGTTTTATCAACCTGGGCACAGAAGACAGGAAAATGATAATACCTATGCCTGCCCTCAGGTCCACAATATTTTTCCTTTTTTTTTTTTTTTCCTGGGGGAGCAGCTGGCTGGTTGAGGAGTCCACAATATTTTTAATAACAATTTTCCAACAGTCTTTGGATGTGCTAAAAGGCCTTAATGAGGAAGGAAGCTAAATAAAGGAGCCATTAGATAAACAATGTGCTGATGCTAGAAGTCAGTAACATCTAGTATGAAATATGAAATTTTGCTCATGAGATTCTCCTGACAGCAGTGAAGGTGCTGAGCTTTGGCACATGACTTGACAAATTCTTAAGAACTGCCTAGGAAAGAAGACAGTCCAGGCTCTGGCCCTTGTGAGTATGTGCTCTCAGTCTGGCTGCTGCAGAGGAAACAAGACTTCTGTCCTTAAGGAGTGTTGGGTAAAGAGGCTTTTCGAGTTGTTTTTGAGCTGGTATATATTTACCTTGGTGCATCTTACTTTATCTTGCTGTGTTTTGTTCAACGTTTAACCTGAGGAGTGAAAGCAAAACATACATAGACATATATGCTTATGTATCTTTATCTTCATCCATGATCTCTTAATTGGCTTAGTTATTGGTCAAGGCAAACAGGCTAATCATTTACTGATCTCTGAGTAAATTAATTTTTCCCTTCTTAGTGATATTTTCAAAAAAACTCTCAGTGCCCTTTCACTAGTAAAGAGTATATTATTACCACAAGACAAAATCAAATACAGGATCAAAACATAAATAACGAAAGCCAAAAATGTAAAATTCACTACATTTGAGTAGTGGGTAAATGGAATTTGGTCCAACAAATCTACTTTGAAAATAATAGATAGCAATGTTATAACAAAAAGATTTTTGCATTCTCATTGGGCAATACTACGGGACCTAGTCTTACACTGCTACCAATATAACACCCCACTACACAGTACGTACACACATGCGCTGCACGCACACACACAATTGTTTAGTGAGAGTAGGTGTTCTAGTGAGACACCATAAATGTATTTTGATGTACAATGAACTTTTGTGAGCCTAAGGCTGATGAGAACTGCTATGTGAACAAGCATATATTTTGTATTTGTAGCTCAATTTTCACTTTTCCTTTGTTAGGTTTCTTTTAACTAAAGATGAATTTAGCTAATGGTTAGGACTGATTTTGAGTCTTTTGAGTTATATATACAAATATAATTTGACGTTTTATTTTCCTAATATCTCTTTTAATGATAAAGCCAATCCAATATGTTTGTATCATTTTCACACTATAAATATTCAATATCAGATAATATATGTTTATTTAGAAAATACTTACATAGAGCCTACTGTGTGCCTGGCAGTGTTCTAAGTGCCTTGAAAAATATTAACTCATTCATTGTAAGAGCTGAGGTTCACCATAAGAAAAGCTTGACATTGTGATACTTAAAGAAGAAAATAGTTTTCAAAATTGAGATATGCAAATTAGGATTAGAATTTATCCTGAAATTGTGCCTTCTACACATATATTTACTATATCAGAAAAAAAAGGCATATTTAATAGGATAATAAGGCATATGTTATTAAATATGATTTCATAAGAATTAATTATATTAAATTCTTAGATTATCCTAACTTGAACCATTCAAAATTGGCCTTGGGATATTGAAAATTTTCTGAGTTAACAGGTATCTAAATAATTTCTATTTTCAAAAAATAGTAAATTTTTAATTATACTCTTCCATAATTTTGAGTGATAAACACTATCAGAAAAGTAATCCCCATGATCATTAAGTAGACAAACCCGCTCTTAGACCCTCAGTAGCCAGGATACTTTTATCAAGTTGTGTGCAAAGATCCTTACTGTCCAGATGAAATAGTTTTTCAGCCTGCAGCATGTTTGTGATATATGTATCTTGAGGAGATGAACCAGTAAATTATAGATCTCATGGTTCAAAGCTCTGATGTGAACCAATAAGTTAAAACCAATTGACATACAGTATTCTTTAATATAATTCAAGTCTAGTTCCATTTCAGTAAAAACTAGTATTTTTTAAATTAATTTTTATTCTTTATTTGGTTCAACTCCTTGCTAGTTCTTTCTCTATATAATGTATAAAAACTGCATGTTACTTACCTCATGATCCTGTGCATGTGACCTTTTTACAAAAATGTGTCTGTTCATAGAGGAGAGAAAAGTGTGTTTTCAACTTATGCCTAATGTTGTTTGACAATTCTAAGAATAATTTTGAAATGGAAATGCTGCTGTTTAGTTTCCACAGTGCCTTCACAACCTGATAATCAGTTTTCCCACCCCGACAAACTCAAAAGGATGAGCAAGTCTGTTCCAGCATTTCTCCAAGATGAGGCAAGTTTGTCTTTTGTACCTTGATAAAAACGGAGCCAGACAGGTGGATTTGCTATGCCAAGGTTTGTGAGTTTTTATTCCGCTGTGGCAGAGACTAAAGAGGTCAGCAGGATTGATCCTTGCCTTCCAAGTCAGTAGAGGTGGTGGTGTTGATCCTGGAATGAGGCAAACTGCATCTCACTTCACTCAAACAGTAACTGGTTTTGGTCAGTGAAGTCAAATTGCATAGATTTGGGAATGTGACTTTTGTTTCAAAGTAGGTACAAAATAAGAAATCCAGGCAGAAATATGTTGACATGGATAAACTACTCCTTTGTAATTTAGAGTAGAGTTGATTTGTGAAAGCTTACTCTAGGTAGCATGACTAGCTTGAAAGCATTTGTTAAAATAATAAAGTAACAGTGACACAGCAAACTTTAAGGAGTATCTACTGGGTGCCAGGCACTTTGTATATATTATCTCACTTAACCCTCTTAACAACCCTGAGAGGTAGGCACCATCATTATCCCTAGATATTACAGGTGAGCAAACTGAGACTAAGAGAAATGAAGTAACCTCACATGGTTAGAAAGAATTGAATCAGCACTGGAGCCCAGATCCAACTGCCATGCTGTCTCAAGTATACCATATTGTCTTAAGGAAAAACATGACTATTATATACTATTCACTGAGTACCTAATATATGCCGGGCAGTTAATATTCATTCTGGATATCCAACTCTTACTAACTATACATGATAGGTACTATTTTCTCCATTTTGTAAAAGAATAAAAGTTACTGAACCGTTTTGAGAAGAAGAGTTCAGTAACTTTCCCCAAATCCAACAGCTACTAAAAAGTACTTCTAGGACTTTATCGTAGGTCCTTTGATTTAATTAAGATCCCGTGTTCTTGCAGTCAGTAGTTAAGAGCCTGAGTTTTGGAGTCAGACATTCCCAGTCCTGGCTGTGATACTAATTTTCTGTGTGATCATGGACAAATTCTTTAGCTTCCCTGAATCTGGTTTCACAGCACCTACCACATTCAGTTGTGGAGAATCAGTGGATAATACAGGGAAAACACATAGCACGGTGCTTGTCACATAGTAAGTATCCAGTAAATGTTAGCTGCTTCTATTTGTGGTTTTGGTACAATCTCTGATGGTGAAATAAAAGGCTTCATCCCCAAGCATTTGCTTAGTAGACGAATGTGAGGAAAGTTCTGGGCAACACATAAATTACGTTCCTCCCCATTGTCCTGGACACCCTTCTATCCATTCTTGGGCCTTAGATGAACTATATCTGCAAATATTCAGCCCTTGCATATGTTTAAGGGCCTACATTATAGTTTCCTTTGCAAAGATCATTTGGAACTAAATCATTAGGTGGGTGCCAATGGTAGGAACCCCATGGAGTTTCTGTGTTTTTATACCTTTATAAATCTGCTTTGGTCTTGGGTGTTCATATGAATGAACGATGTAATAATTTGAGAAACAATATCAGTTCCTGGTTTTTAATTTCTCCTCCCTTCGGTTTTAACCTGCTGTCTCTTAACTCCGCACTGGAGAATTCAAATCATTTGAGTTTGTGTATTAGAGATACCCCAATTAAGCTGTATCATTTCACATGGTATATGTGGATTCAAACTGGATATTAAAGGAAGTAGAGATGAAATCAGGCCTTGCTCCTTTGTCCACTGTCCATTTGAGACTTAGCATCAGTCATATCTGTTGAGTGCCAACTATGTGAAAAACACTGTTCCAGGTCAACAAGATAGGATCCCCCATTTTGATCTGATATACTAGGTAGAACATATAGTATGTACTTCAATAGAGGGAAATGGACTGTAAGCATGTGGGAGAGAGAATGACAACAGACATTTAAAAGGTATGGATTTTTCTTTAATCCTTGAGAAAGTATTTTTTCTCATCCATGCAAGTTACTAATTTTGTTTTTCTTTAACGCCTTTATTAATCTGCATTAGAATTGGCATACATTATACTGATGCATAATTGCATGGTCCTAGAATATGTTGGCATGAACTAACTACTCCTCTGGGTGTTCCCCTAACTTCAGGAGCCACTGATCTGCTCCATAAGCTACCTAACCCCAAAAGGAGACCATTCTGGATCATGAATTTTTTAAGCTACTATTCAACAAACTTTAGATCTAAATATAGTAAAATTTGTTATTGCCACTTTTCTCTCTTGTCCCAGGTAAATATTTCCTGGAGCATATTCAAAATAAGTATCTTATAGCTATTTTTTTTTTTTTTTAGAAATATGTTAAAATCTAATGTGAATAAAATGTATAATTTAATATACTTCCCTATAGCAAGAAAAGGATAAGCACAATAGCAGTATAGAAATACATAAGGGATTGTTTAAATTAAAAAAAAATGCATATAAACTTTAGTTGAAACATCAGAATAGTATTTTTTTTTCCCTAGTTTTAATAGTGTCTTAAGTACAAGATTTGATTTTAGGGAAGTTAAGGTTATGTTCATAATGAGAGAAATTAAGCATGACATTTTATGTTTTGACAGATCTTAGACTTTTTAACGTCTGGGTGAAGTTAATTTCTCATGTATATTTCAATTAAATTCTCCAGGCAACATAAATATATAATATTAAAACAGTAACAAGAAAGCTCACAATCGTGCTGTCTTCTGTAGCACCTTGGGGCCACCTTGTAGCTGAAAAAATCACTTTGTTATTTCAGTAGCTAAGCACTGCCCTCCTACCTAGGTGAGGTAGGTCCAGTGCAGACCACCCACTCCATCCTGAATCCCATTCCCTGGCAATTAGCATTAGCATCCATTGACCTTGGGAAATGTCATAAATCAGTGGAATACCAAGATATCATCTTTGCCTAAACAGAGATTCTGACCTTTACTCATTCTGAATTTAAATCCTGTGCATATTATATGATGTTTTGTAGAGTGATGACAGAGAAACAGATACAACATCAGAAAGCAGTTACCAGCTCAGCAGACATAAGAAGAGCCCGAGCTCTTTAACCAATCTTAGCAGCTCCTCTGGCATGACGTCCTTGTCTTCTGTATGTAAACAAAGGCTCCGTGTTAATATCTCTCTGCTTCTCTGAATCTCCTTCTGCCATGCTCCTGCTCATTGTAAAACGGCCTCCAGTTGTAGTTCTCAGACTTCAAGGGCACAAGCATTTTCTCTAATCCATAATTAGCTTCTGGTTAGCTAAATCTTCCTTTTTTTTTTTTTAAACAAAAAAGGGTTCATATCCATTATAAATAAATGTTTGTGTACTTTTTTTTTTGATGTAAGTACTTCAGAAATAAATCTGAATTGTCAACAATATGAACCACTAACTTTTTCCATGCAACAAACAGGGTAACTATTATAAAATCTGCTTACATCAGAATATCAGGTATGATTTATATACTGTTAGCAAGCATAGAATTGTACCTCTCTTTTAGTAAGCCTGATGAATAAATATACTGATTCATGTAAAAGAATAGGAGAAGTGATTCTTTGTCTCACAGAAGGATTCAGAAGAGGTTTTTAAAAGAAAGCTCCCCAAGTGTAGCTGCTCAGATTTGATTTAAGAGAATTTGACTTTACGTAGAACTTCCTGCATAAAGTGAGGCAGTTGTGTGTGCGTGTAGTATGTTTGTGGATATATATATATGTAAATATATCCACGTACACTTACTCAAATATTTCTCCGATGTACATACACAAACATATGTCTCATCAGGCATGCTAAACAAATGGTAAGGCTGTGCTTAAATTTCTATAAGCCTTGCATTTCTGAAACCTTTTTTAGAATCTATTTAAATTGAGTTTCTGCTGATAATAATCTAATGCATACCCTTGGGAAGGCTTTAAATCTCCTTCATCAATCATCCATTTTCTACCCTTCCTGACCTCTAAAAGGGCATGGCTCAGTAAGCACTTTCCTAGATTCAGCAGATGAGTAACATGGTAAAATTCCTTTTTAGTGCCTTGGAAATTTGATCGAGCAATGTGTCATTTTGATTTCTGTGCCTGGGGTTTCTCACATCCTTTTTCTTTAGCATTTTAAATACTAAGCCTGCCTAAAAGTGGAACTTTGAATGCCGCCTAGCTTAAAATCACCCTGTTTTGAAATAAGCCAGCATCTTGCAGTTGACTTTTCATCTATGTCTTTTAGAGGCTTTTTTAAAAAAACACTAGTCATGTATATCATGTCATGTTGTCTGTGTTGATCTGTCTTTGTGCTGTATTATATTAACTGCTTTTATATGCAAGCTAGAGAAATAATGCCAGGCAAGGATTATATCCATGATCCTTGTGCTGGGTTCAAGAATGAGATAGAGACAAACACTGTGTGTTTCTGGTGCTTTCAGGTGAGTGGCAGTGTGATGAGTGTTTATAGTGGAGACTTCGGCAATCTGGAAGTTAAAGGAAATATTCAGTTTGCAATTGATTATGTGGAATCACTGAAGGAGCTGCATGTTTTTGTGGCCCAGTGTAAGGACTTAGCAGCAGCAGATGTTAAAAAACAGCGTTCAGACCCGTAAGTACATTTTGGAGTCACCTACTTTCTCTTAGTTCTCCAACTGTAGGAACTGTGAAAGAAAGAGAGTAATCAAAGAGAGGGTATCTGTGTGACTGTGTTAAAAGGAATGTTCGAAAAGTTGGAGGCAAATGTTGTTTTATTTACTTTATAAATTCACATGCCAAACTTAACTAAGTTATAAAAATCATAGAGAAGAATAAAATGCTTCAACTTGGAATGGACCTTTGAGGTCACCTTGTCCACTTCCTTCAGTTTATAGATAAGGAAGCAAGAGCCAGAGAAGATAAGTAACCCATATACATAAATTCAGATAGCAGCAAAAGAGCAATGAGGGCTTGAACCCCAGTATCTTTCCACCACATTCTCAAACTTTTTTCAAAATTAGGAACATGTGGAGTACACATCATAATGTTCAATTGTGTAAACATAGTTGAGGTTCTAGAATGAGGTAGTTTCCATATTTAAATTATATCTTATGGAAGAACTTTAGGGGGAATTACTAATTCGTCTTTTAAATCACAGGTTTGCTGAAATTTCAGCATAGCTCTCTTTTATCTCCTCGACTGGGCCAATTGTCGAGCTAGAGCTGGGTCTGGAGCTCACAGACCCCTCAAGCCTGTTGTCCAGACTGGGTCACAAACCCTTCACATGCCAGGCTGGGTCCCCAGACTCCTCACACACAGTCTATGAGCTAGGTAATCAGCCAAAAGGTCCTTGGAGCTGTAGGTTCAAGAGCATGGTTGTGCACAGCGGCTGCCTGAAGCAGTCAACACCAGCCATGTCGAGGCACCGTGCATGCACACTAACTCTATCCACACACAACTTGTTTACAAAGAATGTGCTGCACCACCCCCAACCGGACCCAAGGCAAGGGGGCTTGATTAAATTATTCTATTTTCCCAACATTCAGTTTATTTGTAAAAGTTGAATGGGATTCCTTACTTATCCCTATGCAGAAGTCTTGTTCTCATTTTTCTGGACAAGCCCAATCCTTTTTTCTTTTATTCTTTTTATAAAAATAACTGAGATCAATATCTTTTTTTTTTTACATTGAAAATGGCTTGATTAGATGTGTACTATTAATTTTTTCAGAAGACAGTAACGAAAGCATTTAAAAAAATACTCCAAGCACCAAAGCCTTTTCTGAATAAATCTTCAATATAAAGCACTATGTTAGAGGTCTGTTTTTTACACCCCCCTCCCCACTTCCACCCCCAACACACACACATATTAATTAGGTAGGGCCAAAGGAAAAAGGAACTCAGGAAATTTCCTTTAAAAATCTTCAAAACAATATTAAACAATCAATTCCACAAAACTTCCTTTAAAAATTTAAGATGAAGGTGTTAGTGGGAATATTTATTACTTACTGCTTTTCTCAGTGTCGTGAAATAATTATTTCTGCTGTCAGTTTTCAATACATTTTTAAAAGTAGAGGTGGAAACATCACTTATCTTCTCTGACCTTCTTGTCTGTTCAATTCTCTTTTTTAGATATGTAAAGACCTATTTGTTACCAGACAAAGGCAAAATGGGCAAGAAGAAAACACTCATAGCGAAGAAAACCTTGAATCCTGTGTATAACGAGATCCTGCGGGTATCTATGAAATATCTATAAAGGAAAATCCTAAATGATGACCTGTGCATTTAAATAACCATGTCTTCTTAGGTAGTATATCTCTACAGGTAGTCAGTCACCAAAAGGGAAGAAGGAAAGGAATAAAAATTTTCTTAGAATCTGCTTTGTATGAGACATACCTTAGGTGTTATACACATTATCTCACTCGCTCCCCATACATACCCTTCCAGGTAGGTATCATTATCTGCATATCACAGATGAGGCAAATGAAGCTTAGAGAGAGAAACTTATTTGCTCAAGGATACACAGCTGATAAAGTTGCTAGTCGCAACCAGAAAGATCATCTTTGCGGGCATGGGGGGTTGCTGGCCATATTGGGATCTGAACCCTTGACCTGGGTGTTATAACATCATGCTCTCACCAACTGAACTAACTGGCCAGCCCAGAAAGATCTCCTAAAAACACAATTCTGATCATATTATTTCTCTTCTTAAAACCTTTTACTCCCATTACTCTCCGAGTCAAGTACATTCTTCTTAACATGCACACTAGTCCCTTCACAACCTGAACTCCGCCTCAACTTTCCCCATTCAGTCTTTGTTCCAGTCACCCTGTATTCCTTTCTGTACTCTGGAGGAAGTACATTTTCTTGTACTGCTGGGGCTTTCTGTTCCTTCAAGCTGGAATATTCTTCCCCACATTCTTTCCCTAACTACCTCCTATACAGTTTTAAATGCTTGTTCCTATGAGAGATGGTTCTTAACTCCTAAGTTCCCCTTCTGTCTGCTGCCTCAATAACCTTGCTCTATAATAGACTATGTTAACACTTAGCACTTTAACTAGTGGTTCAATTGTCTACCTTGCCACTAAATTTTAAGTTCCTTGAGGGCAGGGACTAACTAAATCTTGTTTACAAATTGTGTGCCTTTGGGCAAAAGACTTAATATATCTGCACCAGAGATCTTTGAAATGGGGATGATGATAGTTTTCAGATATGCAAAAGGGAGATATTAGTACTTACATACCTACCTCAATAGTAGTGAACATTAAAAGAGTTAATATGTGTGAAGTGATTAGCACACATTAAACGTTTAAAAATGTTGACTTGTAGTACAGTGTCTAGGATAAGTACCCAAAAAAATGTTTATTGGAAGGATAGATGGATGGACAGATGACCCCCACACCCCCAGCCAACTGCATCATGCTTAGTCGTGACTAACGGATCATTTAAAACTAAAAATATAAGAAATGTTGTCCATTCCCTGTTTCTGAAAACTCTAAGTATCTGATTATCCTCTGGGAAAAGAAGAAGCAGTTAAATCAACTCTTAGTCATCCATGGCTGAATCAGCCACCTGTGGATTTTCTGAAGCAAGTTTTTAATTACTGTTTGACCATGATATATCCCAGTACCCCAGCTATTTCTGGGTCAGCTATTTCAACCCTATACTCAGGAAAAGCCAGCTAATTTAAATGGTAAACTCAGAGAAAGGCAGTCTGCTACAACCAAAATAGACATTCAAGTAGTAGATCATAAAGCCAAATCGAGATTATTTTTAGATTAGAAGCACTATTATCCCTTCCATGATTATATATAATCAAAGAGTGACTACATTTGAGATGAAAAACTGTTAAGATGCCAAATCTTTTCTACTTGACCATATGAAGCAGGAAAAAAACATCTTTATCTTTTCCTAAAATAGACCTTATCCCTGTGGGATGTTGCTGGTAGGGGAGGTGTGTGTATATGGGGGCAGATGGTATGTGGGAACTGTCTTCTTTCTGTTCAAGTTTTCTTTTAACCTAAAACTGCTCTGAAAAAGTAGTCTAACCCCCCCCCCCCAAAACAAAATCCTGTTCTTAGGTAGAAAATAGAGAATTGGATTAAACTTGATTTTTACTTTTAGACTGAATTTGATTGATATCCAGTCTAAAAACATTCAGCAAAAGTTGAATAATTGGCTTTTGTTTTTAGAGAACTATTACCAGCTATGATATTTGAACCACAGTTTGCTTTTCCAGAGGGGAGAAGAAAATCAGCTTTTGTGAAAGATGGATTTTAGTTCTTTGAAACAAGACACTTAGAATAGGATGACTTTGCAATATTTTTGAGATGTGAAACCTAACAGATGAGAAAATCTGGTCTACACAGATGACTTTTCTTCATCTCTGTGACATAACTTTGGCATAAAGTAATGTTATTCATCATTTTGATTTTCTTTGAACTGCAGTATAAAATTGAAAAGCAAATCTTAAAGACACAGAAGCTGAACCTGTCCGTTTGGCATCGGGATACATTTAAGCGCAATAGTTTCCTAGGAGAGGTAGAACTTGATCTGGAAACATGGGACTGGGACAACAAACAGAATAAACAATTGAGGTGGTACCCTCTGAAGCGGAAGGTAAGTTCAGAGTTTTTCGGTTGGTTGGTTGGTTGGGGGCATGAGTGCAGGAAAAAGCTTAATTGCATCTACCTCAGAGTGCTGAACTGCAGTTTGGGATTATTTTAAACTAGGGTTGGACTTATTTAGCTGTACATTCAGTGAAGAAAGGGTAAAAAAGATCACAGGGAGAATGTTTAAATCATTTAACCCAAATGTTTCAGGGACTTCAGGAAGGTCATTTAAATAATTCAACCTTTTGAAATATGAGACTTACTTTTAGCCTACTATATGGTCAAATTTTGATGAATGTTCCATGTGTCACTTGGAAAGAAATTTTGAGATTGTCTTGTTAAGTATGTACACATTCAGAATTGTTATATTTTCCTGATGAATTGACCATTTTATAATTTTCCTTTTTATCTCTAGTAATGCTTCCTGCCTTAAAGTCTACTTTGTATTAGTATAGCTCTGTCAGCTTCCTTTTGGTTAGAAATTTGTTTTTACCCATTGATTTTTCAGCATTTCTAATTTTTTTTTTTTTTAGCAGCTGACCAGTTTGGGGATCTGAACCCTTGACCTTGGTGTTACAACACCATGCTCTAACCAACTGAGCTACATTTCTAAATTCTTGTAGTTAAAATATGTTTCTTATAAGCAATAGTTTTGATTTTTTTTCTAGTCTGAAAATATTTGTCTTTTAATTGGACTATTTAGCCCATTTTCACTTAATGCAATTATTGACATTTGGGTTCAAATCTAATATCTTAATATTTGTCCTTTTTTTCTCATTATTTCCATAATTTCCTCCTTTGGGATTATCAGTTATTCTATTACTCCATTTTTCTCTCTATTAATATGTCAGTTATAGTTTTTTTTCTTTTTTTTATTGGTTACTGTAGACATTACAATATGCATCCTTGAATTAAAGGTTTCTAATATAAATTAGGACTTTTACTATTTCCATGACAATGAAAGGGACCAAGAACATTTTAACTGCATTGACTGGTTCTCACATTTTTTGTGCTATTTTCCATCATATTTAAATTATACATATATTTTAAGTCCCATAAGACATTATTATTATTTTGTTATACAGTCTATTCATTTAGATATAACCACATATTTATCTTTCTACTACTCTTTATAGAGATCCTTCCTGGATCTCTATGTGGAGTTATTTTTTCTGCTTAAAGACTTCCCTTTGGTTTTACTTTTAGAGAATATCTACAGGCAATGGATACTTTCAGATTTTCATTGTATAACAACATCTTTTTCACCTTAATCTTTGAGGAATATTTTTGCTTGGTTAGGTTGGCAGTTATTTCTGTCAGCACTTTGAAGATGTCATTCCATTGCATTTTGACTTTGTCATTTCTGTTGCAAAGTCAGCTATTAATCTTATTTTTGCTCCTGTGAAGGTGATTTTTTTTTTTTTTTTTTTTGTCTTTCTCAGATTTTGGAATTTTTTTCTTTGTTTTTGATTTTTATAAGTTTTACTATAATGACCTAAGTGTAGGGGTTTTTTTTTGTTTTTTGTTTTGCTATTTATCCCATTTTAGGGTCACTGAGCATCTGGAATCTGTGTCTTGGTGTCTTTCATCATCTTTGAAAATTTCTCAGCAAGTATTTTTTCAAATATTGCTTTTGCCCCATTATTTTTCTCCTCTCCTTCTGGAACTTCCAATTACTTGTATGTTATACCTTTTCACTCTGTCCCATATATATCTTATGCTCTTTTCTATATTTTATATTATTTTTTCTCTGTGCTTTAAGCTATATTTTGCTGGCATCTTTCTGTTCAGTAATTTTATCTGCTGTGTCTAATCTGCTGTTAAAACCATCTATAGTTTAAAGTCATCTACAATATAAAAATTTTTCAGATTCAGATTTTCATTTGACTCTGTTTTGATTCCATTTCTCTCCTAAAATTCTCTATCTTAACTTTATCTTTGTAAATATAGCAACCAAAGTTATTTAAAGTATGTATTTGAAAATTCCAGTATCTTAAACATTTGTGAGTCTCTGTTATCTACTTTTTAAAAAATCTGTTTTGTCACTTGGTCCTTTGTCTTGGCATGCCTGTTCATTTTTTATCACATGTAGGACATTGTGTATGAAAAAATTCTAGGGGTAATTTGAAAGGTTTTACTTTTGCTTCTGACTAAGGACAGACCATTTTAATCTAGTCTGGGAATGAACTGATTTGAAGCTCAGGTTCGGTTTTCATGTGGTGTGGTATAGTTTTTGTTTGCCCCTACTCCTAGGCTATGGCCCTTAATGGGTTCCAGTCAAAAGCCTAGGGAAGTAGTTCTCAAATTTTAGCATGCATCTAATTCACCTGATGTTAAAACACAAATTTTGGACCCTATTCCCAAGGTTTCTGATTAACTAAGATGTAGGCCCAAGAATGTGCATTTTTAACAGGTCCCAGGCAATACTGATGCTGCTGACCTAGGGATCATACTTTGAGAACCACTGGTCAAGGGCTTTTTTCTAGTGTTATTCCTCCTCGGCAGGCCATGGACTCCAATTTTTGTCTCTCCAGCCCCATGAGACTGCTAAAAGCCCTGCTCAGCTTGTCAGTTTCTTTCTGCTAGGCTTTTTATGCTTTCAGTTTGGCACTACTTAAAAATCAGTTAATGCCTCAAAGTTAAAAGCAGAGAAGAATGTCAGGCTTACAAGATCTTGTCCACTTGAGTTCTGTCTTAATAATTCTTTAGCACCTTTAAATCAATTTTTTAAATCTTGCTCTTTTGTTACTGTTGTTCTCAGTGTGAGGGTTGGTGTGGTCCAAGCTAGTCCATCATAGCTGGAAGTAATAAATATAAACAATCAATACAAACCATTATTTTGTATCTACACAATAAAATAGTTCCACTAAAGAAATGGTTCCCAAATGTTACATCAAAATCACTTGAAGAACTTATTTCTATTCCTACCCAAAACATGCTGGATCTGAATTCTTCAGAAGATGTCAAAAGCATCTCATTTTTAACTAGCTCCCATTACATTTCTGATGCATACCCATGTTTTAGAAATAAAGCTCTAAGGAACCAGAATTTGAAAGTAAAACCATCTCTCTTATAGTTGAAAATAACAGATACACATTTTAAAATTATTGTCCAGTCTTTCTTATTCTGACAGTCTTCTTTGCATTTGGTCTAAAATAATAAGGTTAAGGCAGCTTTGAAAATGTAATTTTTGGCATCCCCCAGCCACCCACCTTCCCACACTATTTCTCATACTCCTTCAAAGAGAGGGAACACAAATAAATTGTTATGTATGCTGATTGAATGACTAACAAAATGTATGTTTTTTGATAAAAATTAAAGCATCCCAGGATACCTCTCCTATCTCCAAGAAAGCCATGCTAATTTCTCCACCATCTTTGAGACAAAAGGGTTTGAAATGTTTTCTGGGTACCCTGCAAGGTTTTCTAAGATACTTATCATAGCTTTCTCAGACATAAAAGCAACAATCTAGCTCTGATGCAGAGGTAAATTTTATTCCAGGGCACTCGTGAGTGATATACAGTCCCAGAAATGGGATAGATACTTTCCTGTAACAGAGTACCAACAAACAGGATAAAAAGTCTGTGTCTCACACCTGCTGACATTCCTTCATTTTTCAGACAGCACCAGTTGCCCTTGAAGTAGAAAACAGAGGTGAAATGAAGCTAGCTCTGCAGTATGTCCCAGAGCCAATCCCTGGTATGTAATGGTTTTCTATCCAGATTCGTTCTCTTTCCTTATACCTTCCCTTTCCAAGGATTTATTTGGGTTCTATTGTATTTTCAAAGGTGAAATATAAGCAAACTTATTAAGCCAGTAATTATATAAACCAAATGAGTCAGTTCACAGTTGTAAACTAGAAAATTCTTATATTTTTATTGTGGTAAAAGACACAACATAAAATTTACCATCGTAATCATTTTTAAATGTACAGCTTAATAGTGTTGAGTATATTCACATTGTTGTGAAACAGATAACCAGAATTTTTTCATCTTACAAATCTGAAACTCTATACCCATTAAACAATAACTCTCCTTTCCCCTCCCCCCAGCTTCTGGTAATCACCATTCTACTTTCTGTTTCTATGAGAAAATTCTCATTTTTTCAGTCCAGTTTACAGTCCTTGTTTTAACTTTCACTTCACTCTCCAAAAAGTTTGTATCTGCACAATGTGAATGGTCTTTACTGTGTTCAGAATTTGGACCTATTGATAGTGTTGTGATAAGAATGGAATTTAATGTCCTTTTTCACAGGGAATTAGAACAATTCATAGGAAGTCTCTAAGTAATTAGAGCTCATTGGTCCTTCACTCTCAGGACCTCATTAGGAGATAAAGCTTTTTCCTCAAGACTACTAATTGCATCTTTGACATTTGGGCCTCAGGTCTTCTTTTCTTGTGTAGTTTTTCTTCCCTGGAATGGCTTCCTTTTTTCTCAGCCTATACAAGTCTTAGATGAAGTCCCATCTCCTCCATAAAGCTTTTTCTGACTATATTAGCTCTCACTGATCATATCATCTTCTAGAACACCAGAGTAATAACTTGACATTTCACTCTACATTTTTATAGTTTCTATTTGAAATACTCTCTTTAGCTTAACTGTAAACATTGCCCAAGGGCATAGATTATTTCTTTTATTCCTTGTAGATCTAAGGACATTCCTAGTTGAAAGAATGAGCACATAGTAGATGCTCATCAAATACTGTTTGGTTGACTGAGTGGCCTTAACCCATTCAGAATAATCTGGCCATGTCCCTTTGTTCCTGTGCACTCAGTCTAGACATCAACTTCAGACTAAGCCAACTTCTTAGTAATTTCCTATCCATGACATTAACTATTATGAGTGTTTATACAATAACCTTATAAAATCTGTAACCAGTTTTAACAAGAGGAGTGGCTATACCTTAGCCAGTACCTGTTTTAGTTATTTTATACTCAAATATGTTTAAAATGGCTTCTACCAGCACCAACTGATATTTGTATCAATATTTGAAAGTGTATGCATTTCATTGAGATGTTTTGAATATAACTATAAATGGATGATTCACATCCCTGATATCTGATCTTGCCGAGCCAAGCAAAATCCAAAAAGAGGGATGTAATATTCTGTACTTGAAATCAATATGAATTTTTTTATAGGGCTATCTGAGCTTAGGACAGCCAGATTATGAAAGATATAGTTAAGAACATATAGAGTTAACTAACTAGGATAATACCATCTAGCACTAGCTGGTACCTGTATCCCTGTGCCAAACCAATTTTAGGCTGACATCTTTGGATGCAGTATTGCCGAGATAGAAATAGTAGTAAAATGTTTTTCTTTTCTTTTTTTTCTATTACAGGTAAAAAGCCTCCTACAACTGGAGAAGTACACATCTGGGTGAAGGAATGCCTTGATTTACCATTGCTAAGGGGAAACCATCTAAATTCTTTTGTTAAATGGTAACAGCATTGATGATTCTACCTTTCTCAGTTCTACTATAGCCTGGCCTTTGCTGGTTGATTTTAGTTATCCATATCTGTGAAGCTGAAACTCATCATTCATAGTTTAAATTAATTTACTTGGGACAATGGAGACATGTATGAGAGGAATCTGTAATAAGAACTCCCTGTTAATCTTAAAATCATAAAGCTAAGAAGTCATATATATACAAATGAAACTAGAGACCTCATACTTAGATATGTAAAGTCTTCTAGGGGGTACATCTATTGGTGAGGGCAATAATCAGTACAAAAGGGTCTATCAAATTTTTAATAGTGGGATGTCACACCCCTTGGATCCTTTGTGGAGCAGGGAGCATTCCTCCTCTCCTTTGTCCCACCTGTTTTGTGGCCTATTTGCAAAAGGTCTTTGCATCAGACTGCAGATATTTGAAAAATTACTTACCAAACAAACCCTTACTAAGGGTTAGCCATAAGAGCTTAACACGGTTTGGGTTTTTAAATGACAAACTTTTTTCTCTGTTATACATACAAGGGTACTTCAAAAAGTTTGTGGAAAAATAGAATTAAAAGATCTTTTTTTTTTTTGACAGCTGGCCAGTGTGGGGATCTAAACCCTTGACCTTGGTATTACAAAGTTGTGCTCTAATCAACTGAGCCAACTGGCCAGGCAAAATTAAAAGATAATACAAATCTTTCCATGAATTTTTTGAAGTATCCTTACATAAAGTAAGTAGCATCTAGTAAATATAACTAGACAGATATTAGTATGCTCTCCTAGCTCCCTCTAATTTTACCTATATAGATACTACCAGAAGACCAGTTGTAGCTATTTAAATATATGTGACATATATTAAAGTACTATGACATTATTTATGATTTTTCCCTGTACATATTCTTCATAGATGTCAGCTGGCAAGATTTTTCAGCTCAGGTTATTCTCCCATTCTGAGACCACTCTCAGACCTTCTTGCCTTTAAAAGAGGTATAGGAGGGTAAAGTTCATTCAATTATTATTATAAATGAAACATAAATGATTCTGAAAAAATATCATATAATTTATTCCAAAGTCAAATTTAGCAAATTAGAGAGGTTTGTCTTCTTTTTCAATTCTGTATTATACTAATTCCTTAGGCTTACACAGATAATCAGGAATAGGCCATACTTCCAAATTTTATAGGAATCCTCAAGCAATTGCTACCATATTAAGTATGTACTAGATTCAGGCACTGAACATAGTGTTTTGCATATGTTATTTAATTCTAATATAAATCTTACAAAGTGAACATCACCATTTCCATTTTATAGATGAAGAAGCAAGTGTCTGAGAGGTTAAGTAACTTCTCCTAGAATGCACAGCCAATAAGTAGCACAGTCAGGATTCAAATCAAGTCTGGCTGACTCTACGTCCAGAATCTTTGCAGCATGACACCCCACCTCCTCTTCACACTCCTCTTTTCTCCATTGCCAGTCTTTAGTAGCTGTGCTGAATTGTATTGAAAGTATAAATATCCACTATCTTACTAAAATGCTGTTACAATAATGCCTCTTTTTGTAGTACCATCCTTCCAGATACAAGTAGGAAAAGTCGCCAGAAGACGAGAGCTGTAGGGAAAACCACCAATCCTGTCTTCAACCACACCATGGTTTATGATGGGTTCAGGCCCGAAGATCTGATGGAAGCCTGTGTAGAGCTCACTGTCTGGGACCATTACAAATTAACCAACCAGTTTTTGGGAGGTCTTCGGATTGGCTTTGGAACAGGTAACTTTTTTTTATATTTTTAATTCTCCATGAGTCAAATTCTTCTGGAGACACTAGAAGAATTTGTTTTGCTTCTTCCTGATGAAAACAGATATCCTGTCTCAGTTAAATATAATGAAATGAATGAGTGAAGAAATTTCAGACTGTGTGCCAGCGGCTCTAGATATGAGGATTAACGGGGTGCAGTGTCTGTTCCTATAGAGCTTAAAGTATTGTGCATATGTTGGGCGGGGGGGAACAGAAAAGCCTTCATCATTACTCTCTCCCCAAAAAACATTTATGGTCCTTCAAGGCTAAATTTGTGCTTTGAATAATAGTAGTAAATAACACTTATGGAGTACTAGTCACTGTATTAAATGATTTATTTGTATTATTTCATTTAATCCCACAGTAATTCTATGAGGTAGTCACTAATGTTTTCCCCGAAGGAACTGGTATTCCAAGAAATTAGGTAACAGAACTACTAAGTGACAGAGTCAAGATTTGAAGTTGAGTCTGTTAGACACTAAAGTCTTCACCATGCTTCATTAGAGACCATCTAGTGTCACCTCCAATCCAATACAGAATCCTCCCAACCCAATCAACCCATTCCTCCCCTATGCCCCTGATGAATTGTTAGCTTTCACATTAATGTGAAGAGAAATCATTACTCTGGGAATTTTGGAAGTGATCCCAATAATGGAGTTGCTCAGATGATTAAACAGTTCTTCCTTGTATCGAGTCCTAGATCTGCTTTCTGGTGATTTTAAAACTCTTTCCTAGCTGCCTTCCACTGGTGATTATAACTAAGGAATGACCTATTGTTTTTCCCCATGAGCTGTTCCTTCCTAAATACAAATTTTTTTTTTTTTTTTTAGGTAAAAGCTATGGGACTCACGTGGATTGGATGGACTCTACATCAGAAGAAGTTGCTCTCTGGGAGAAGATGGTAAATTCCCCCAACACTTGGATTGAAGCAACGCTGCCTCTCAGAATGCTTGTGATTGCCAAGATTGCCAAATGAGCCCAAAGTCCACTGGCTTCTCCACTGAAAGCTACTAAACAGGCCGAATCTGATCCTGAAAATTTGACTACATGGACAAAGATCCTCACTTTCTATCTATTGCCACTAGCAAATACTACACAGCATGTTTAAGTCAATCTGCATGTGCTGCATCTTCGATTACAAGGCCCAAGGAATATTAAATAATGACAAAATTTGTAACTTATTTGTGACTCCAATATTAAAGAAGATATTTGAGCAAGCTAGGAAAATTGAACATTGCTGCTGCTTCAAAGAAAAAAGCTGTCCTAAAATGTGGGATATTGTTAACACGCTGAATGTTCTAGTTTGCCATCATATATTTTACATCACAATCTTGTGCCACCGTGAAAAGGGCCTGCTACTTGATTATCTAAAACCCTTGCAGGATTTGTGAATATGTAGGTTGTGGAAAAAAAACAGAAAGATACTACTGGTGGAGCGGAGGAAGGAAGAACACCAGTGATAATAAAGAATTTAACCATAAGGAAGCTATATACTCTGTAATCTTTAATAAAATATGGAATTCCATGTTAGGGCAATGACACTGAATTTACTGCGCACGTTTCTACCTTCAGAAACTGCTTTCCCTTTTCCAAAGTGTTAAAACAAAAAAGTCTCAAATATACTTTGGCGCCATCCACTGGCTGTAAGTGGAAGTCAGTTCTTGGCTTGTTTTGGCTTGGTTCTATCCTAAAACAGGTCTCAAGCCTGCTTTTATAATAGAGTATGTAAAAAACAAAACTAACAAAAAAACTTGCATATATGATTGTTTTCCTTATGACTTTACTATATAAAAGCAGCATAAGAGTAGTCACAGACACGCTTTGCAACAAAGTTTTAATTAGAATGTAAATTCTTCAATTTTTCTGTTCTTCCTATGTATGTGTAATTTTCATAAAGTGTTTTGTAAAAACCCTTAGTCAGAGTAAATTATCATATGATTTAAATCATATTGGAAAATTAGCCTGAATTCTTATTTTAAATGAAATGCTTTATATTAGAGATCCTAAAGTCTAAATTCTCTAACAAGGCTAATGAACTTCTGCTGGGTTAATATTTCTCTAGAGTCTTTACTGCAACTCTGGGCATTATTTCCTCTGAGTGGGTAGCTTTGTCTATGTTGTTGAGTACCATTTTTATTTTTTTAAAAAGTAGTTGATTGATAACACCAGGGTCCAGGTTCAATCCCTGTATCAACCAGCTGCCAAAAAAAATGATTTACATTAAAAAAAGATAGTTGGGGGTCGGGGGAAGAAGAACACAACAATTACAATTCCTTAAAGTTGATATGACAAGTGAACAGAAAGGACATTGTTGGGAGGGAGGGGGGAGAGGCAAGAGGGAGGGAGGTTTTGGTAATGTGCCACGATAATCAACCACATTGTACATTGACAAAATAAAATAAAAATTTTTTTAAAAAGATAGTTGAAAAATTTGAAAGATAGGTTAGCATTTATTCTTAAAAGGTTTCCCATGGAGACTTTTTGGGGTAATTTCAGCATATGAAACATTACTCCCCCACTGGACCCAACTAGCTTGCCTTTCTCAAAACAAGCCTGGGTGATAGGCAAGCATAGAATCTTACAACAGGCATCTAATAAATCATCGAAAACAATGCCCTTTCCATTGTCTCCCTAGGTCTTTTAGGACAGTGTTCAGTGTAGCTGTAGTCTCTCTTCCTGCCCTGTCTTCTGGAAGGGCAAGATGAACTAAGTGGAGGCACACCTCCAAGGTCAGCCTGGAACATAGTAGCAGAAGTGCAAACCCAGTTCTGGCTTGTGCCACCTCATGGCACAAGCTGCTTTCTCAGCCCTCCTATCAATTACCTGTTCAACCACCTTCCAGCATCCAGCTGATTCTAGAGCAGTAATGAGATTGGTTCTGGTATCCCCTCACCTAACCAGGACTGCCTGCCTCCTCTCATCTCCAGGTCCCTCACCTTCAAAACACCAGAGTAGACAATAGAATCACTTACCTTCCTTGCATCTGTCCAGAGCACTCCCAACTGGCCTCAGGAAGTCTATAGGGATTTCACACCACATTTCTTTCTTTAAAAGAAAATAAACAGTAAATTTAATCTTATCTGGCTATAAAGGCTAAGGGTGAACTTCATGCATTATAAAATGTAGGCCATCTGAATTCTTCAGCAAACTCAAGCCACAGGCTTTTAAGCCAATATGTGTGACTTTTAAGCAAAGACCCTGCTAAAACTTCAAAGCATATTTTATTAAACTGAATGCATTTCCTTGAACTGCATGTTTTATGGCTTTTTCCCCCCTAGTGATTTTATTCCCAGAAACCCAACTGGAAATAAGCCAAAAAAGGGAATTTATTAGAAAGAGACTGGGTTAGCCCACTGAATTGAAGCACTGCAGGAATCTAGATTACTTTGGAGGCTTGCAGGCTGGAAGCGGGAATTCAGATGTTGTCTTCTTCCTCAGGGAGTGGGACTTAGGCCTTAGGCAGCTCCACCATCTCAACCTCTCAGGTAAAGCACTTTTCCTTCTTAGGTTCACCTTGAGAGATCTCTGGGGAAGAGTGGCCAGGCTTGTGTCCCCCTCACTGTGGCCAGGAGTGGATGGAGTAAGATCTTGTGATTTGCACAGCCTGGGTAAAGTGCCCACCCTGTGCCCCGGGGAAGATGGTTCATTATCAGAAGAATGGGGTGTTGTGTAGACATGGACACTGAAGAAATCAAGAGCCTTGACTTTACAAGTTCCATTTCAGCATATGAAGCGTGAAATTTAAGGAAAAGTGAAGAAGAAAAAAAAAAAAAAGGAAAAATTACAAATAAGTGTAACTCAGATTTTTATGTCTTTAGAACTCACTTTCACTAAATGTCAATATCCTATAATTTAAGTAGCTGTTAAAATTTCAGTTTAGGAAATTTTCTCAGTTAACCTTGCTTTTCTTGTACAGTATAGATAAGAGATTCAAGATTTGGGACATGAGACTCTGATCTTTGAGACCAAAGTGAAAATCTGAAACTCTCCTTTCAGATCTCTTTTGTTCTCAGTGAAATCTGAAATCTGAAGCATTTAAAAAATCCATCCAAGATCCCCAGCCCGGCCGAGTGCGCGCAGATCAGGAAGGCGTCCAGACGGAGAAGCACGAGATCCACAGAGACCATGTGCCCTGCAGTGCTGATGCATAGCCCAACAGGTAGGCCTTGCTGCTGCTGCCCGATTCCATCCCCAGTCCAGCCGAGTGCATGCGGATTGGGGGTGCCCAGCTGGACAAGTGGAAGATCTGCAGAGACCACGCACCCTGTGGTGCTGGACACATACCTTCAGATTCAAGAAGCTCAAAGATCCCAAACGCATTCAACCCAAAAAGGTCTTCTCCAAGACATGTTATAGTCAAATTGGCAAAACTCAAAGAAAGAGAATTTTAAAATCTGCAAAAGAGAAGCGTTAAATCACCTATAAGGGAGCCCCAATCAGACTAACATCAGAATTTTCATCACAAACCCTAAAAGCCAGAAAGGAATGGGATGATATATTTAAAATATTAAAGACAGAGATTGCCAGCCAAGAATACTCTACCCCACAAGGCTATCATTCTGAAATGAAGGGCAAATAGTATATTTCTCAGCCAAACAAAAACTGTGGGAGTTCACTACCACACGACCACCCTTACAAGAAATTCTCAAGGGAGTACTGGGTTTGGTACCTGAAAAACAACTACCGCTGCCATAAAAACCCAAGAAAAATCAAAAGCCACTAGTAAAATAAAATTGGCAACAATGAAGAGAAAACATAAAAAAAAGGTTATCTACAACCCAAGGAACCAACAAATACAGAAAACAAATAGTAAATCAGAAAGAAAGGAACAAAAGACACTTAGGACATCCAAACAAAAATCAATATAATGCTAGGATTAAATCAACACTTTTCAATAACAACCCTTAATGTAAAAGGATTAAATTCCCCAATCAAAAGACACAGACTGGCTGACTGGATTAAAAAGCAGGACCCAACTATATGCTGCCTTCAAGAGACCCACCTCACCTATAAAGACTCACATAGACTAAGAGTGAAAGGATGGAAAAAGATTTACCATACAAACGGAAATGAAAAACAAGCCAGAGTAGCTATTCTTATATCTGATAAAACAGACTTCAAACTAAACACCATAAAAAGAGATAATAAGGGACACTATATAATGATAAAAGGATTGATCCATCAAGAAGACATAACAATCATAAATATACACGCACCCAATGTCGGAGCAGCCAGATTTATAAAGCAAACTCTATTAGACCTAAAGAAGGAAATAGACACTAATACCATAATAGCAGTGGACCTGAACACCCCACTGTCAATATTGGATAGATGATCTAGGCAAAGAATTGGCAGAGAAACACAAGATCTAAAAAATATTCTAGACCAATTGGACTTGGCAGATATCTACAGAACATTCCATCCAACAACCTCAGACTATTCATTCTTCTTATAAGCACATGGATCATTCTCCAGGATAGATCACATGTTAGGTCACAAATCAAGTCTCAAAAAATTGAAAAAATTGGAATTATCCCATGTATTTTTTCAGATCACAATGGCTTAAAATTAGAAATCAATAACAAACAAAATTCTGGAAACTATACAAACACATGAAAATTAAACAGCATTCTACTTAATGACATATGAGTCCAAGAAGAAATCTAACAGTAAATCAAAAAATTTATTGAAACTAAGGAAAATAATGATACATCATACCAAAACCTGTGGGATACCACAAAAGCAGTACTATACTAAGGGGGAAATTTATCACATTAAATGCTTACTTCAGAAGAATGGAAAGATGGCAAGTGAACAACCTAACACTTCACCTTAAAGAACTAGAAAAACAAGAACAATCCAAACCCAAAGTTAAAAGATGGAGAGAAATCATTAAGATCAGAGCAGAACTTAATGAAATTGAAACCCAAAAAACAATACAAAAGATCAATGAATCAAAAAGTTGGGTTTTTAAAAGATAAATAAAATTGACAAACTGTTAGCATGGCTAACTAAAAAAAGAAGGGAGAAGATCCAAATAAAAATTAGAAATGAAAAAGGTGATATTACAACTGATACATCTGAAATACAAGGAATCATTCAAGACTACTATAAACAACTATATGCCAACAAATTTGAAAATCTGGAGGAAATGGATACAGTTTTGGACACACACAAGCTACCAAAACTGAGCCAAGAAGATGTGGAAAATCTGAACAGACCAATAACAATAAAAGAGATTGAAGCTGTTATCAGAAGGCTCCCAACAAAGAAAAGCCCAGGACCAGATGGATTCACAGCAGAATTTTACCAAACATTTAAAGAGGAATTGACACCAATTCTCTACAAACTATTACAAAAGATTGAAACAGAGGGAATTCTCCAAAACTCATTCTATGAAGCAAACATCACCCTAATACCAAAACCAGGTAAAGATACAACTAAAAAAGAAAACTACAGGCCGACATCCTTGATGAATATAGATGCAAAAATCCTCAATAAAATATTAGCTAACAGAATACAGCAACACATACGCAAAATTATACACCGTGATCAAGTGGGATTCATCCCAGGGATGCAAGGTTGGTTCAACATATGCAAATCAATAAATGTGATACACCATATTAATAAAATCAAACACAAGGACCATATGATCATCTCTATAGATGCTGAAAAAGCATTTGATAAAATTTAACATTCTTTCATGACAAAGACCCTCTATAAGTTAGGTACAGAGGGAAAGTATCTCAACATAATTAAAGCCATATATAATAAACCCACTGCCAATATCATCCTGAATGGGGAAAAGCTGAAAGCTTTTCCTTTAAGAACAGGAACTAGACAAGGATGCCCACTCTCACTCAACCTATTCAACATAGTGTTGGAAGTGCTAGCCAGAGCAATCAGAGAAGAGAAGGAAATAAAGGGCATCCAGATTGGAAAAGATGAAGTCAAACTGTCCCTGTTTGCAGATGACATGATCCTATATATCGAACAGCCTAAAGCCTCTATAAAAAACTCTTGGAGTTGATAAATGATTTCAGCACAGTAGCAGGATACAAAATCAGCACACAAAAATCAGTAGCATTTCTTTTCTCCAATAGTGAACATGCAGAACGAGAAATCAAGAAAGCATGCCCATTTACAATAGCCACCAACAAAATAAAATACTTAGGAATTGAGTTCACGAAGGATGTGAAAAATCTGTACAATGAGAACTATAAACCACTGTTGAGAGAAATTAAAGAGGATACAAGAAGATGGAAAGATATCCCATGCTCTTGGATTGGAAGAATCAACATAGTGAAAATGTCCATACTACTCAAAACGATATACAAAGTCAATGCAATCCCCATCAAAATTCCAATGACATTTTTCTCAGGAATGGAAAGAACTATCCAGACTTTTATATGGAATAACAGAAGACCACGCATAGCCAAAGCAATGCTGAGCAAAAAAAAAATAAAGCTGGAATCATAACACTACCTTACTTTAAACTATACTACAAAGCTATAATAACCCAAATAGCATGGTACTGGCATAAAAACAGACAGACTGATCAATGGAATAGAATAGGGAATCCAGAAATCAACCCACACACCTACAGTCATCTGATCTTTGACAAAGGCACCAAGCCTATACACTGGGGAAGGACTGCCTCTTCAGCAAATGGTGCTGGGATAACTGGATATCCATATGCAGGAGAATGAAACTAGATCCATACCTCTCACCGTATAATAAAATCAACTCAAAATGGATTAAGGATTTAAATATACACCCTGAAACAATAAAACTTCTTAAAGAAAACATAGGAGAAACACTTCAGGAAGTAGGACTGGACACAGACTTCATGAATACGACCCCAAAAGCACAGGCAACCAAAGGAAAAATAAACAAATGGGATTATATCATACTAATGAGCTTCTGCACAGCAAAATAAACAATTAACAGAGTTAAAAGACAACCAACAGAGTGGGAGAAAATATTTGCAAAATATACATCTGACAAAGGATTAATATCCAGAATATACAGGAACTGAAACAACTTTACAACAAAAAAACAAGTAACCCTATTAAAAAATGGGCAAAATAGCTAAATAGGCATTTCTCTAAGGAAGATATACGAATGGCCAAAAGACACATGAAAAAATGCTCAACATCACTTAGCATTCGGGAAATGCAAATCAAAACCACACTGAGATACCATCTCACCCCAGCTAGGGTGGCTAATATCCAAAAGACTGTGAATGATAAATGCTGGCAAGGTTGCGGAGAAAAAGGAACTCTCATACACTGTTGGTGGGACGGCAAAATGGTGCAGCCTCTATGGAAAATGGTATGGAGGTTCCTCAAACAATTACAGATAGATCTACCATATGACCCAGCTATCACACTGCTGGGAATATACCCAGAGGAATGGAAATCATCAAGTCGAAGGTATATCTGTTCCCCAATGTTCATCGCAGCACTCTTTACAATAGCCAAGAGTTGGAACCAGCCGAAATGCCCATCATCAGATGAGTGGATATGGAAAATGTGGTATATCTACACAATGGAATACTACTCTACTATAAAAAAGAATGAAATAGTGCCATTTGCAATGACATGGATGGACCTAGAGAGAATTATATTAAGTGAAACAAGTCAGGCACAGAAAGAGAAATATCACATATTCACACGTATTTGTGGGAGCTTAAAATAAATAAATAAATACACAAATAAACTGGGGTGGGGAGGGAAGAAGACACAACAATCACAATTCCTTGAAGTTGATACGACAAGGAAACAGAAAGGAGGTTGTTGGGAGGGAGGGGGGAGAGGGAGGAGGGAGGGAGGTTTTGGTAATGGGCCATGATAATCAACCACATTGTATGTTGACAAAATAAAATAAAATTTAAAATAAATAAATAAATAAATAAATAATCCATCCAATATTTTTAATGACACACAAGCCTTTTCTTTGTCATCATGACCTGACCACCAGAAGTAATGATCACAGGAAAAGTCAACTCTTTTCTCTACACTCAAGTTTTCATAGCATTAAGATCATTCTGAATTTTAATTTTTATATCTTACTTTTTTCAGTAATCCTTCTAACATAAGCATTTTCCATGCCATTAAAAATCACCTATAAACATGATAATGTTTAATGGCTGCACAATATTCTGTTGTATAAATATACCATAATTTTCTTAACATTTCCCTTTTTTTGGCATTTTGGTTTTCAACTTTTAGTTATTATAAACCACACTAAAATGAAAAGCTTTGGGCAAAATGTTTTCTTTCAGATTATTTCCCGAGTAAAGATCTCCCAAAAGGGCAATTACTAGTTCAAAAGGCATAAAAATGATTTAAGTTCTCAATACGTACTGTCAACTGACTTTCCCCAATGTTACAAGATAGTGCCCATTTCACTACACCCTTACCAGTCTCGGTTAGTTTTAAAATAAGGGGAAACAATTTTGACTGAGAGATAAAATAATGTCTAATTTTAACTTGTATTTATTGGATCACTGTTGAGGTTCAATTCCTGGCCATTTCCGTTCCTTTGTCTGCGAATGTAATTTTCATTTCTCTTTTAAGATGTTAATGTTTTGTTGACATATACAAGTTCTTTATAAAAAAACAAATATATTGTCTGTCATATTTACTATAGACATTATTCTTGATTTGATTTTTGCCTTCAACATCCATTGAAAACACATTTATCTCCCCAGTGTGCCAAGCACTGGTTTAATTATCAAGGATGGAACAGACACAGTCTCTGCCCTTAATGGTCTCACAATAGGGAGAGGCAGTGCATTTGTCTGTTTTGTGTTGCTATAATAGAAATACCTGAGACTGGATAATTTATAAAGAACAGAGGTTTATTTGGCTTATGATTCTGGGACAGCTGCATCTGGCATGGGCCTCAGGCTGCTTCTTCTCATGGTGGAAAGCGGCAGGCAGCCAGCGGGTACAGGCAAATCACATGGCGAGAGGAAGCAAGAGAGAGGCGAGAGGAGGTGCCAGGGTCTTTTTAAACAACCAGCTCTCATGGGAACTAATAGAGCGAGATTTCACTCATTAATCCCCCCACCTAGGGAGAGTATTAATCCATTCATGAGGGAGGGATCTGCCCCCACGACTCAATCAGTTTTCAACACTGCCACATTGAGGATCAGATTTCCACATGAGTTTTGGCAGGGAGAACATATCCAAACTCTGTCAGGCAGGCAGGTAAACAATGATTGCAATAAAGCTTTCACATGCTCCACTAGAAGTACAAATAGGTTATAGCGAATGCATTAAAAGAGGTAATTGGTTGATTCTACATACAAGAGCCAGGCAAAGACTATGCAGAAGGAATGATTCTTAACTAAGTATAAAAAGCTAAGTAAATTACTAGAAGGACAAGAGACAAGATGGAAAAAGGCATTCAAGGCAGAGCAACACCTACAGACAGGGCCAGGGACCTGATTGGATAGGGGAACTTCGGTAGTTGGGATTATCTAGGGAGTAAAATGTCAGGCAAGTCCAGAGAAGAAGAGGCTGGAGAGACCTCAGAGGTCACATAATTTTTAAAATTATACATGTCTTTAGATTTTCAGTGAAGCCTAATTGATTAAGCTTCTCCTTTCTGATCTCTTATATAATGCTTAAGCTAAGAAAATCCTTCCTGGCCCAGAGATCTGAGGCTTACCTTCATTTTCTTCTAGTTTCGATTTTTAATACTTTGATTTTATTGTACTTTACACCTAACTATTAAATCCATCTGGAATTGACTTTGGCATATGATGGTAAGCCTCATTTAGATTTTTTTTCCCTGTTTTAATGTTTATGACATCTATATTGTTCATTAAGCTTCCTTCTGTAACCTTATTTTGCTAATGGGTAAAAATAGGGAGGGCTCAATATCTAATAAAGAGTATCTATTCCCAAATGGGGACAGTGCTAAAGGAAACAAAAGAAATTTCATTGGGGTTTGCTGTTTTAATATTTAAATATCAAAACTGAGCTGTGCCAAACACTACAGGTGCAGACTCCCAGCCGTTTTTGGTCCTGACTTTCAGAGTACCATTGCTATTTTGTATTCATAGACTGCAAATTTTTGAGGAACCAACTGTGTTGCCACAGACAGTAATTTATTCTCATGACAACTGATGGGGAAAGAGAGAAGAGAAACATGTCACTGCCAGCTTGATTTGTTTATTCCTACCAGAAATCAGGTGGAGTCAGGTTTCCTTCCCTTATGCTGGCTGGAAAATCGAATGGGGTTCAGTTCTCTGCTGTACTGGGCTGTGAGCCGAGAGCTGTGATTGGTTAGAAAGTCAAGAATAACCTGACCAGATTGGCTCTGGACTCCTCCAGACTCCCCTGTTACTTCACAGCATTCTGAAGACCTGTCCACCAATTACAGGGCTCCTTACTGGAAAAACCAACTGCTGGAGAGTGCCAAGAGTCCCTAGCAACACCCGGTGGCTTTTGAAAACTGAGGGGGAAAGACTGTGAAGTCAGCTGTTAGTGGAGGAGAGCGTGCCTATGCCTCAGGGAGAGCAGGCTCTCAGGATGGACAGCCCACCTCCTGAAGAACCTGTAGGTAAGCAAAATGAAAAACTGAGAAACCAGGAAGAGGAGATGGAGTTTAAGGAACTGGATGGTTTGAAGGAAGCCTTGGCAAACCTCCGGGGACTGTCTGAGGAGGAGAAGAGTGAGAAGGCGATGCTTTGCTCCCGCATCCAAGAGCAGTCCCAGCTCATCTGCATCCTGAAGCGGAGGTCGGATGACGCCCTGGAGCGCTGCCAGATCCTGGAGCTGCTTAACACAGAGCTGGAGGAGAAGAGGATGCAGGAGGCCGAGAAGCTGAAGGCTCAGAGCAAACATGTTCAGAAGCTGGAGGAACGCTTTATGACCCTGGCAGCCAACCACGAGTTGATGATCCACTTCAAAGATGAGCACAAGGGTCAGAACATCAAACTGAGGGAGGAGAATGAGAAGCTGAGGCTGGAGAACAGCAGCCTCTTCAGCCAGGCTTTGAAGGATGAGGAGGCCAAAGTATTGCAGCTCACTGCCCAGAGCAAGGCCCTCACCAAAGAGCTGGAGACTCTTAAACAGAAGTGTGCTCAGGATGCATACCAAGCACAAGCCCGAGAGAAGGAGCTGCTGGAGCTACAGAGCCAGCAGGCCTGTGCCCATGCCAAGGAGACAGAGCAGCTGCACAGCCAGCTGCACAGCCTCAAGCAGCAGCACAAACAGGCCATGGAGCAGATGGCTAAGGCCCAGGAGACACACAGCAGCCTGAGCCAGGAACTGCAGGCCAGACTGCAGACCATCACTCGAGAGAAACAGGAGCTGCTGCAGCTGTCCATGGAAAGGGGTAAGATGCTTCAGAACAAACAGGCAGAGATCCGCCAGCTTGAGGAGAAGCTGGAGTCAGCAGAGGTAGCCAGGAGGCATGTGCTAGAGCGGTTTGAGCAAGAGGCAGTGGCCGTGGACAGCAACTTGAGAGTCCAGGAGCTTCAGCGCAGGGTAGATGGGATCCAGAAGGCCTACGATGAACTCAGGCTGCAGTCAGAAGCCTTCAAAAAGCACAGCCTGGATCTTCTAAGCAAGGAGAGAGAACTCAACGCCAAACTCCGCCATCTCTTTCCATAAGGAAGTTTCTGTTTCCTCCAATTTAGAATTCAAATATTTGTGCCTTAGCGTTATGGCAAGAGTACAGACATTCCATTTATTATACTTTTAAGCACAAAAAGCAACTCAAAGACGAGCTACTTTACTATATTGTTGTTGTTACTATTGTAAAGCTAATACTTAATTTTCAGTTCTACCAGCTAGAATACACAAGATTTACCAGATTTCCTTCTCTGCCCTTGAAATCTTCCTAAATTTGCTATCAGTATCTTCCCCACCCTGTAACTTATTTATTCTCGACCTCAGATATCTTCATATATCCTAAGATTTTAAACGAGCAGCTTCTACGAATTAAGTGAACCAATATGTGCAATGAGATGTGACATTGTGAAAAAATATATAGCACAATTAAATATTGTAGATAAGTAGGCACACAGTCTCTAATACTTGAGAATGTAAGCAAATATATATTAGGATAACAATAGCATGGATACTTTGCAGAAAAATGGGTCTGATTTTTATTTTGCATTAGCTTGAAAAACAAAGATTGAGGTCATTTTCTTTACTAAAGCAGTCCAATTTTATAGTCATTCTGTATGAACACTAAGATTCAAATAAGTTGAATGAACCAATTTTTAATTTCCCTGCAATCTTAGATCACAATCTATTTTCTTGGTTTTCTCCTTAATAAAGACAGGATTTAGGTGTGCAATAATCTGAATAGCAGTAGTCTCATTTATTATTGCTAAATATGCAATAAAAGGCCCCAGTTTGGAGTAAAGAGTCACAGAAGACTGGGGATGATCCATATTGTAACTCATAGAGATAGTTTTCTATTTCTATTAGCATATTTTCTTGTAATTAACTTTTTCCTTTAAAAAAAAATCCAAGATGAATGTGTATATGTTTACTTGTGACATTTTTTAGGAATACCTAAATTTTGTAGGAATAGTTATAAAAACATATAATAGTTATTACATATATTTATGAAAATTCTTAAAGAAGTGAAGTTTTTAATTCAAAGTTCTTAAGAGTAGTTATAAAAATGTAACTTATATCTTATTTCTCTGTATTTACTTATTGATATATAAACATTATTATGAATACCTCTCAAAACAGATTGTAATGTAGTATTTTCTCACTCATTTGGTACCAAGAGTGCCAAGAGTTACATAGCAAATTGAATTTATTAAGAAATATTACTTGGTTCCTTTTTAATAAACCATTCCCAAGCAAGTGTTACCTAATCTCAGGCAATTTTTAAACCTATTTTCTCACACTTCTATTGAGATTATGCTATTAAATACAAATTCTCATCAAAATAGAAACCACTTGCTGCCTTCAGAGGACTATTTACTTCCTTTTACAGGTTATCAAGAATCAGAATATAGGAGCTAATTTAATCATTTATCTTTTATTGAGCCCATACTATTTATCACTGTGCTGAAGCAGTTTGGATGAATTGTTTTATTTACTCCTTAGGGCCGTTCAAGAAGGATACTAATGTTCATTCCTGTTTCAAAGAGGAGGAAACTGGGTTTCAGTCATTTTCTTAAGGCCACTTGGTCACTGGGGGACCTGGGATTAATGTCTACTACACCACACTGAAAGTTTAATTATTGACTACTGAGTGCCAGGTGCTGGGGTAGGCACTGAGAATAAGCACAAAGAAAGAAGCTTGTTTTCTGCCCTGGAAAAGCCACCCCACGGTCTAGTCTAGGGGCAAAACAAACAACAAATTAAGTACAGTCTGATGTGTTTTCACAGGGGTTGTTATGAGGTCACAAGGAGGAAACAGCACCAGAGGCATCTAACTCTGCCTGAGGTTAAGGGGTGGGGAGGACACCTAGGAATGATTAACGTAGGAATTGACGTAATAAGTTGGTTCTTAAAGAACTAGTAGAATTTCATCAGGTGGATAAAAGGGAGAAGGGTTGGAGACTGCACCATGCAGAAGGCGCAGAGGTTTTAAAAAATTCCCATAATACTTGGAGTAGTTGGGGACGGGTGCAGAGAAGCGTGTCTATAGATAAAAGTGGAAGTGCAGGTTGAAACCAAAATATAGAGTACCTTAAAAGCCAGGCTGGCCCCTTATATAGGAAACCACAGATTCAGCCCTCCTCCTGCCACCCGGATTTAGGCTACTCCGAACCGGACGTAGTGCGCATGCGTGCCAACACTTTTCCTCCTCCACCCCTCCCCCAGACCCCTGCCAACCTGCACATCCAAGCTCCTCCTACTGTCCCAAACGGCATCCCCGCGCTGTACCTGCAACCTGCGTTTTGTGCCCTGCCTGAGGGAAGGCCTCTGGGCAGAGGCCGGGCAGTTCTGGAAGCGGGTTGAGGGCCATTTGGGTAGGGTATCCTGGGGTCCATGGTACCGGAGTATGATTTAGAAGGGGACTTGGCCCTGGGGACTCCTAATTAAGTGAGCAAAGGTGCGTCTGGAGGAGCGCGGGGGTAGTTAGGGTAGCGGGTAGGGGTGTGTGTCCCCTAAAACGCGGGTGCAAGGGAAGGAGCCCAGTTATCCGGGTCTAACCATGATACTGTTCAAAGCCACGCTAAGGAGTGTGCATAAGGTTGATCCAAATAAAATTGCCGTTTTGTAGATCCTGAATAGTCGGATATGGGCCATTTTATAAGGTTCACTCTAATATCCTTTTGAAAGATTTTGAAAGCAAAGTGGGAAATGAGAATAGAAGGTCAAATATGGTTACCTAGAGAACAATAGGAAAAGAGCCCACAACGTACGGGAAGAAAGTGGAGGAATGTGCACCAGTGATGTGTCAAGTGCTTTTCATTTCACCCTCATACCAACTTTTCAAGGGAGGTTGGGTTATCACTATTTTACAAATGAAAAAAGTGAGACTCAGGGTGACCTGTCCAAAGCCAGGAAGCTTTGGAGAGGCAGGAGTGATATTTGAATCCAAGGTCCTTGACCAGGATCAATTCATGGGTGTGCCACCTGCACAGAGGGCACTTGGCATAATGCTCCAGCGTTGCTGTCTTGAAATTCTTCATAATTTTTTAACAAGGGACCCTCATTTTTATTTTGTGCCGGGTGCGGCCAATTAAGTAACTGGGCCTCCTTTCTGGCTCTAAAACCCCTGCTTTCTACCACTATACAAACGACCTTCTAAACAGCCACAAAAAGGCATTGTTTTTTTCCTCTGTGCTCCACTGCACTTTGTATTCCGCTCTCTCAGTGGTCATTTTTCATTTAATCTATGACCCAGAACCTCATTCAGGGATCAGCAACCAGTTTGGCTATTACGCTATGCTTCTCTATAAAGTGATGTGTATCACCGGAACAAAGTGACAAAATGTAAATTGGATCCCTCCAAACTGCTGCCTTTGAGGGGAAATTTAAAAAACAAGATAACAAAACCCCTTTCTAAAGCAGACCTAAATCCCTGGTGAATTTTTCTGTAACATCCACCAGCAGTAGCCCTAAAAGGAAAGTCAGCAGAATAGAGATTCTAAAACCAAATAATGCATGAGTAGTACTGTGTAGCTGATAGGTGAGATCTTTTGCGTTACCTAAATTGTAAGCCCTTCAGTGAGCCCCTAAAGAACTTGTCGGGTCCCCCCAAATTGTGAAAGAGCTTGAAAAGAGAACTACCTGAAAAGTAAACTGACTGATATTTTCAGAACACTGACTCTGTTTCAGTTAGTGAAAATAAGTTAATTTGTTTTCAGTAAACAAAGTACTAATAGAAAATCTATGTCTCCCCAACTACACTATAGTTGACTTAAACCATTATTTAAAGAACACCAAAGGAGAACCTACCCAGGTGCCTGCTTCTCTACCCAGCCCTCGTCGTCCCAGATACCTGTGGAGTAGCTGGGGCTGGGTCAGGGCGGGAATGATTCTCTGCTCCCCACTATGGTAAGACCAAGAGAACTGGGCAGACATTTGAGGTAACACCTTTTGGCGTTTAAATAAAAGAAAGAGGACCACAATTCTAACTGCTCTCCGAAGAGCCTATCTTGCCCCTCCAGATGGCTTGTCTTCCAGTGTCATTGGCCAAAATACTTCAGCCAAGCATCTTCAGTAGGGCACGTTGCCACCATGGATCCAATTGGCATCCACCCTTGTGATGAGAACGAGGCCAGTCTATGCCACATAGTGGAAGGGACTACCTGATAAAGGCAGGGCTCTGCCAGGAGGAAAGAAAGGGGATGGATGTTGGGTGGGCCACCAACAATGTCTGCTGCACTACATTTACTTAGATTGTTAGAGCTTTATCAGGCAGGCAGTCTTTTTTTAATCTTTAATCACAAGTCTTGGCCTCTTAAAAAAGTTGTTGGAATTTGGGAAAGCGGCCAAGAATAGGCTTTTCTAATCATTGTCTATCTTCATAAGGACAAACTGTATGTTATTTTCCAAACACTAAAAACATCTTATTAAACTTAAGGGCCTAGGGCTATACAGGTGAGTCTCCCTATGTGATGCTGTTCTCTCCAAAATCTGTTTATCCCACTTGGAAAAATTAATCCAAGAAAAAACATTCCATGGTTAGATTTGTCTGGTCATTCATTATACATTCAACCAACTATAGAGCCCCCACAATCCCTAGTCCCCGGTCCCACAAAGGGATTCTGCCTTAGCTACTTGCCAGACTATCCCTATTTAATGCTCTAATCCACTCTTATTTATACTAGTCTAAACTAATCTTCCCTTTCATGTTTAAGGTTATTCATTACATCTTTGTAATAGTAAAAGAGTGGAAATAACTCACATACCATCAATAAAAACCAAGTTAAATAAGCTATGGCCCCTTCACATTTTGGAATACAATGCAATGGTAAAAAGAGAAAGTTCTTTATGTATTGATATAGAAATATCTTCAGGCTACATGTAAAAAAAAAAAAAAACAGTATAGAACACAATCTTTTTTGTGAAAGGGAGAGGGAGAGGGGAATGAATGCAAACATTTACTTCTAGCTGCAGTAATAAACACTGGAGAAAATACAAATAAAAGTGGTTTTAGTGCTGTGGAGAGGTATAAGGAACGAGGTGGTTAGGAATAAGAGTGAGAAGGAACCTTCTCAATGTTTATTATTTTATGTCATTTGACTTTTGAACCATGTGTGTATATGAGGGGTCTTCAAAAAGCTCATGAAAAGATTCCTATTATCTTTTAATTCCATTTTTCCACAAAACTTTTGAAGTGCTCTCATATTACCTATTCAAAAGGTAATAAAATTAAAAACAAAAATAAAAGAATCTTTCATATATCTGTTTAATTTTTCAGTAAGCCCTATTTCTGTGTATGTGACTCCAAAGCCTGCAGATTTTTCTTCAAGATCGGGGTAGGCAAGACATATTTTAGATAAAGCTAAATATGGCCTGACAGATCTGGGTCAGGCCATTTCAGCTGGAAGCTGCTGCTCTGACAAATGTTCAATGACATATGGCTAATGACAGTATCTTTTTCTACCCTACAGATTAGAATAGTAGTAGAAATGATTACTATTTCTCTCCTAAATGTAAAGATTTGGATGAATTGGCTTCTTTCATGGATTTTCACATCTATATAAATTTTAGATTTTAGAGAGCCTATTTTCTCACATACTCAAGATTTTGGGCCTTGGGTGTTGTTTTTTGATTTTGCACTAATAGACAAACAAAAGATGGAAGAGGCAAGTCAGACCAAGTCATTCTGATCTCACAATCTTAATTATTAACTCATTCATTTAATATATCACATTAATTTAACAAATATTTATTGAGAGTCAATTATTGGCCAGGCACTATGCTAAGTGCTGGGATACATTGTGAGCACAACAGAGACTTTATCCTCACTGAATTTGCATTCTAATGGGTGAAAAAAAATGCCAAAGAATAGGATGACATGGGAGTGCATAGCAGGGTCCCCAAACTAATGTAGGAGAGGTTAGAGAAAGCTTTTGCTAGAAGTGGGTTTAAGCTAACATTTGTATAATATGTAAGCATTGTCCAAGAGAAGAAAGATGAGAGTATAGTAATTCAGAAGCCTTCACAGCATCTCCTGTTCTTTGTTAAGAAAACTACCCTTCCTAACAACCATACCATCCAGGGCTGCAGAATAAGCAGTCACAATAGACTCAAGAGATTCTCTGGCCAGATTAATCTGATTATGCTCACATCCATATTTACCTTAGTCTCTGTCAGAAGTCTGAGCCTTCATAATCTGACCCAATCCTTTCCATCTCCCACCCACAGTCCTGCTCAAACTCTTTCAATGGGCCCTTTGGAAACTCAGATCTATGATCAGCAACTAGCCAAGGTATTAGTTCAATGCGTGAAAGGATGCATTGACATAGAACTGACTGGATTCAAATCCTGACTGTCATTTACTGAGGAACTTTATCAGCACCGTACTCTCCCGAGTGAGCCACAGGCCGGCCCGGGGAACCTTAAATAAGGTCTTACTGAGTAGAGAGGAAACCAGAAAGCTAAAACCTGTGAGTGAGAGATATGAACAGGACATGGCATGAATTTCACACTGGGATAACCATACAGAAAAGAGAATGGTCCAAATGACTTCAGAAAACAGTATTTTCAATAAATATCCTTAATGAAATATATTCCAAAAACAAATAGAATTGTGAAGAAATCTTAGTAAATTTCATTTATCAGTCTTATTGTTAGTTATAAATTGGTATTATGTTAAAACTATATATATTGAGGCTAAAGCAAAAAAATAATTATGTTAATGTTGGTAGGGACAAAGTTTTCAGTGCTTAAATGCAGATATTTTATAAGTTCAGTAAAGACCATTTAATGTTAAATTTGAATTAAAATAGCCTAAATGCATGACAATTTTTCTTTTAAAAAATACATATATTCTAGCTCTGTCAACTTGAAGGCCTAAAAGCGATGACAATCTAGTGCAATGAGCATTCCTAGAGCCCTATTTGTGAACTCTAAAAACTATTTTCCACTAAATTAAAGAAAGATTCCTTGGAGGAGAGACTGATTCCAGATCTAGAGAGGGAAAGTACAAAATGAACCTGATACCTCTAGCTGTGTCAGAAAGCAAATAAACTATCAAAGACTAATGGGGTTCTGTCAAAAAGACAAGAGAGCTAAATTGGAGGGGCTCTCAGAGGCCAAAGATAAGTAATAATCACAACTGAATGAAACACATTGAATATTTTTAAATGTATGAGTTCATTATGATATGTCACAGAAAGAAAGAAAGCCTAACAATAACAATAACCAAAACAAACACAGACTCATTGGTCACTAACTCCTTACCCTGAAAATTGGCTATTAAAGGGAATTAACTAGGCATTTGTTCTACTTTTCCTGTTCCCTGTTGTAAAGAAAGTAGAAAAGTTTAGTCAGGCTCACTCACCTCACATCTGTTACAAATGAGCAAGATTTAGCACATTCACTAGAAACAAATTATAAAGTAGCGTAACTGCGCATATGTGCCCATTACTGATTCAGCATGATAGTTGTAATTATGCAATGCTTGGCTTGCAGTCACTATTGTGTACTAAGAATATAAAGGTAACTGCTCTGAACTGCTGGTCAGTGGAGCATGGAAGGAGGGCAGAGCATAGAGGGTCAGTGGAGTAGAGCCTGAGCTTATATCTAAGAATAAAGTATATCTGTGAAGCTCATATCTGAAGAACAAAGTATGTCTACCTTGCATGAAGCTGCCAGTATCTTCTTTCGATTACCTGACTCATGACCTGCACAGGAAGGGGCAGAAGAATCTGAGATTCCTGCTGGACACCTGTATTTCAGGGTAACATAAAGGCCCATAAATGATGAGATAAAGTTGCTTTTCACAGAAGAATTTCAGAAAATAAAAGTAAAGGAATCAGAGATTTAGAAATCATTACTTTGTAACCTCTACTGAAATAATTAGTTTAGGCACTGATCATTATATAAAACCATCAGTAGAATATTACCGTGGAGGAATTAGACTGTCACCATTTGAAAACATTGATTGTGGAGTATACCATACAGCAAATATATTTCACAGGGCCTAGTTTCTTGTACTTTCAGGTTTAGTCTAACTTCTTAAAAGTACATATAAAATGTTGACCTTGCAAAAAACGAAAAAATTTCCCCAGGCTATATAGTCTCTGTTGTAAGATAAAGAATTGTAACACAGCAAGGCTGCTGGTTCAAAGACAGACAAGTTACTGATTGATATGTAAAGATACTGGGAAGCCTCTGTAGGTAGAAGGAATGTTTGCTAAGATCAGGCTTTTGTTGATGGATCACTTAAATTGCCTTATGGAATGTCATCTGGCTTGTTTTACTGAATGTTACCAGCCTATATTGTTAAACTATAACCCCACCTATAACTTCCTGTTCTCTTCCTGTAACTTCCTGGTCTGGAAAATAAATGCAGGAAGAAAACCCCAATTCATGGTTAATTTCTTAAATGGAAGGAATGCCTCACTCTTGAGGGTTCCAGGAGATTAACCACTTCAGGGCTTCTCACTGCTCGGAAGAGATGGGCTTTGAGTAATCCTTTGTGGCTCCATCATGCAGGGGAAAAGGGGTGACAAATCCACGGGCGGCAAAGCAACAATTGATCAATCTTAGTGTCACTAAAAACAGGACAGCTGGATAGTATGTGCCTCCCGATGTGATGCAGCCCACAGACTAGCACTTTCTAAGAAGTATTCCTGCCAATGATGTTGAACCCGAGGCTGGCCAGTTACTTAGTTGGTTAGAGCACGGTGTTCTAACACCAAGGTTTGGATCCTGTAATGGCCAGAGAACAAAGAAAAAAAAAAAGCTCAACCTTAAGATAACTAAGCCCTAAGAACTAACTTCCTGTTTGCAGGAAACGTGGAGGATAATGGGAAAAGTAAAATGACACCACAAGAAAACAAACAGATCTAGAATATGGGACATTCAACAGGACAACTGACCTGGTTTCAAACAAGTGGCCTTGGGGAAAAGTGGAGGTGGGGTGATTTCCTAGATTAAAAGAAATTTAAGAGACATAACAACCAAATGTAATGTATAGAATTGTTTGGATCCCAATTGAGTCAAGTCATCTGGAGGTAGACATTTCTGAGACAACTGAACATGAACTGGGTATCAAGTTCCATAATATGTATCAAGAAATCCATAATAATTTTATTAGTTATAATGGTGGTTATAGAAAAATGACCTTATAGTTAAAGGTGTGCACTAACACGTGTAGGGATGAAATGACTCGATGTCTAGGATTTACTTTGTAATATTTTAGCAAAGAAAAAGGCAGGGGGATGAAGCAAATATGGCAAAAATCTTGATAATTATTAAATCTGGATGATGGATATATAGGGATTCAGTATACTATTCTCTCCACGTTTGCATATAATTGAAAATTTTCAATATTTAAAAGGTTAAAATTTTTAAAAGGGCTGTGGTTTCTGAAGGAGAGAGGAGGAGAAATGATTTGGAATTGGCAATGGGAAAGAAGAACACCACAGCCAAGTTCTGGCTCTCAAGTGCCCCTGGGGTGAGAGATAAAACAACTTCCACTCGAGAGACGTGAAGTAATTGCTCTCAGAACATGAAAAGCTCTCCTCCTACCCTTCCAAATCTTTCATGCTCAAACTTCTACACCTGATCTTCCTTTCCCCCATCAAAGCAGCAATTCTCAACTTCAGTGGTAGCAACTGTGTGGTTTGATTAGTTAGGAGATATACCAGTAATCTGTCACTATTTTAGTAGTTACAAAAGCTGGTTGATTTTTATTTTAAAATAAATTAGTCCACCACAGTATAACTCTTATTCAACTGCATTCAGAAATGCTTTCTTGAGAGAGGGATAAAGGAATGGAAATACAGCTAGCTCACTGGGAATTGTGCATAATCCATGCAAATGTGTGGCACTTGTAAACATAATCCAACAGTGCCCTAGACACTGTCACCCTCCTGATTCTTCATTTTTCATCCAGTCATAGATCTACTCGTGTTCTCACTATCCTTTACAAATTACACTTCGTGGGTAAATTGGCAAACTACACTAAAGTGAATACTCCGGCCTCTATAGTACACTTATCCTGATTTATCCACTCAGAAAAACCCTGATACCAATCTCTGCTCCAATTCTCTGTTATAGAAAATCCAGTGAATATGTATTGGTGCAGGAGTACCATAAAGTCATGGTCTTTATTGAAGATCTGATAGACTGGTACTTATCATCTATTTTTATCCCCCTTTTAGTGTGCTTTCCTGTATTGCAGAAACTTAAAAGGTAAAACAAAACGCAAAAGCAAACTACATTTGCCAGATAACTCTGTGGCTATATTTGAAAGGTGCAAATGAGGCAGGGTCATTTTTCTCCCTCCTTTGGCTGTTGCTGCTGTCAACCACATTCTTGGAGACACTGGATTTTTTCTGCCCCAGCATCCCAATGTTCATTCACTAACTCTAGAGGATGTGGTAGCTAGCCTCCAAGAAACTCCCTAGTAATCCTTTTCTCCTAGTATTCACATCCTTGAGTAGTCTCCTCCCACCATGAATAAGGTCTGACTTCTGTGACCAACAGAATACTACACAAGTGACTACATATGACTTCTGAGGCTAGGTCATAAAAGATATTGGCTTCTTCCTTGGACTCTTGGATCATTTGCTCTGGGTGAAGACAGCCACCAAGTAGTGTAGATGTTCATACAGCCCCATGGAGATGCCCATGTGGAGGAGGAACTGAAGCCACAGCCCAGGATCAACCTGTCAGTCCTGTGAGTGAGCCACCTTGAAAAGGGATCATCTAGCTCCAGTCAAGCCTTCAGAAAACTTCAGCCAATGCCAAAATCTAACTAAACCCCATGAGAATTCCAGAGTCAGAACTACCTAGTCAAGCCGCTTACAAATTTCTGACCATCAGAAAATGTGAAATACACCAAGGTCAAGGGTTTGGATACTCGTACCAGCTAGCCGCCAAAAAAAATTTAATGAAAGAAAAAAAAAGAGAGATAATAAATGTTCACTCTTGTTTTAAGCCACAACAACAAACAAATGTTTATTGTTGGTTTATTGTTCTTTTTAAGTTTTTGATAACTTGTTAGGAAATAGATAATTAATACTTGGGGTTGAGAGTTCTGGCAGCAGCAGTAGTTTTCCTGATCCCTGGTGTATTAGTCCATTTTCTGTTTCTTAGAATAGCAGAAACCGGGTAATTTATAAAGAAATGAAATTTATTTCTTACAGGGTTGGAGACTGGGAAGTCCAAGGTCGAGGGTCACATCTGGTGAGGGCCTTCTTGCTGAGGAATCTCTGCAGAGTCCTGAGATAGCACAGGATATCATATGGCAAGATAGTCAAGAGCATGTTTATGTGCTCTCCTTATAAAGCTACCAGTCCACATACACGATAACCATGAGATTATCATGAGGGTAGGACCCTCACGATCCAATCACCTCTTAAAGGCTCCACCTCTCAACATTGCCACACTGGGGATCAAGCTTCCACATTTGGAAAGGGCAAACATTCAAACCACAGCTCCAGGATCACAACTAAAGCAGAGTGTTCTTAAAGCCAGCATTCCAGCTTTCTATTTTACCACTTTCTCAATCAGGGCAGGAATAGCAGCTCCCAGTTGGGCTTATTTGTGAACTGAGAGGCATTCTTGATCACCTAGCCTAATGCTCACTCCTCCAGTCTTACCAATGGCTTTGTAAGCACTTAATTCTCTGTATTAAATTTCTTTCTGCTTAAAATAGCTGAATTAGTTTCTTTCTTTTTGTTTTTTATCTCACTCCAGTTAAAATTGCTATTTTTTAAAATATGTATTTTTAATTGATTATTCATATTCATGGGGTACAAAGCAGACTGGATTGGTTTCTGTTTCCTGCAGTTGAGAATTGAATGACGCAGTCTACGCTCAGCTAGATCCTCAGTATATTTGGTCAACCTCTCGTCATCTCCTTCAACATTTTCCCAATGTACAGGATTATACAGTTTTAGCTTCTCTCACAATCATCTTAAGCTAGTGAACCTCACAGAATTCTTACTTGGCTCTATCAGCTCCTTCCCTCCAAAGACTTAGAGTGTAGTTGAATCTTGACTCATGCCACAACTCAATTAAAAAAATAAATAACCATTTATGTTGCTAAAACCTCTATGTAAAATACAAATAGGAGGGACTGGCTGGTTAGCTCAGTTGGTTAGAACATAGCCTTGTAACACCAAGGTCAAGGGTTTGTTCCCCATACCAGCCAGTGGCTAAAGAAAGAGGGAAAGAATTAAAAAAAAAAAATACAAATAGGAGCATGTTTCTTTACCCATTTCAAATTAACAGCTGGACACTAGAGGCATTCCTGTTAAAGTCAGGAATAAGACAAAGGAAGTTGGTTATCAACACGATTATTTAACATCAATCTGGAAGTATTTCATTATTGGTCAAGATAATAAAATAACAAGTATTGCAAAGAAGAAGACAAAATTTTCATTATATACAATAAGATTATATAATTGTCTACCAGGAAAATTTGAATAAACTGAAAATAAAAACTATTAAGAAAGTCTGGTGAGGCAGTCAGCTGAAAATTTAATTTAAAAAATCAATAGTTTTTCTATATAGCAACAAAAACCATTTAGAAAATAGAAAAAAAGAAATAGTCTATTCCAGTAGCAAAATTTGCATAAAATAACCAGAAAAATAAATATATAAATTTAATTCAGTCTCCATGAAAATTCTAGCTTTTTTTGAGCTCAGAAAATTTTCTAAAGTTATGTGGAGGAATAAATATTCAAGTATAGCTACAAAAATCTGAGAAAGTGAAAGTAACAGAGACTTGCTGTATGAGATATTAAAATGTATTATAAAACTGCAATAAGAAATGGAGTGACTTTGCATCCAGAATTGTTAGACTGATCAATGAAATATAAAAAAAAAAAAGACCAGAAATAGATCCAAGTGTATGTATGAATTTAATATATGGCGTACATGGTGGGAAGTCAGTGGAGTGAGTATGGATTAGTCAATAAATTGTATTGTGGCAGATAACTTTTTGAAAAGTTATACTCCTACCTCACATTTTATATCAGGTAAACTCGACTTGGATCTAAATGAAATAAACACTCACTTTGGGAAAAACAAAAACAAAAGCAAAAAAACTCCTGGTAAAATATAAATAGAAAGTGCTAAAGGTATAGGTAAATATTAGTATTATTTAAGCTATAAATATTAGTATTATTCAGGCTAATAGGGCTTTTTTAGGCTTAACATTAAAGCCAGAAACAACAAATGTAGGTTGACTATGTAAAAATTATAACCTACCAAGCAACTTTACCACCTCACCCCAGTAAATGGTAAAATGGGGGAAAAAGTTGGAACATATGAGAGACAATAGGATGTTTTCCTCATAATGCAAAGAGTTCATGTAAATCAATGAGGAAATAGAAAAACATCTTCCCTGAAAAATATTTTTCCCCACCTCAAAGAAAAATGGGCTAAGGAAGTGAAAATGCTATTCATATTAGAAGTCAATTGGTCATGTGAAAAACATTCAACCTTCCAATAATCAAAGAAATGCAAATTCACACAAAATGGTATTTTTATTTTTGGATTGACACATGTTAAAAAGAATAATCTACTGTCACTAAATGTGGTAAGGAAGTAAATACTGTTATACACCATCAGTGAGAGATACCTTTTTGGGTGTGTGTATAACAATTATGACCAGAAATTATACTTCTAAGATTTTATCCTAGGAAATTTATAAGAAAAGCGAAAAAAGATGTTTTCACAAATTTATAGTGTGGTTTATAATAGTGAAAAATTCAATATAACCTAAGTGTTACAAATGATGAACTGATTGAATAGAAGTTGGAAAATCCATGAAATGGAATTCTTGACAGCCATTAAAAATACTAAAGGCTGGGAAGGGGAGGGGATGGAGGGGATAGAGAGTGGTTGGTTAATAGATATAAAATTACAGCTAGACAGGAAAAATAAGTTCCAGGGGTCTACAGTAGTGCTAAATACCTATTATTAACAATTTATTGTATGTTTCAAAATGATTAGAAGAGAGGAGCTTAAATGATCTCATCACAAAGAAATGATAAATTTTTGTGATGGTGGATATGCTAATTACCCTCATTTAATCATCACACATTGTATACATGTATTGAAATGTAACTCTGTTCTCTATATAACTAGAGAAATATAGAAAGCTTTGGCTGAAAGCATAACACCACAGCTCAACTGAATGGGAACAATTATGCATTGCTCTTTCTATACTTCTCTGTTCTCAAATATAACTAGTATTTGTACCTTTTTGTTATCCCTCCTAAGAATATTTGCATTTTATAGATAAAGTTAAGCCAAAAATATATACACACACAGATCTACACTTAGTTGTATGAAAGATGTCCACAATACATTCATGTCAAAACAATGGAGCTCAAAGAAATAAAATAAAACAATGTATACCTGTACATAGAAAAACTCTGGCAGTATACACTAAAATTTTTATAAAGGTTATTTTGGGGTAGATTGTGGGTAATATTTTTCTAATTATTCATTTCTGCATTATCTGAATCTTTTGCAATGATCATCATAACCAGAAAGAGAAAAACAAAACAGCTGTGAGGAAAGAGTGAAAAAAAAAATGAGAATTAAAGGGAGGAAGAGCGAGAAGGAGCAAGAGACATTTTCTGGGAGGTTTACTCTTGGCTTTAGGTGCTTTTTTCTCTTCTGAGACCACATTTTAAAAACTTCCTTCCCTTTCGATTTTCTGGTTTTCTCTTAATCCAACTGGACAGGTTCTTAAACCATGTATATTCAAACCAAAATTTTATAATTTAGGAAAACTATATAATAAATCAATCAATCCATGATGAATTTTGCCCAAGGAGAAAATGCAGTTGGATGGGATTACCAGCCACAGAAAACACCTGTATTCAGGGCAGGCCAGAGTATATATCATTTTGAACTATGTGCTGTTTTACTTTAGTAAAACCTTTCCTGATGGGACAGTTAAGAAAGACATGGAGGTCTTTTATTTATTCTTCTAGCTACTATAGATCATACTCATTGCTGCCCCTTGCATAATTGTTCCCATTCAGTTGAGCTGTGGTGTTATGCTTTCAGCCAAAGCTGTAGATTTTCTTCATTCATCACTTAACAAATATTTATTGAAGCGCCTGGCACATTTCTGGATATTTGAGACTTACCAGTGTCCTGCTTTCCTGGAACTTGCTTTCTATATTTCTAAGAAACAGCCATATAAAAACAACTATTGTTGAGGCTATCTGCTACCTTATTCAGTATCCCTTAGAGAAGTTTATCTAAGACCTAAGAACAAGAAACGTGGTTAAATAATTTATATGCACTTTACTCCTGAACAAAGTAAAGTTTATTTCAATTTTTTTAGTTTGGGCTGCCAGGAAGCTTAATTTATATCTAGCCCCTCTTGAAAACTGTGCATTGTGGATATTGTGTCCATCCTATTCCAATAATAACCATTTTATCTATATTTTCATTAGCCTTGCTTTATAAAAACGAACTGTTTTGTTTTCACTGAATTCTAATGTGTTTGTAAACTGCTTCAAATCTCAATCCCTTGTGGGGCTAGAGGAACAAGATAAACAACACCATGAAGAAAGAGACAAATCCAGAATGTAGTGCATTCTTCAAGACAACTGACCTGGTCTCTTCAAAAAACCAATACCAAGAAAAACTAAAAAATGGAGGGAGCTGTTCTAGTTTGTGAAATGAAAAACGAAACAAAAACCAAACCTTATCACAGCCCAGGGTAGTAAGTGAATCCTGACTGGATCCTAGCCCCCAAAAACAAAACATCTATAAAAGATTATTTTGAGAACTGAGGACATCTGAATATGCCCGGGTATTAGATAACATTAGCAAATGATTATTAATTTTCCCAAGACTTGATAATAGTATTGTGATTATGAAGGAGAATGTCCTTATTAATGGAAATGCATACTTTAGTATGTGGGGGTGTGGGGTTTTGTCTGCAACTTTGGGATGATTCAGCAAAAAAACTCAAAAAACGTTTACAAACTTATAGATAAAGCAGTATGGTAAACGATGAATTGTCTACTCTTGGTATTGGGTAGTACCACCGAATGAAGGGGCATAAACCTGGGTTTGTTATGATTTTTGCCGCTGTTCCTATGACATCACTAGAAAGCTGGAATTATTACCACGCCAAAGCAACCTGAAATCTCGCGACAGTACAGCCGGTGGCGCGCAAAACGCGGTGGGAGGGGTTGGGCCGAGAACGAGTGACTTCCGGCCCGGCCGTTGTCTGGGTGGCGCGGTCGAGTCATCGCTGGGCCTCGCCGCTTTAGTCTCCCACCCGCCCCCCCGCCCCGGTGCGGGGGGTCGACCAGCCAACTAAGGCGGGAGGCGACTTGGATCCTTCCCTCCATTTCGTGTCGGCTAGCGTCCCGGCTACCCGCGCTGGGGCCTGGGGTCCTTGAGGCCCGCGAGGCCCAGTCTGAGGGGCTGGGGCCTACATCGGCCCGCCGCTGGGCTCCATGAGGCATAGCTTGACCAAGCTGCTGGCAGCCTCGGGCAGCGACTCCCCAACCCGCAGCGAGAGCCCGGCGCCGGCCGCGACCTGCTCGCTGTCCCCGGACCTGACCCGGGCAGCGGCGGGGGAGGAGGAGACGGCGGCGGCCGGATTTCCCGGCCGCCAGCAGCCGCCCGGCGACGAGGGAGAGTTGGAGGCCGGGAGGGGGAGCCGCGGCGGCGTGGCCGTGCGCGCGCCCTCGCCCGAGGAGATGGAGGAGGAGGCTGTCGCCAGCGTCCCCGGGGAAGAGACGGAAGACATGGACTTTCTGTCCGGGCTGGAACTGGCGGATCTGCTGGACCCCCGGCAACCGGACTGGCACCTGGAGCCCGGGCTCAGCTCGCCCGGGCCTCTCTCCTCGTCCGGCGGAGGCTCAGATAGCGGCGGCCTGTGGAGAGGGGACGACGACGACGAGGCCGCGGCTGCTGAGATGCAGCGTTTTTCAGACCTGCTGCAGAGGCTGTTAAACGGTATCGGAGGCTGCAGCAGCGGCAGTGACAGTGGCAGCGGCGAAAAGAGGCGGAGAAAGTCCCCGGGAGGAGGCGGCGGTGGCGGCAGCGGCAACGACAACAACCAGGCGGCGACAAAGAGTCCCCGGAAGGCGGCGGCGGCCGCTGCCCGTCTTAATCGGCTGAAGAAGAAGGAATACGTGATGGGGCTGGAGAGTCGAGTCCGGGGTCTTGCAGCCGAGAACCAGGAGTTGCGGGCCGAGAATCGGGAGCTGGGCAAACGCGTACAAGCACTGCAGGAGGAGAGTCGCTACCTACGGGCAGTCTTAGCGAACGAGACTGGACTGGCTCGCTTGCTGAGCCGGCTGAGCGGCGTGGGACTGCGGCTGACCACCTCGCTCTTCAGAGACTCGCCCGCCGGTGACCATGACTACGCTCTGCCGGTGGGAAAGCAGCAGCAGGACCTGATAGAAGAGGACGACTCAGCGGGAGGAGTGTGTCTTCATGTGGACAAGGATAAGGTGTCGGTGGAGTTCTGCTCGGCGTGCGCCCGGAAGGCGTCGTCCTCTCTTAAAATGTAGGGTCAAGTAATCTGCTCTTTATCCGCGTTTACCCCTTTCAACTCCCTTACACCATGTAAAACCTTAGTGGGACATCTTCACTGGACACATTTCAGAGGAGGAAAAAAAGTAATATTGAATCTTTAAGTGTTTAGCTAAAAGCATGAATGTGACACTGTAACCAACTCCTAATGATAACATGTGACTATTAAATCTCTCTGACAGTTTCTTTTTTAGGTGATTTCCTTCCTGCCAGGCTCCGTTGTAGGGGTTACAGAACAGTCGTTCCCGCCTCACAACCTGGTAAGGATCCATCTCTTCACGTAACGCTCATGCTCTGCTGCTTAGTCTACTTTAATGGGCAACATCTCAATTTGTGTGTGTGTGATTTTTTTTTTTTAAATCTCTTTTGGAAGGTGGGAGGGGAATCTAATTTGGGCCCTGTCCACCCTGGAAACAGACTTGTGCTGGTCAGTAATGTATTTAAGATGCTGCTTCTGGTTGAAATAGCTGTTAATGTGTCCCCTTGTTCAGACTTGCGTGTACCTAGCTCTTCTGTCCCCAGTGTGGACATGGCCTTGGATGACATCGGTTCCAACTGTACACTGAAACCTGCTTATAGAGATACAGTTTGGAGACAGTGAAACAGGTGAAGTTGAATGGAAGTTCCGAGTTGTACAAGGTGCAAATTGGAATTCCAATTTTAGAGCAACTTTTCAGAGGTTGACAATAAGTATTTGGGGCATGCACAAATGTGGTAGTTATTTTGCTGGAGATGACAGAAATCTCTTAGATATTCAAGAATGCCTTTTAGTTTTCAGTAGAAGATATAGAAATACAGTCTATTCAGAGTAACAGATTTTAATAAATCTCACTATTAGAGAAGTTGGAAATTAACATGCATGTCAGACTCCTGTGTTTTAGTTAATTGGAGGAAAAATAAGAATGGTTAATGAAATGTTTCTTTAAGGACCAGCACAGTGATTATTATCCTATCACTGAGTATGAATAAATTGTTGAACATCTTTATTTTTGTTGTATTAAAAATTTAGGTTAAATTTGTGTATGATTAGATATTGAAGGTTGTGATATGTGAATGAAAACGTGTAAAGTGAGGCTTCACAAAGAATCTTTTTGTTCATATGTCTAAAGTATTTGTCAAATTTAAAAATAATTTTTAAAATTGAGAGGTTCTGGCCACTTAAATGACATGATTGACACTATTTTTCTAAATATGGGACATACTCTTCCCTTGAAGTTACTTTATTGTCCAGTTGTGTAAATTGAATTATGGTGTCCTTCAGTGTAAGAGGCATTAAGAAATTCTTTGTGAAACATCACTGTTTGATAAAGTATATACGTATTTAGCATCCTTGTTTTTCTTTGTGCTAAAGTGGATACAGCTGTTGGGGCAGAAGATACGGGACCAGCTGCTGGCCACATTTCCTGCTTTATTTTAAAAGGTAGTATAAGAAATGAGGAAAAAGAGGTAATATCAGGGCTTCTGCTGTCTTTTATTTTTAAAACGTTCATAATTAAAAAGTTTTCCAGCAGTCCAAAGATGTAAGTTATTTCACACATAAAATGTTTTATTTTGTTGTTGTTTGGTTATGAAAATGGAATCCTTGTTCTTGCACAACTGTAAATGTTTTGTTGCTAGATGATACGATTTGAGACCTAAATTGGTCTCTGGTTTCCAGTGCATCACAGCATATTTTGTATAATCATCTACTGCACTTGAGCATGAATGGGTAGTAGCCAAACTCACAACCTGGAGTGATGAACCTGCTTATACCTAAGGGCAGGAGCAAGCCCCTCACAATGCAGCTGCATGGATTTTTAGTGCCTACTGAATTATATATATAGATATATATATATATAAAAACCAAAAGTAGTTGGAAAAATTATTTGAAATGACTAATTTGTGCTATCTTCATGAAATATGTTAAATGTAGCTTTTTGAAACAGAAGCCTTGAATTGAAATTTAACTAATACTTGAACATTTTGTATATATTTCTTTGTATATAATTTTGTGCAGTACCAATGACAAAAATATGGTGTCATAATAAAACCAGGTTTGTTGATCTTTCAGTTATGGGCTCAAAGAATTTATTCATCTTTAACATGACATTGGAAAATAATGGATGAAATAGGAAAAATGATTGTTGTTAATGCTGACTGTGGGTCTTAATCAAAAGGTTCTGGAAGCAGTAAGTTCGTTTTTCTAAAAATTATACTATTTCCTTGGAATATTTTCTTCCTAACGTCAGTGCTTTTCCTGCAAAGTTTGGGCGGGGGAGAAACAGTAGTCAAAGCTTTCTGAATTGGAATGCTTTGAAATTCCAAGTGTAGATTTTTAGAATGTCATTTTATAAATGGCAATTTTTGGAATTACTTAAGAACTTTTGAAAATGGAAAGATTAGTATGGACTATTTTTTAAAGCTGCTTTGTTAGGTTCTTATGTTTTATTAACTGTCTTTTCTTAGTTTCCATTTCATTATTTTTTTTCTAGTTTTGGTGACTTAGTGATTTTGTCATTTTTACATCGACTTCATGGTCTTGTTTTTACATGGTAATTGCATGTATTTAGGACCTAATAGGGGCTTTAAATAAATTTGGTCATACTTATGTGTAAGCACATTTTACTGTAAATGTTTGGGTTTCTGAATTTACAACAGATCTGTTTATTTCAGTATGTAGAAAACAGTATCTTAAAGTGTCCTATTCACTACATGTTAATTAAAAAAAATTATTAATATGAAACTGTTGTCTCACTATTTTTAGAAAATTGTGTTCTGAAATGATTAGTATTTGGATAAAGGAGATTTCTGGAATATAAAATGGATTGTTTTGAAATTTTTTAGGTTTGACTCTTTATTGCAATGGTTGAAAACAATTTAGTATTTGGGGGACCTTTTTGGTTTTCTTTTCTAATTGTGGTTCTATGATAAAATGATACAGAAATAGAGTAAAGATGTAGCTTTTTAATATTTGTCTTCTGATGGTGGCAAGAATTCATACATTAATTGAACTAACACATGATATTGACCTGCTGTTTCTATCATATTGACTTACTGTTTCTGCACTTCCTTGACCAGACCTAACTAAAAAGTCCACATTTGTTAAAATGTAGTCACACTTCTTATATAATCCAACAAAAAGTGTTCAAAATATTTAAAATATTTGTACATTTTATCATCACTAAATTAATCTCTTTCTCTTCTCTTTAAACAGCTTAGCAGTGTCTGCAAAAACGAATCTTTTCCTACAACCTGTTAACTGACTGGACTGATGGTAACAAAGTAATTGTGGGAGCCATGTCGATCAAAAATTTGGCATCTGCTGAAAAAAATGATTGCCATTTTCAAGTTCCCAAATTACTTCTGTACTGATTTCACTTTCCAGAAATGGAGATATGAAAAGATTCTCTGGAATCCTTGAAAGACTTAATAGAAATACATGAGACTAAGTTAATTTTGGAACAAATTTTTTGTCTTTCATGGGAGTGATACTCAGTTCTTTGCATACCTTTTAAAAATTGTAACCATTGGAGAAGAGAATTATAGTAGTTCATCAAGAAATATTAGATTCTTTACATAATCGAGAGCACATTCTATGGATTTACATTTAGTCAACTAGAATTACATAAACAGGCCATCAGTGATCACAAGGCATATCATGAGTTTTGTATTTATTTCTTGGAACATGAGAGCTAATTTGGAGTATAGACAGACCCTACTGAGTAGAGTATAAAAGTTAATGTAAAGTCCTTAATTATAAAGAGTAGTCTTTTTAAATAGATGCATTGATTTGTCTGTATATCTTTGAAAAAATTGATTATGATTAAATGTGTGCGTAGTTAATTGCAATTTAGGATAATACCAGGATGTGTGGATTCTGAGGTTTTGGCTTCTTGAGCTTTCTGAGTACTTGACACTGTTTTTTTGAATATTTTGAAGTTTCTAATGAATGGTATACTAGTTTCTACTGTTTTATATTAAAATTTCTCTAGTGTTATGTAAGGGCTTTAGTATTCTGGATGATGGGAGTGGCTTTTTTCGTGGTATATGGTTTTACTTAATAGAAATATTTTTCTGGTTTATTACAAGTGTGAAAAAACACAAAAACTCTGGATTGTTTTATTTCATTTTCTTTGGGTTATGTTAATACACTCTTTCACCTGGTCTAGAGTGAGTCATTTTATCTTACTGTTTGACTCATTTGTGGAAATGGGTAGATAGAAGAGGGAAGGGGTAGGCTCTTATTTCATCATAACTATACAGCTGGTTATTGTATGGTACTATTCAAAACTTATTAAATCCCGTTTCTTATAATCTAAGTGTATACAGTGCCTGTGAAGCCAGGCGGCAAAGAGCATTCCCATTAGCTTATATGTAAGTAGCTGATGCTCCTACAGTACGGATGGTTATAATTTCACAACCAGAGGTGTAGGCACCAACACAATTTGGTGACCATAACTACTACTTTGATGAATACAGAGTGGATTATTCATTGATAATGAGTAATTGTCTTTAATATGCTTACCTAGTTCAGCATTTTGAAGGTGTAGTTTAAGGTCTCACTAATTTAGTAAAATTTTTAAGCTAAATAATCTGATGACTTTTGAAGTTGAATAGGTATTAAGATATTAACAAGTGTTTTTTTCTTGCCAGACTCACTATGAATGCAAAGCTTTGAGAACCTCCTAAATGTTTATATTTTTACTGTTTTTCTGTTTTTTTTCATTTAGTTACCATCTAAGCCAGTGATCAGAAAGGGGAAGTCTTCCATTAGAAACTTGCAGAGTATTTTGTTTGATTAGCATGGTATTTTTCATATATTTAAATTTGAATACATTTATATGTAGCCTCAACACTCTCTCAGTCACTCCCCGTTGTCTTAATTTTGTTGACCCAAAATTACTTGTTGAAAATATTTTGCTCTATTTTCATAATGAACTGATTTAAAAATCTAGTCACTGATTGTGTTTTAAACATTTGTGTAGTTCTGTTAATATACTGATTTAAATTTTATTGGTAGCCCAACTTCTTTAGAATGTGCCTCCAAATTCTGTATCTTTTCTGTATACCCACTGAGGTCAATTTCCTAGACTCCTCTGGCTCTTAGTGTACTCTAGTTTGGGGGTTATGAAATATATTAATAAGTGAAGTATAATATAATACACTTTTTAAAAAGCCAGATATGCAAAGTGGATTGTAAAAGACAGATTTAAATAGTTTGTCTGCTATGACTGCACTGAAATATTAAAAACTATTTTTCTGACTGGCAGTGTTTTTTAGGTCTTAGCTACGAATGACTGTTTCCTTAAATTGTAAAGCTGATCACAGCAAGTTCACATGTATCTTCCCTCTGAACGAAAATTTGGTAAAGTGGTTTTGTATTAACAGACTTAAAATGCTTTACAAAGCTTATTTTACCCATTTCTACTAATTGAAGAGATGATTTAAGAAATATGTGGCAGAGGACAGATATTAGAAAGAAATCCTTTTTGGTTACAGAAAGCATTGTAAACTCATACCCATTTATAGACGATATGCTAGGGAGTAAATACTCTGAGAATGTTTAAGGATAAGTAAGGAAACAATCTGTACTAAATTGTCAAACAACTTAGTTATATCAGTGGGGTTTGAATGATCTAAGTTGATTAAACCATTCTGTATTCTTAAGGAGTCTATTCAGTAATTTGGGTTTCTTATTTTTGAAGTCGGGAATTCATTGTTTCTTTCACTGTGATATATAGAACTTTGCTTTAAGTAAGTGGTAGAATGCCTGTACTGACCAGCCGTCAAAAAAAAAAAAAGTGACGGAATACAGATAAAATGGATAATTTTGGGTCATAGAACTTTTAATCTTGATATTTTAGCTTGTAAAATAAACACCTAATTTTTTTGCCTTTTAAATTTTACGTATATATATTTATTTCTCTCCTTAGCTGTAAAAATTAAAGCATATTCATTATAGGAAACTTGGAAAATCCAGAAAGAATCAAGAAGAAAAGAAAATTATCCATAACTCTGTATATAGTCCAGAGAATATCAGCAGTAAACATTTTGGCATATTTCCTTTCAGTCTCTTTTGTGCATATAGATTCTTTTGCATCATAATTGGATCATTTCTTATACAAATTTGGTAGAGAATACATTTTATGTGACTGTTGCAAGAACAAACCATCTTTGCTTTCTGAAAAATATACTAATTTCACTTGAATTTTGGCAGCACCGCTTTATTCTTAAACAGAGGCTGAAAGCTTATTTCACTTGCAAAGCTGCCTTTTCTGAATTGTCCTTTTTCATAATTTTAAGATTACTTAACAGATATGTCACTATACTTGGAAGGAATAGTTAAGGTGCTCACGAATGTGGAATGTGGTATAGGATGGCATTTAGGGTTTTGCTGGGTATTTTTTTGTGATGACTGGCTTGCCTAATAAAGTGTTGGTCTAGACCTGTGGTGTCCAGTATTGTAGCCATTAGCCACATTTAAATTGATTAAAATAAAAAATTTAGTTATTCAGTTGCATTGAGCCACATTTCAGGTCACATGGCTAGTGGCTAACATTGACAGTGCGATATATACATTTCCATCATCACAGAAAGTTCTTTTGGATAATGATTCAGATACTGTCACAGAAGAAAATGGTTTAATGAACTAGGATGAGAAGAAATTCAGGAAGGGGAACACAATAGATCCCTTCAAAAATTTTAATGATCTTTCTTAGGAAATGAATTGACTAGGATATTTCAAAAAGGAAAACCAGGAGCAATAGGAAGAAGATGGCTACCATTTGAGTGCCTGATATAGCAGGTGCTGTTAGGCAACTTATATATAATACCAACCTTGAGTGAGGTTACTGATGTGGAAACTGAAGGTCACAGAGGTTAGTTAAACTTGCTTAGCACCACACAGCTAAAAAAAAAGAGGCTTATGTTTGTGCGTTTCTAAAGAACTATCCCATAATGGAAGCTTCAAAGATTGCCTAAACCTAAAAATATAATTTCTGAGGATCATAGATAAGGTGACACTTGAAATATGTAGCTCAAGCTGAGCACAACAGCTCATATAATAGTTCAAGCTGAACCTTAATGACTATCTGTTAGGAAGATCGGGATTGATGTCTTTGTGAGGAATGTTGTTAAGATATGTTCTAAGACTATGGATTAATAATACCTATGGAAACACTTTGAGAAATGAAGTGTAAGTAACATTTGCTATAGTGTACTGATACTTTTTTTCATCATTCTTGCTTGGTTCTGAGAAGTCTTCAGTGAAAATTGCTGTATGGTTATTTTTTCCTCTTGTGTTATAGACCAAACTCAGTGCCTAATGTAAAGGAGCAGAGTGAGCAAGGTAGAAGAGACAATATTGTGCAAACTAGGGAAGTTATGCTCTTGTTTTAGTAGGTAGCCTGTACCGGGATTCAGCCTTTATTGCCCTGTGTAGCCTTTTGTTGTTGTTCCCCGAACTGTACCTCATGTGGGAAATTACAAGTCCATGTTTATTCATAACATTAGACACAGGTTATTTTTATATTCACATTTTATTTTGGTGTACATATTTAAGTCAGTGAATCTTTAGGCCAGGTTCAGGTAACTGAAGGGCCTTTATAAGTACTTTATATTGTTTAGACCCAAGGTATGCTGCAAACACAGTCTGGAGCAAAATGGGAAATAACATCTTTCTAAAGACAGGCTTAGAAATTCTAATCCAGTAAGTTAGGATGTTTCCTTTCTCTGGTAGCGGGGATGATTTATACCTGTTAGAAAACATTGAGATATTTCATTAGAAAAGATTATTGTATCAAGTGGAAAACCTGTGTACAATATATATTGGTCCTAGAAGTTTTAAGATAAAAACTAGATAAAGATCAAGTAATGCGGCTTTCTTCAGTGTCTTCTAGTCAAAAAATGTCCTGTTTTCTTTTCCTCTTTCCCCAGTTGGCCTCTGGAGGCTCATATAGCATAGACTGCTGATGTAACAGTTTTAACAGGAATAACCAGGATTACTTTGGAGTAGCAGGCTTACAGCTAGATATCTCTGATGGAATTTTCCTTTTCTGAGAAAACTATGTAATAATATAGCTTTCATGCTAGGCATAGTACTGTTGACACCTTTGTAGTGAGCATTCAACAAAAATTAAGGTTACTAACCCAAACTACACACCAAGAGGCACAGTGTGACTAAGGTCTAGAACTGCTTTCAAATTCTTGAGAAGTAAAATTTGATTACTTATAAGGAAAAACAAGTCAATAACTTCTAATCAAAGTAACATTGCCTTTGGTCTAAATGCCTTAGGAAACATATTTGCTGTTGAAGTTTTGAGTTTTCTAGGTAATCACATATATTAAAGTTTTTTAATGATGACGAGAAAACAAAGAATCCTACCTGGCTGCTAGGCCACCATTGATAGGTAGAGCCAAGAAAACAGGGTACAGACCACCAAAAGTGAGACCAACCAATCCAGCTCGTGTTACTGTACAGGTTTCACAATTCAGATAACCTAGGAAATAAATTTTGGAAATGAAGGTCATGGTAATCAAGCAAACATGATTTAAAGAATGCAAGGTCCCTTTACATGTGTCACATGTATCTAATTTTTAGGCAATAATACAGCAAATGCAGTTCTGCAAGGCATGCTGAAAGGTACAATTACATATACAGTTAAGCTAAAATAGCCAGGAATAACTGATAAAACCATTTAGGAAAAAATTTTGTAATTTGTTCTGAACTTAGATATAATCTCAGGGTTTGGGCTGCTGCTAGCTTTCTGTACTTCTTTTGTATCAGCAGACCTGGGCTAACAGAAAGGTACTTCAGAAAAGTTTGTGGAAAAATAGAATTAAAAGATAATATGAATCTTTCCATGAAGTTTTTGAAGTACTTTCATTTCCACTCAGTCTGTTCGGTTCATTGGGCAATAGGTTTCCCTTGATCTAAAAAATTCTTTCCAAATTGGTCATGGAATTCAAACGAAATACTCATTGAATTTAAACAAACTTAGAGCAGCACTTAACAGTAAAGAATTCAGATGGCCTGCCCACCTCAGGCCCCATGGTCACGATATTTTTATTTGAACTCATTAATAGATCATTTGTAATTAGCTGTGCTCAAAGCACTCAGCACACGTAGTACATTTTCAAAAGGAAATCAAAATCTTGTATATGCATTTAGTGCTCTGGGAGATTTACTAAATAGTCTTATTCCCATAAAAATAAGGGAGTTAGCCTTAAAAAGTTATAAGGTTTCCAAGTATTTCTTCCTCTACATGAGCACTGGGAAAGATAAGAGTTAGATAAAGGAAAGTGTGTAGAGCTTCTGTGTATGTATTTGTACCTTATTTGGTTGGGAGACCATGCTAATATGAGTCAGTTGCTGTATTATATAGAGAGGCTAGCAAAACTCAATCGTACTCAAACACTGAAATACAGCATATAGCTCCTTGATATTAATAAAGTATTAACTAAAGTTGCAAATAATATATACCAAGGCAAACTCTGGTGATACTGAAATATAATTTACCTGTACTCAAAGGTAAACTTATAAAGCCATTGTAAGATACATGTGCTGTCAAAAATGGGATCACTGCCATTGGTAAGCCAGCAGCTATACGAGCCTGTGTCACATTCAAGATGCGTCGAAAAAGACTGTTTGCTATTAGGCCACAGAGAGCAGCATTAAGCCCAATAAATGTTGATCCATGTACAAGTAGATTCCTGAAAGGGTGAGAAAAAATAACTTTTTTTGGCTCTGTTATGTGTGTGAGCTCTCCAGTTCTGGCATATGTTACAAAATTTCCCAGGATTTGTGAATAACTGGATACATCTATCCCACATTGCTCCATAAAACCAAAACCTTAAAAAATCATTATGTTTTACATATGGATTTTTATTCTAAAAGGCTTTTGAATTTGGTCAATACTTAAGGATACAGTGATACATTTAGATTTTGCTACATTTTTGTGATTTTGCAAAGGACATTAGTATACAAATTTCCCCCTCAACTATGTAGTAGGGAACAGCTTCTGAAGAGTATGAATTCCTACAATACCCAATACTTACGTCTCTAGTCCAGCACATTAGAAGGTGGTACTATCTTAAAATCATTGACTTAGGCTTCCCCACTAATCTATAAACAACTTGAAGATAATGGATACAAAGGTGTATTCAACTTGTTTCTGTAGCACCTGACACAGAAAGTGTTCAATAGTGTGGAGTTAAGGTGTTCCCTTTCACTCTTCCCTGCAGCATTAAGTGTCAGGACTTGGAGATTGGGGGAGTACTAACATTTAAGCAATATTCTATGGTAGGTACTTTTAAAACAACCCACTGATGAAGAATAAACTGATGTTTTGATATAGTAAGTGGCAGAACTGGATTTAAAGGCAAGGTATGTGTGACTTTATAAACCATGTTCTATTAATTTGGGGAAAATACCTAATATTTAAGCTGTATATTGAAAATACTCCAATTCAAACTTCTCAGCCTACCACTTAGCTTTTTTTCCATCTGTGTTACCATCTCCAACATAGTCATCCTCTCAAATTTCTTATTACTGTTAACTAGGCAAGCTAGCCACACTAATTTTTGTGGTTCATACTCATCTTAAAATAACTTTTCTAGGAACTCCTAGTTAAGCTTCCTACATTGTTTAAGATACTGCTTTTCTTACCTTTCACTTTGCTATCATAATGGTGCCTGTCATTTCATTCATTGAGATCCTAATACATACAGCAGACTTGGTGCTAAATCACAAACAAAAAGTTATCTTCTGCCTTTAAGGTTTTCGTAGTTGACAATTATTGGAGGAGACAGACATGTAAATGATTCAATAGAAGTCTATGAAAATTGTAATAGCAGTACAAGACAGCAGCAGTACAGGAATTTAGGGTACATAAGATAATATTTGAGTGATGAGGGCCTAGAGAACTCGCCAAACAACTACAGAAAACAAATATGAAAGGCCTGTTTTTTATTTTTTTGTGTGTGGGGATTGAGGGGATTGGAAACTTGAGCATGTCCTCTAAAATATTAGGTTATTTCATCTTCGTGACAACCATGTGAACTATGTGTTATCCTTATTTTAGTAACAGGAACCAATACTCAGGTAAATAATTTGGCCACATTTATTTATATATGATTTATATACATGAATAAATAAAAGTAGTGCAAATGGAATGTGAATAACAAAGTTCGTCTCCAAACCAGATTTTAATTTCCTATGGCTCAAGTAAAATTTTTTAGTCACTAATTCAGTTAGCAGAAAACTTATTATCTAGCAGCTCTTTGCCAGTTTTCCAAAAAAATTTCCTATACAACTAGAAACTCATGACTTTTTGGCAAGACATACACAGGAAATGACTAGACACATGAAATATAAGACCAAATTTAGCAAATGGCAATGAAATATATGGTACATGAAATTATTCTGTAGATCAGACAATGAAGGATGTGTGCATGTGTGTGTATACACGCACTGGCTGGGGATACAGAACTTTTGAAATCTCACCAAGTTCTTATTACTGCTTTTGGTTTAGGTTCTCCCTTGCTGAGATGGTAAGTAGCAGCAAGAGTAGAATTTGTGCGGTTTTCATTCCTAAAGACGGTAAGAGTGTATCTCCAAAGTATATTTAAAATCTACTGTCTTTTCATCTCAACTGCTATCACCCTACCATTTCTACTCAACAGGATTACTGTGCCAGTTTTCTACTAGTCTTCCTATTTCCTTTCTTTCCTATATTAAATCTATTTCCCACAAAGCAGCTAGCATCTTCCTTAAAAATGTTAGCAGGATCTCATCATTCCCCTGCTTAAATCTTCCTGTTCCTTATGCCCACTTCTCTAGTACTTCAGTAACTTTAAGTATGACAAATCTGCTATCCTGTGGTCTAGGCACATAACATTTGTTCTACCTGAGATTCCGTCCTCCCCTCCCTAGGCTGGCTCCTTTTCATTCTTTTAAAGGTCTCAGATTTTCAGTTTAAATGTAAAGCTAGTCAGAGAGACCTTTTTGAACTGCCAAGGAGGTCTAAGAACATTTTATGGAAGTGTACTGTAGTTGCCTGTGTTGTCTTCAAAGGTCAACATGTTCCCTATATTGTCTTTTTTCTCTTTAATAAATATTTAATAAATATCTTAAAGATCTTTAGCCATGATCCCACTTCTCTGACATTCCACGTCTAGCTATGTGTGTTCCATGGTACCCTTTTAGACTGGTAAGCATGCTGATAGAAATGAATTGAGAAAGAAGACAAAAGTTATTTTAAAGTTATTTAAATGAGTCCATAAATATTTATATCTTCCTGTACTCTAAGCTGAATCAATTATCATGCAACTACATGTATCCAAAGACATGAATTCTAGCCTTGACTCCACAGTTTGTTGTGTGATGTTGAGCAAAACTGTTAATCTCTCTGGGCCTCGGCTTTGTCATTAAGAAAAGAAAAGGGCTCAGTTTCCTTTAGATATCTATGTTGTTTACACTCAAACTAGATAAATTTGAGATAATCAGTGATGAAAATTTGCCTAGTAAAAGATATTTTTAAATAAAGAAGGGGTCTTACCTTTCTGCTTCTGGGAGTTGATTAATTTTTTTGGTTGCGATATCTAAAATTAAGTTTTCTTTGACAGTATCATCTGGTCCATGATTTTTCATCTTGAGCCTTTAAAACATGAAAAATAACTTTTTAATAATTATATTTATAGAAAAACAATAAAAAATTTAAAAGCCTCTGAAGGCCATACATATTTAATTTTAAAAGAGCTGTGGATTGAGTTTATAATCTGAAAAATCAATGCATGTATACCATACCAACAAAGGAAGAAATCTTAAGTGAAACAGAAACCAGAAAAGAAAACACACAAAAGCTTCTAGGAAATACATCTTCATAGACCTTAAAAATACATCCTAAACAATTCACAGATGGCACTAAACATAAAAGACATGAAACTAACAATATTAAAATTAAGAACTCCTGTTCATTAATTGATACTGTAAAGATAAGCTAGTATGGGAGAAAATGTTTGCAATACAACTGACGGAGTAGTCAGTACCCAGAACGTATACAGAATTACAAACCAACAACAACAACAACAAAAAAAACAAGCAACCCAACAGAAGGTATCAGATTTTAAGCTTAGATGTAACCTAGTCAGAGAGCTTTTTAACTGCAAAGGGAAGTCTAAGAATATTTTGTGGAAGTGAACTGTAGTTGCCTGTGTTGTCTTCAAAGATCAGCTTGTGAAAAGGCACTTCAGAAAAAGGAAAGTCAAACAGCCAATAAACATAGAAATATACTCAATTTCATTATAATCTGGGAAAAATAAAACCATAGTGAGACACCAATAGGTACCCAAAGGTTAGCTATAATTTAAGATTTGACAATTTTAATTACTGGCAAGAATATGGGGCAGCTGAAACTCACTTGCTGCTGGTGGAAGTGTAAATTATACACAAAGTGGGTACAACCACTTTGGAAAAGAATTTGGTATTATTTAGCAGGTAGAAGGCACAAATACACAGCAATTTCACTTCTAGGAATACCCTAGTGTAGAGGTCAGCAAACTTCTCTAAAGGCCCAGAAAGCAAATATTTTAGGTTTTGTGGGTAACATGGTCTTTGTTGAATATTCTTTTTTTCTTTTAACAACTCTTTAATAATAATACAGGAATTATTCTATAAGAATAAGCTGGCTGAGTACACAGGAACTAATTGTAGGCTGCATCTGGCCTACATGCCAGTAGTTTGTTGTTCTCTGCACTTATGGTGAATGTCAGTTTAGGGGAATGGTGAATGAAGAGTTTTAGCATGAAGATTTAGCTTATTAAACAACAGATTTCAGGGTAACAGTTAAAAAAAGCAAAAGTTCAAGGATAACAGCAAAGGACAACCTGGTTTTTATAAAATCAGATTTTCTTGGTTCACCATCAGTACTCATTTTCTAATGATTAATTTACAGAACTAACATTTATTGGGTACCTGTTTTATATATATGAGGTCATTTGGAAAATAGTGCACTAAAATTCCGAATCTCTAGACTTAAAATTAATAGGTACAACGAAGGCTTAGAAATTCAGGTTTAGGTTCCCAGGCCTTAAATTTTGACAGCCTTGTCTACCATAACATGATAGACACAACACCTGCTGCTACAGGAGAGCTATGAATGATTTTGTGTATGGGGTAGAGGAATATATATGTAATCAAACTGAGCTTATATAGAGAAAATGTATGATATATATGTCGAAAATTATTTCCTCAAAGTGTCCAGTCCAATGCCATCACTACTTTTCTGTTCTATGCTCTGCACACTGGTAAGGTTCCGAGTTGTGTGAAATAGCCATTTCTATAGTGTGTCTATCAGGAGTCACTCTTAATTCGGTAAAGTCCTGCCTGGGCAACTCCCGTGGGGCATTGTGTCCTTGTTAATAATAAATCCCTACCAAACACAATGCCACCTTTAAATACTACAAACATTTCAAAAGGTTTTTGCATTACCTATTTCAAGTCACTCTTGGGAGAGTTCGAGAGATGGGCGATGTGTAAAGTGAGGCCTTGGGAGAATTCTCAGAGACGGACTATGTGTAAAGTGGGGCCTCTGAAAATTAAGTTTGGCCAAGGTCACCCTGTAAACTGGCAGTAAACCCGATTAAATTCAATCGCAGACATTTTTTCTTCTTCTACTGGCTTAATTTATATATAAGGTTATTCCTTCTAGGTGAAAAGTGACGAGACAGTCAATACTGTGGGGCCAACTCCCTCCCTTGTCTTATTCCCGCTCTGCCGGTGCTCAGCGTGTCACCTCGCCGTCCTTCCCCTGATACCGGGACATTTTCTTCACCTCTTTACCAAGAAGGCCAGTACCTTATGCTCATCTCCCAGCAGCCAGTGCCTCCCCCAGTCTTCTTCAACCACGCCGGAGTTCACTGCAACCTTTGCTCTACTCGCCGCAGAGGAGCCATCTTTGGCTGACACGTGACTATGCCCAGGCCGGCGCCCGGAAGCGGCGGCTGATTGGGCTCCAACAGCAGGTTGCAGACAAGACCAGCTTTCTGCTGAGCGGCTTCCGGCTGGGGGAGGTGCTAGGCGGCTGAGCGGTGAGATTTGGCAGACGCAGAGGCTAGTTATTTCATGTAATCCCGACCCGCAGGACAGATCCTGTAGAGGCTGTGAAATTTCGAGATGCAAATTGGGTGATTCAACCTGCCTCTTTCGCTGAAAACCTACCTTGGGTACTTCACTTAACTTCCTCTCAAATAGAGCCTACCTCGTCATGGTGGCCTGGGTTATATGAAAACCGTACAGCTCTTGACATACTCAGTACTCAGGTTTAAAAGAAGTGAAGGAGCTGAGAATTTTTTTGTTCTTTCGATTTTTCTACTTCCCTTGAATTTTCAGCTCCCTGTGCCATGTTATGATCTGGTTGATTGTCCCACCGTAATCTGAACACCTCAAGAGCTTGTTTTTCTGAGAGTTCCTGTTGCCCTCTACAGTACTGCTTATTTAAAAGCGGGGTTGGGTGACTGGCAAAGAAAACCTATTCAGAGAGTGAGAGAAACTAGTGGCTCCATCAGTCAGGACAATTGAGAACCAAAATCTTGGACCAAGCCTCTAGAGACCTTTGTCTCAGTTCTCATCCTCATAGCCTCTTTCCTCATCTATAAAATAGGAGGAGAAGTAACACTTTCATTGATTATTTTCTAAAGTTATGAGGATCCAATAAAAATGCTTACCAAAGTTGCTTTGAAAATCATTGAGCTTTATCCGAGGAGAAAATGGTATTCAAAATACAGGGTTAAGATCCCACTGCCGGCCAGCCGCCAAAAAACGAACAAACAAAATCCAAAACAAAAAACAAAAACCTAAAAAAAAAAAAGTGGGGGGGGGGGGGAAGCTTTATAGGCAAGGTGAGCAGAAGAAGAGCCCCCATAACTGCTCGGCTGAGAGAGATTTAATTGATACCAAATTATCTCTAGTCAATGAACCAGAAAAGAAAATAGCTCCTCAGATTCCTAGGTGGAAAGTCAGCCAAGGTAAATGCAGAGAATGTTTGAGAAAGCCAGCTTATTAAGACGCTAACTATAACTTTTTTTTTTTTTTTTTGGTGAATACTTTGTTTCCTGATGCTCTGTGTCATACTCTTTATTACAATTTCATTTTTAATGGTTTGAAGCCAATTTTGAAATTAATAAATGTTTATGCTATGCAGTATCTGTAACATGCCATTCTGGATTAATAAAGGCAATTTGGAATATTGAGATTTTAAAGAGAGAAGGGGATATCTAAAGTGGGTACAAAAGAATGGTAAAATTTCTTTATACTACCAAGGTCACAGGTTCACATCCCCGACTGGCCAGCTGCCAAAAAAGAAAAAAGTGGTAAAATTAAAGTATCTAGCAGGCATTGCAGGTGAAGAGCGGTGTCAAAAAGTGTAAGGTATTTAGAAAATGGTTAATAGTTTCGCTTGGCTAGTGTTAATATTAACGCAGAAGAAGGAAGGAGAGCTAAACCCTCTTCTGCAAAAGGAAAATGTTCAGTTTCTAGACTTAGAAAACCAAACTCATGAGGAGAAGAAAGGCAAATTAAAAAGTCTTAAGATGAAACAGAGGAGAAGAAGACATCATTGGTCACCATTTACTGTCACAGACTCCTAACGGTGTTGTGACTCCTCTGACCCATTTTCTACAAGGCAGCTCTTAGTAGAAATTATATTAAATTGCATTTAGAAATCAGATTATAATATATCCTACTAAAAATTATTTATTGACTTCCCATGGATTTTGAATAAGACCCAAAGTTTTTAACATGGTCTGTAAAACCCTGCAGAATCTGGCTCCATTTCTAACCTCTCTCAAGTCATCTTGAGCCATTTGTTCTATTGTGGTAAAAAAAAAAAGCACATAACATTTAATTTGCCATATTAACTGTTTTTCAGTGTGCAGTTCAGTAGTGTTAAGTACTTGTATATTCATACTGTTATGCAAGAGATATCTAGAGCTTTTTATCCTGCAGCACTGAAACTCCATACCCACTAAATACTAATTCCTCCTCTCCATTCTCTGCAGCCCTTGGTAACCACCTTTCTTCTTTCTAAGATTTTGAACTTCAGATAATTCATGTGAGTGGAAGCATACAGTATTTGTCTTTTTCTGACTGGCAATTTTGTTTAACATAATGTCCTTGGGGTTCATGCATGTTGTAGCATGTGACAAGATGTCCTTTTTTAAGGCTACATAATATTCCTTTGTATGTATATACCATATTTTCTTTATCCATTCATCTGTTGAAGGACATTTGGGTTGCTTCCACCTGTTGGCTATCTTGAATAGTGCTGTGATGAAAATGGGTGTGCAAATGTCTCTTCAAGATCCTGCTCTGAATTCTTTTGGATACATAACCAGTAGTGAGATTTCTGGACCATATGGCATTTCTATTTTTAGTTTTCTGAGGAGCCATCTTATTGTTTTTCTAACAGCTGTACCATTTTATACTCCCACCAACAGCACACAAGGGTTCCAACTTCTCTGTACCTTCACCTACACTTGTTATTTTCTATTCTTTTGGTAGTAACTATCCCGATGAGGTGGTATATCTCATAGTGGTTTTGATTTTCATTTCCCAAATGACTAATGATGTTGGGCATCTTTGTATGTGCTTATCGGCTATTTATATGTTTTCTTTGGAGAAATAACTATTCAAGTACTTTGCCTTTTTTAGTCAGGTTATTTGTTTTCTGTTGTTGAGTTGTAGAAATTCCTTGTATAGTCTTGATATTAACCCCTTATCAGATATATGATTTGCAATTGTTTTCTCCCTTTCTGTGTGTTGTCTTTTTATTCTGTTGATAGTTTCTTTTGATATGCAGAAGTCTTTACACTTGAGATAGTCCATTTCTTTTTGATTTTGCTGCCTGTGCTTTTGGTGTCATGCCCAAGAAATCATTGCTAAATTCAATATTCTGACGATTTCCCCATTTTCTTTTTTCTTTCTTTTTTTTTTTTACTGACTTGAAGCTCATCCCCTATTTTCTTCTAGTAGTTTTGTAGTTTTAGGTCTTATGTTTAGGCCTTTAGTCCAATCTGAGTTACTTTTTTTATATAGGATAAGATAATGGTCCAACTTCTGTTTTTCATATGTGGATATCCAGTTTTCCCAACACCATTTATTGAAGAGCCCAGTTTTTTTTCTCATTGTGTAGTTTTGGCACCCTTGTTGAAAATCACTTGGTCATAGGTGCAAGGACTTATTTCTCGTGTCTCCATTCTGTTCCATTGGTCTATATATCTATTTTTATGCCAGTATCACAACATCTTAATTACTATTACTTTATAGTATCTTTTGATATCAGAAAGTGTGAGGCCTACAACTTTGTTCTTTTTCAAGATTGTTTAAGGTATTCAGAGTCCTTGATATTTTATATGAATTTTAGGATTTTTTTTCTATTTTTGTGGAACATGCCATTGAAATTTTGTTAGGGATTGCATTGAATCTGTAGATAGTTTTGGGTAGTATGGCCATTTTAACAATTTTAAGTCTTCCAATATTGAAGCATGGAATGTCTTTCCATTTATTTGTATTTTTGTTTTCTTTTAACATTGTTTTGTAGTTTCCAGCATATAAGTCTTTCACCTCCTTGATTAAGCTTATTTCTAAATATTTTATCCTTTTAGATGCTATTGTAAGTGGGAATGCTTTCTTAACTTTCTTTGGAGTGGTCATTGTTAGTGTACAGAAACAAAGCTGATTTTTGTATGTCCATTTTGTATCCTGCAACTTTGCTGAAATTGTTTATTCATTGTAACATTTGTTTGTGTGTATGTGCGCACACACAGGTGTGTGTGAAATCTTTAGGATTTTATATATTTAAGACCATGTCATCTGTAAACAGGTAATTTTACTTTTTTTTTTTTGCAAATTTGTATGTCTTTTATTTCTTTCTTCCTTATTTTTTTTTTTGTCTAATGGCTCTGGCTTAGAAATTCCCTGTCTTTCATCATTTAGTATGATGCTAGAGTGGGCTTTCTCTATATGGCTTTTATTATGTTGAGGTAGTTTCTTAGTTTAAATGTTTGGGTTGTTTTAAACCATGAAAGAGTGTTAAATTTTGTCAACTGCTTTTTCTGTGTCAATGAAAATGATCATGTAGTTTTTATCCTTCATTTTGTTAATATGTCATATTATCTTTTTTGATTTTCCTATGTTGAACCATCCTTGCATAATAGGTATAAATCCTACTTTGTCATAGTGTATGATCCTTTTAATATGCTGTTAAATTCAGTTTGCTAGTATTTTGTTTAAGATTTTTGTATCACTATTTGTCAGGGTTACTTGTCTATAGTTTTCTTATTTTGTCTTTGGTTTTGGTATCAGTAATGCTGGCCTCATAGAATGAGTCTGGGAATGTTCCCTCTTCTTCAATTCCTTGGAAGAGTTTGAGGAGAATTTGTGTTAATAGTTCTGTAAATGTTTGTAGAATTCTCCAGTGAAGCCATATGTTCCTGGGCTTTTCTTTGTTGGAAGATTTTTTACTATGACTTGATTTCCTCCCTATTTATAGATCTGGTCAGTTTTTTATTTCTTCATGATTCAGTCTTGGTTGCTTCATATATTTGGGAACTCTAATGTTACGTACAGAAATATTTATAATTGTTATATCTTCCTGGTAAACTAACTCTTTCATCATTATATAATGTCCTTGTTTGTCTCTTGTGACAGTTTTTGTTTTAAAGTCTATTTTGTCTGCTGTAAGAATAGCCACCCTGTTCTCTTTATGTTCCTATTTGCATGGAATGTCTTATTCTGCCCTTTCAGTTTTTAGCCTTTAGATCGTAAGTGAGTTTCTTGTAGAGAGCACATAGTTGGATCTTGGTTTTGCTTTTTTCTTAATCCATTCATCCAATATATGTCTTTTAATTGGTGTGTTTAATTCATTTACATTTAAAGTAATTAATGATAGGGAAGGACTTACTATTGCCATTTTATTGTTTTCTCTATGTTTTGTAACTTTTTTGTCCCTCCTTTCTTTGTTGACTTTTGTGTTTTTTTGATTTTTTTATAGTGAAATGTTGAGTCCTTTTTTATTTCCTTTTCTATACATTCTGTAGATTTTTTTGTGTGGTTACCATTGCAGTTACATAAAACATTTTAAAGCTGTGACAATATTTTAAACTGAAAACAACTTAGGCATATTTCACTGATGATGAAGAGAAAATGTTTAAAACATTTAAAATGTTTTTAAATTGGCTGTGTTAATAGGAGGCGTTTTTATCCTTATATACTCATTACCCCCAATGGTAAAATAAATTATAAAATTTTAAATATTTTACTTTTTCTTGTACAAAAAGAAATTAAAAATAGACCTGTAGATATGCAAATAACTTGTGTGCAAATCAAATAGGCATATCCTCCTTAAAACAAACAAATACATAAATAAATAAACTGATAACTTCAGTTTTGTATAACTTCTTTAACCTTTACATCTCTCTCTGCTCTCCCCCCTTTGTGTTTTTGATGATGGAAATTACCTCTTTTTATATTATATACCCATTAACATAGATTTGTGATTACTTTTTATGCTTTTGTTTTTAAAATCCTCTACCAGATTTAAAAGTAGCTCACACCTACACTACCATACTACAGAATTCTATATTTGTCTATGTTTACCTTTACCAGGGAGTTTAATATTTTTGTATGTCTTTGTGTTCTTTATTATCCTTCTGCTTCAACTTGAAGGATTCCCATAAGCATTTCTTGTAGGGCAGATCTACTGGGGATGAACTCCCTCAACTTCTGTTTATTTGGGAAAATCTTAAATTATTATTATTGTTTTTCATTTTTGAAGAACACTTTTTCTGTGTCCGGTATTCTTGATTGGCAGTTTTTTTCTTTTTGTATTTTGAATATATCATTTCACTCCCTTCTAGATTGCAAGGTTTCTGCTGAAAAATCTGCTGATAATCTAATAGTAACTCCCTTACATGTGATGAGTCACTTTTTTCTTGCTGTTTTCAAGATTCTCTCTGTCTGTGACTTTTTGACAGTTTGATTATGACATGTCTCAGTGTAAGTCTTTTTAGATTTATCCTACTCGAATTTCTTTGTACTTCTTGAATTTGTAAGTTCATTTATCTCCTCAGATTTGAGAAGTTTTGGGCCATTTCTTCACAAGAGATTCACAAGTTTGGGGCCTTTCTATCTTCTCCTTATGGCACTTCCATAAAATGTATGTTGTTTTGCTTGATGTGTCCTGAAAGTCCTTTAGTCTCTCTGTATTTATTTATTTTTTCATTCTTTTTTCTTTTTGCTCATCTGCCTTGGTAGTTTTGATAGTCTTGTTTTTGAATTTGCTGAATTTTTCTTCTGTGTGATCCAGTCTGCTGTTGAATTCCTCTAGTGAAATTTTTAATTCAGTTATTGTATTTTTCAAATCCAGAATTTCTATTTTGTTTTTCTTCATAGTTTCTACCCCTTTGTTGATATTTTCATTTCGTTCATGCACAATTTTTCTGATTTTGTTTAATTGTCTTTGTGCTCTCTCAGTTCATTGAACATCCTTATGATAGTAATTTTTAATTCTTTGGTAATTCATATATCTCCTTTTTTAAGGGTTGGTTTCTGGAGATTTAATTTGTTCCTTTAAATATGTCATGTTTTCTTGTTTCTTTGTATGTCTTGCTATTTTTCTTTAGATTTTGAAATTTGAAGAATTAACTGACTGTCCCAGACTTTGTGGTCTGGTTCTGTGTAGGAAGAACTTTCTCCATTCAACCCAACTAGAGATTCTGGAGACCTCTCAATCCTTTCCTGGGGATAAATTCTTTCTGAGCTTGAGGAGATTTGTGGGCTTCTATTCTGGTATCTGTCTGTGATAATGTGGCCTCTCTGTGACTGTAGTAAGCTATGGTACTGGAGTTCTTCCTAGTGTCTTTCTATAATACTGCAGACTCTGCTGCATGTTGATCATCTTTGTTCTCAGAAACCCCAACCTGGCACCTCATTTCTGGCAGTGGTTGGATTCAGGCAAGACAGAAAACAGTGCCTTGGGCAGACCCCCCAAATGCCCTAAATGGCAGAACATTGGACTTACATATTTCCTGTAGAATGTAGGAGTTGGCAGTTTCCTCCTAATTGTGCAGTGTATACTGGGAGTGGGTGGTGGGTGGGAAGGTTTCTGGCAAAAGTGCCAGACATTTTTCTACCCTGCTTTGATGCAGTTGGCTTTGTGCTCATCTAGGGTGCAGAAATCTTTTAATTGGTTTCTGGATTTCTCACAGAGGCATTTGGTTATGTATTGTTAAATCTGTCTCCATGAAGGAAGGGATGTCTAGGGCTTTCTATTCTGCCGTTTTGCTGACATCACTCTCCCTATTTAGCCTTAGTTTTTAAAAGATATTTTTGCTGGGTACAGAATTCTAGGTTGACATTCTTTTAAATGTCAGTACTTTAAAAATTTTGCTCTACTGTCTTCTGGCTTGTATTGTTACTGATGAGAAGATTGCTGTCATTCTTATAGTTTCTCTGTGTGAAATGTGTTTCTTTGGTTTCTATTAAGATTTTTCTTTTTTTCACTAATTTTAAGCAATTTGATTTGATCATGTTACTTAGGGGTAGTTTTTCTCGTACTCATTTTGCTTAGAGTTCATTGAGCTTCTTGAATCTTTGGCTTTATAGTTTTTGCCAAATTTGGTAAATTTTCAGTCACTAATACTTCAAAAAAAATTTTTTTTCTGCTTCTCCCTCCCTAGGATGACTTTAATTACAAGTATATAAGCCACTCATAATGCAAGGTTCATTTTTTTTTTCAGTTTTATTATGAATAGTTTTTATTGCTATGTCTTTAGGTTCACTAATCATTTCTTCTGCTGTTTAATCTTGGGCAGACGTGGGGGGGGGGTTGTTCCTATAGTGAAGCTGGTGGAGTTCAGGGCTACCAAGTTTCCATTATTCATGTTTATTAATGCTAGTGTGATTGTCTTTGTAGGGATAGGATGATGAAGCTAGAGGATTATGGGCTATGTATCTTTTGAAAGAATTACTTTTCTTAAAACGAGGCTCAGGAAGGTAAGTGAACGAATTCTGTAAAATTCAATCACATCCGTAGAAAACCATTTCTTCATTTTTAGATTACTGCTTAAACTTGGAAATCAAATACTGAATAGATAATGCAAGATAATGCAATTGTGCAAAAGCAGGGAGAAAATCAAAACAATACAATACAATGCAAGCAATGTGATGCAATGTGATATAACACAAAAGCGGGGAAAATCACATGGTGAAAGAACTTGGAGGAAATGGAGAAGAGGCAAGTATAAAGGCAAGTTCTCATAATAGGGACCATATCTTATTCATTATTATTCACATATCAGGACAAACAGACAATGAAAACATGTTTATTGAGCAACTCCTACATGCCAGGTATGGTATGGGTATGGTATGTTTCTATTTACTTTAATCTTCATAACCAGACTACAAAGAAGTTCTTAATTTGTTTTAACAGGAAACACAGTCAGAAAGGTTAGGTAACTTACCCAACATGTGGTATTAGATAGCTATCATACAATAGATGTTGAGTAAATATTAGCCGAATAAGTGAGTACATATTTATTCGGATGAAAGATAATCTTGTGAATTCTCTTTGCTGTGCTTCCTTTTAATCTTTCATAAAATAGTGCTAGACTGGTAACTACAGGCTAGGAAAAACCCACCATAGTTGATATGCAGTAATATCAACAATAATGGCAGCTGCTATGGCCTATTTGTCTCCCCAAAATTCATATTTTGAAATTGTAACCCCCAACGTGATGGTATTAGAAGGCGAGGTCTTTGGGAAGTGATTAGATCATGAGGGCAGAGCCCTCATAAATGAGATTAGTGCCTTTATAACAGAGGCCTCAGAGAGCTGTCTTGCTCTTTTCATGTGAGGACACAGCAAGAAGACACCATCTGTGAATCAAAAAGCAGGACCTCACTGAATACCAAATCTGCTGGTGCCTTGATCTTGGACTCCCCAGCCTCCACAACTGTGAGAAATCAACTTCTGTTGTTTATAAGACACCCATTCGGTGGTATTTTGTTACAGCAGCCTGAATGGACTAAGACAGCAGCTAACACATACGGACTTCCTATGACTTGGGCACTGTTTTGATTTACATAATTAATTTAACCCTCACAACACTATGAGGATGAGTACAATTTTTATTCCTCATTTTACAGATAAGGAAACTGAAGTACAGAGAGTGGAAGTGGTTTGTTCAAAGCCATCCTACCCCTAAGTAGGGAAGCCAGAATTTGATCTTTGAGTGGAGCTCCAGGCTGTACTTTGCACTATCTTGCTTCTAGGTCCTTGTTGCCTTTCTTCACTGTGGTTCACCTAAACTTCACCTTTGAACTCAGGCCCAGAATACCAAGGTTTCCTTAATTTCTCCTTTCAGGCTTCCTATAGTTACTTTGTCAAATACTGTTTCCCAAAGCCACAGGAAAATATAGATTGCCTTGCCAGACTTTTTATCTAAGAAAAGACAATTTGAAGTCATGGAATAAGGTACAAAGCTATTCAACTTTCAGGTGGCAGGGAAGGTGAAAATAGGTCAACCTTGTTGTATTTCCCAGATTACCAAGTCTTCAATCTCAAAATGAATATGATTAGGACAAGGAGAATAAGCTGTGTGGTTCCATTCTGTAACTTATTCTTCCCATCAAACAGTGTTCATTTCCTGAACTAAGATAAATGTGTATTTTAGAAATGCTTCAGCAGACTCTAAGGAAGCACACTGTGAACTCTTTAGATTAGAAGCTTCTGAGGGCAGGGACTGACTCTCTGTACCCTTGTGCCTATCTTAATGCATGGCAAATAGGCACTCAATAAATGTTCTTTAAAGTGCACAGTGAATTATAACACCAAGGTCAAGAGTTTGGATCCCAGGACCTACCAGTGACCAACAAACAAACTGCACAACAAGGACAATTTGTAAGTAAGAAGAAAATTAAATATATTGAATTAGTTTACAGTAGAAGAACACACTATATGTTATTTCCATATCTTGCTTTCTTATGAACTTCTAATTCCTTCTTCAAAATTTAGCTCAAATGTGGGCCGGCCCCGTGGCTCACTAGGGAGCGTGCAGCGCTGATAGCACTGCGGCCGCAGGTTCAGATCCTATATGGGGAAGGCCAGTGCGCTCACTAGCTGGGTGTGGTGCAAGCGGCACCGAGCCAGGGGTTGTGATCCCTTTACCAGTCAAAAAAAAAAAAAAAAAAAAAAAATTAGCTCAAATGCCACTTTTTTCCCCATAACTTCGCTTTCTGCCTAAATTAAGAGCCACACCCTCAGTGCCCCCACAGGATTATATGCATACTTCTCAAACTATGTGGTCATGTTTCTCATTCCTTCTCTAATTATGCCTTTCTTCTGGGTAAAGACGATTTCTTATTATGTGTAACACAGTGCCTGAGATACAGCTGGAGCTTAATAAATGTTTGATGAATGAATACTTGTATATATGCATAGAACAGACCTTAAGGTCCCAAACTAATTTCCATACACAACGAGGAAAGAAAGATGAAACTTACATTTGTTACATTTACATTTATTGAATTACTGAATATTTATCATCTGCTATATACCAGGCAAAATAAACATACAATGAAGAAAGAAAAATAAAACGTACACTTGTTTATTTAATTACTGCATATTTGTTGAGTATCTGCTATATACCAGGCATAAGGGACAGAAACAAACTGTCTGTCCAGAGTTACTTTTAAGTCTTTCAGCAATGCCCGAGTCCTCATCATAAAAATCCCTTCTGAGTCAGTATCCATTCATTCTTTGGTTAATCTTCATGTACAGTTTTCTCGTGTGTCCTTTCAAATGCTGCGTAATGTTGTAGACCATTGAATACTCCAAAAATTATCTGAAAGATTAGAGGAACTGCCATTGCTTTCATCTCTGTTTGACAAAGCAGAAGCCAATGGAGTAAAACCCTTCCTTTTGGTGGCAGTGGAACAGTATGATACCTAAAAAGGAAAAAGAGTTAGTCACTTCTCCTGGATATATATCCCATCAAAAGTTTGCTGTTTTCTACTAACCTGATAGTTTCCATTCTAAATCTATCACACAGACAGCGAAAAGGTTAAAAGTTAGCTATTTGAAATACCAAACTACTATATTTTGATTAAAATATATCATTGACATCTAAAGAATAAGGAGAGTATGTTAACAGGAACAAAGGGAGGAAAAAAAGGAAGAAAAGAAATGAGTAGACAGACTTACTTGACTGCCAGTCGTCCATTTCTAGAAAAAGCCAAAGCACTGGGATAAAAAACACCACATACTAAGCCAGTCAGTGAACTTCTCAGAACACAATTTTCCTTGCTTATATTACCTGGAAAACAAAAGTAAATTTGGTCTCCCTTTCAAACTTAGGATAAAAACTATTAAGAAAGTGTTGTGTCTGAGTAGTTATCTGCACTGTCCTCAGCCACAGTGAAACAGTATTAAGTATTCAAAATCTATGGTAATAACAGGGAAATGCAGCATGTTTTACAAATGATTTCATTACACTTTACCATACGGATAACTACCTTTTACATATGTGGTTATAGAAGCAATTTTATAATAAGAATACTAAAGTAGCAGTTCAAACAATTGGATACTAGGTTATTACATTTTTATTGTCTACTATGTGTCAGGCATATTCTCAGTATTAGGGATACTGTGGTACATAAGAAAGACTTGATCTCTGACCTGGACAGTCCAGTGGGTAAGAAAGACATTAGAAAAATATTTAAATAAATAAGTGTGCACAATACTTTGAAGGTAAAGTGTATAGAGGATGTATCTAGAAACCTAACCCACCACTAGAGTGTCAGAGAAGGTTTCCCTGGGGAACAGATATTTAAGCAGTGACCTGAAGAGTGAACAGGGGATAGAGCCTCCACCAATTATTAGCTATAAAACTTAAGGTAAGTGAGGCAAGAAATAACATTAGAAGTCTATAATATGCCAGATACTGTGTTAGGCATTTAACATACAGTATCTTTTGATTATCAGAACAATCCTGTGAGAAGTACAATTAGTCCTAATTTACAGATAAGACAACAGCCTCAGAGATAAATGACTTGTCCAATGTCATAAAACTTAAGTAGTGGGAGGCAGGATCTGAAATCATGTGGGTAGTATGCCAAAGCTTGTTCTTTTCCTAGTATGTTATGTTGCTTCTTAGTGTACTTGAATATGCCTCAGTTTAGATTGCTTATCTATAAAAAAGGGACAATACTACTTGCCCTGCCCAATCAGGAAAATTGTCATGAGGATCAAATAGGACAATACTAAGACACTTCAAAAAGTTCATGAAAAGATTCATATTATCTTTTAATTCCATTTTTCCATGAAGTTTTTTTTTTTTCTGGTTCATGAATTTTTTGAAGTACCCATGTATATGGGAAGGTACTTTGTAAGCAATAAAGCAATATACAAATATAAGAAAGAATTATTGGCATATGTTAATGAGGAACTTTACTTAAACATAACATTATACATTAATGGATTTAAATTTACCTGAATACAAAGCATCAGTTACAAAGAGCTTGTAAGTAATTATAGTAGACAAAAATGGAAGTATAGTCAATGATGCATATGTCTTCAAAGCATCGTGTTTAACCTTGAAGCAGTGTCTGAAAATGAAGTTTGCCAGTATTCCAGAGAAACCAGCTGTTGTTCCAAAGAACACTGTTCCATATATATTTACGGTGCTAATAGGAGAAACAAAGAGAAAAACTAAAATTCAACATAATATTCTCCTAATGGATATATGCTTTCCTGGATAGTTGTTACTACATATTTACTTGACATCAAATATTTCTGGATCACTTACTATAGTGTCTTTTGTAGGTGGCAAGTATGGGGAAGAGAACAACAACAACAAATTCCACTCCTGATGGAATCTGTATTCTATTGGGAGAATATAATTCTCTTTTTGAGAATATTTAGGGTGGTTCCCTTTTCCTTTTTTTTTTTTTTTTTGGTGGCTGGCTGATACAAAATCTAAATGCTTGACCTTGGTGTTATCACACTCTGGCCAAGTGAGCTAACCAGCCAGCTAAAATGAAGCTCTTTTTAAGAAAGAATAAATTTTGGCCAGAAATTATGTATGTTCCAATGTAGCCAAATTTTATGAGCTACCTAAATGCAAGAATGCTTTTCTTGCTACTAAAAGAAAATTAATTTGCTTAAGGTCATCTAAAAAAAAAAGAAGCTGTTTAGATTTGGTTACAACTTCTAGAAAATAATTATTTCTGAATTAATCCAGATGCATTTAAGATTTGTCCAGGATTTTCAAAACTTCATCTAAAGAGATCCAGTAGACTTAATTTTAGTTATTCTGCTTCACACCTAAATCCAGAAACTTCTGAAGTTCAAGATCAACTGTCCTTTAACTTTATTCTTGAGCTCTATTAATCTAAAAGTCAAAATGATGTGAGACTAATGTACACCATAGAATCTGTAATCCTTTTGGCTGTACTCAGTACTGTGGCCAAGATAATCAATCCTAAACTGATTTTAATTACAAATGCTCATCAATTAAGTATAAGTACCTCCCCCCCATGGTTTTCTCCTAATTACTTTTAATTACAAATATTTATTGCACAAAAATGTTTCAGCAATAATTGGACATTTTTTTTAAGAAGCAAAAGAAATTATCCACAATCCCAAATATTCCAACAAATCACAATTTTCATCTGTCCATCTTTCCCTCCAGTTGTTTTTTTTTTTAAAAGCTCTCTTCATAACCAACTCAATACAGTTAATAGGATCTTAAGACACTCCTCAGAAACAATGGCAATACAAAAGATCTCTAAACAAAGTTATTGACTTTCAGTCTGGATGTGTCTCTCCCTTACTTTTCTTTTCTAAGATATTGAAAATTTTTTTCTATGGTTTCGATGATCATTGGTCTTCTGAGCTTTGCATCTTCTAGAGGACTGGGCTGACTATGCGTATGTGTTGCCATCTTGATATCCTAGAAAACAAAAAATTCCAGAACCATAATAGCTAATGATATTAATATTGAATAAAACCTTATAAAATTCTACAGATTCAGATTTTAAAAAATTTAGAGTCTAGTCATTTGCCAGGTACCATGTAATCTGTTTCCACGTACTCTGTTAGTGATGCAATCAACATTTACTGAGCTCTTATTATTTGTTAGAAAGTAGCTTTTTGATTCATACAATAACTTGAGAAACTGGTGGGATAATGATCATCTCTACTTTTACAGATGAGAAAACTGAGGTTTAGAAAGGCTGACTTGCCTTAGGACTTAGTTTAGAAGGATAACTTACTGAGATACTGAGTTGTTGTTTACTAGTTTCCCCCTTTCTCATTCCAAGAAAGTAGCCAGGCCATACCTGCTCTCCCTGCTCTATCTCTTCAGGTGGGGAGATGGAAACAGTAGCTGCTTGCTGACAATGATCTTTATCCTCTGTCTCTCATGAAAGCCTGAGACAGTAAATAATGAAATACTGAAAACAGGATAGCAAATATTTATTGAGTGCCTAGTCTTTACAAGGCGCTGTCAAAATAAAGAAGCGATTGCTTTCATTACACTCCCCTTACTAAAGCAAAGATAAAGACTAGTAACTTTCAGAAAGACTTCTACATTTACTGAAATGTAAAGATTTTGCTATAATCAACATTTCACCTAAAAATTAACTAGTCTAAGGCCACTCATCTGGTCACCATGCTTATACCAGTAAGAGTGCATTTATGTCAGTTTATAGTTTGCAAACCACTTTACGATTCTGTAGTGCCTTTATGTATATCATTTCACCTGACCTTCAGAATTTTATTCAACTTTCGTCATCATTTACGGAGTACCTGGTACATGCAAGCTCCCGGCTAATTAAGATATCGTCAATGTCCTCAGGAACCCTTAACCTTGCGAGAGGCCAGGACCAAAAAAGCAGGGAATTTAAACGGAGAATGAGGGTGCCATAAAGAAACAAAGAAAGCCAAACTTAATCTAGTGAGAGGAAGTGTGGGAAGGCTTCCCGGAGGAAGTGACATTTAAACGAATAACCTAAAGAAGAGATTTTGGCAGGGGTGGGGGGGAGGGATTAGGGGGAAGTATTCCAAGTTGAAAGAAAGACTTGTGCAAAGGCCCGGAGGCAAGAGAAGACAAGCTTCAGACTTTAGGTCTACTTCCTCTCCACTTCTTTCCATAGCAAAAGGGGATTTATTCGAGTTCTCCCTGCATGGACTTGGGGGCTGTTCTCTTCAGCGTTTCAAATCCTCTTCACATGCATCATGTCAGAAGAATTCGCCAACACTTTGAGACTGCAGAAATTACGTTTCGTACCACATTGGGTTTTCGCCTACCTTCTGCGCTTCCCCAGTTCCCACCGGTACCACACCAGCAGCCCCACGCCCGAGCGCCGCCATTTTGGCTGCCCACGTGACTCGCGGGTGGGCGGGGACCCAGAACGCCCTGGGCGGGAAGTGGTGGGGACTCAACGCTCTCTCGCCTCTCGCCTGCAGCCTGGACCCTCCCCCACTCAGTCAAAAGCCGCGCCCTCCATCCTGGCTGTGATTGGACGTGGCGTCCAGAAACTACGTCCACTCATTGGTTTCGAAGAGGTTCAGAAGCCTGTGGGCCCGTCCCCCGTGCCAGCCCTGCGTTTCCTCCTCCTGCTATTTGTCTGCATATGTCTCCCTTCTGCGATCCTGAGGGGAGGTTGGGGCGGTCTCAGCCTAAGAATGTCGCTGCGCGCCTTCCTGTCCTCAGTGCGGCTCCGTTAGCTGCCTTGAGGGAGCTCGCCCCTCTGACCTGGCGGGTGTGTTATGGCTCCAGTTTCTCGGACACCTCCTCCTCACAGCCCCCAAGCGGCCGCCTAGAGCCGTCAGAGCAGCCTCGACTAGCCTCCTCCCTTCGCTGCCGTCTGACTCTTTTTCGCGGTCTTTAGTCCCCTCATATTCCATCCTTTCGCCCTCTTGGAAAGGGACCGGAGGGGAATTTGCCCCCTAGCCCCTGGGAAGACCCCTTGTCAGCTGGTGTTTCGAGGCGGGGGGCGTTGCGCGGAGGCCTGGCGCTCTTTCGTGCACGTTAAATGCCCAGCAGTATCTCCCAGACCGTCAACCCCCGACCCTCCAGTCTCCGTGTCTTAGAGAAGCCAAATTCGAGAGTTATATAATTTCTAGTGCTGCTGTTTCTCCTGCCTGAGGAAACGCTTCATCGCGTGGAGGGTGCAGGACATTTCAGTGCTCTTCTATATAAGAACGGGGTGTGGGCAGGGGTGGCCAGCGGTGGCAGAGAGATTTCTTGTCTTTTCTGCAGAACGAAGGTGGGTAGTTTGGAGAGAAATTGAGAGAAAGGGTGGATGTGGAAGCCAAGCAGCTGCACTCTCTCATTTAGGAAATCGTGGACCGTTTGCATAGCTTTTGCTTACACGCCTAATACTACTACAGCGTCTCTGAAAACACCTTTGGGGGAAGGTTTGGCTTCTCCTCTCGAACAGTCTCAGTGTTTTTCCTCGCTGGATAGAGAGCTGCTTGGATGCGAGGAGATGGCATGATGTGAATGACTCCAGTGTGAAGAAATCTGCTTCGCCAACTCATCCTGCATCAAGTGCCCATTGAGTAGCACTGTCACTTTAATGTCTCCATGCCAAGGGATTGCTTTCCTTCTTTTCAATCCTCTCGGTTAATACATGGGAGGATCAGAATCAGAGGGGCATTAAGGATCAAGCCTGGGGGGCTTGGAGAGCACAGAAGAAAAAAAAAAAAAGAAAGTGACAGCAAGCTGGATCCTGTCTTACTGAGGTGGTGAGATCCGGAACTTCTGGTCCAGTAAATAGAAAGGGGCCTTTCAGTCTGTCTTCTGCCCCAGAAAACTGTTCAAACTCACCCACCTTTTTAGAGATCAGAGTCAAAGAGGTTTTTAAAAGTATTTCTTTTTTTGGGGGGGAGGAGGGCTTAAATTTTTTCTAAAATTTGAGGAACTTTATTATCATCCCGTTCATCTTTGAATTTGGTCATGTATAAAGTAATGAGACAACTGTCTAAATTTGGTTTGTGCCTTAATTGAGTTAGTCATTGAACTTCCAAAAATGTCGCTGCCTGAAGAGGAGCTTTGATAACATTTTCTATGCTTACAATAATTTTCTCAGCTCTTCTTTAAAAAACAGAATAAAGATTTTATAAAGATTGAAAAACCTGAAAAACTAAAATTATTTTTCTCAGAACTGTGTGGTCAGTGTATAAAAAGTTTAGCTGTGGAAAAAAATACAACATTATTTTCTTTATCTGAAGTAGAAGACTCAGCCTGGATTTCAGAACTGAACAGTGAAGTGGTTTACAACAGTTACCTGGCTCTTGGCCTCAATCCAGCTCGATCAAGCTGAGACCTGAAAAGAGATCTTGAATCCTGTGGCAGTGGAAAGACCCAAGAATGCCAGTCAAGAAGAAAGGTGGGCTGTGAGGTTCATGTATAATATATGTTTCTGTCTTTTATTCGTTCTGGTATTTGTAATTTAAATTGTATTCCATTTGAGTGTAAGATTTTGGTTGGGATTAGGGAAATATTTATTGTAATTATCTTTTCAGTGGTACATCATTCAGTAATATTTTTGCTAAAGTAAAATGAAGTAGGTCTATAGTATTTAATTGTAGAAATTTTTAATTTCTTAAATCAGGTTGTCTATATCACCATTTGTAATAAGAATAGATTTGGTACCATCGATTTGGGATCTTCTTTACTTTGTTTTCTTAACTTGTTAAAGGTTACTTTTAAACAAAGTTTTAAAAAGAAACTTGTATAGTGGAGCTCTTCCCCAAAGAGTTAATATTTATCAAGTTAATTACACAGTTGTAAAAGATAGCAAAGTAATTTTGTTTGCACTGAACCGAATTATAGCTTTATAATTTATACTTTGATAAAACATAGATTTCATATTTGGGTTAATTCTAGTATAAATCTCCACTTTTGTGATAAAGCAAAATTTTGGTAACTGATACATGCATTATCTAAAAACATGATTGTCAAGTTTTCCAAATGAGACAAACACCTACTTTTTCCTTCCCCTTAACGGCTTTTATTACGTGGAAATAATCAAGATCCATTGGGTTTCTGAAGCATAGTTTATTATAGGTCAGACCTTGGGGATTCAATTTAGCCTAGATTAACTTTGTTCCAAAGAATCCTAGTGAAAGCAGTTTTTTTTTTTTTTTTGACGTGATACAGAAGATGAGATCAACTATAGTTTCTCAAGAGTTTTGAATCAAAATTTATGTGAGCACCCATGAACTCTACTACACATGGACTAACATAGATCCAAATGTTGTCCAGTTATATGAGTAGCTATGATCTGAAACTAAAACTCTGGTCGAACTGTAGGTTAAATTGCAACCTGGCTCTGCATGGTGTTTAATTCTTCTACCTGTGGATTTGGAATGTTCATTGAAGAAAATTGTAATCACTGAGATGCTTCATTCAAGCTGGTATCTGTAGAGAGGTACAATGACATATAAACCTTTGAAACACCTAGACCTATGCTTTTTGCACAGTTTAAGACTGGGATTGTTTCCTTCCCCCATTGTTGCCCATAATACCAGTAGGGAAGTACTCTTTATGAGATTTTGGAGCCACACTTGTCCAGACCTGACACAATCGGTTTATCTGAAACAAGAATGGTTTGGGGAATGTAGCCAATAAATGATATGGCTCTTTGACTTATTTAACTCAATGAGTGTTTTTATTCTTTCTACCGTTTCTCTAGGCAGTCCTTTTTGGACTACCTCATTTTGGACTAATAATTAAACACATTGTGTGTGTGAGGAGGAGAGGAGGGAGAGAGAGTGGAAAGGAAGAGAGAAGAGAGGGAGGGTGAGAGAGAGAGAGAGAGAAAGGGATAAAAATGTATGTGGGAAGGATGAGAAGGAAATGCAGTTGATGTTCTAGGTATAATTTAACTGGGCAGGGTGAACCATATAGACTGAGTTTCTTAAAAGTTCTTACCTTTAAAGGAAGTGTTACAGAAATCGCTGATACATTATTGAAAATTATAATCCTTTAAGAGATAGTATTATAGAGACTTCCTTTTTCCCCCTCCTTCCTGTCTCTCCTTCTCTTCCCTCCCTCCTTTTCTTCCTTTCTTCTTTAATAATAGATTGATGTAATGAGTCAAATGTTTTAAAGAATCAACAAGTTCTAATTAGCAGAACTAGTGTATATTTGTATTATACTAAAGTATGTACACTATATAAATTACTTTATGAACTGATCCAGTTCGACAATTTATCTGTTTTTAATTTCTTAAAACTGTTAGTATTAAGATATATATTTTTGAATGGTATAGACAACTATCCAAACAAGTTATTACATGCACATTGTATTTTTAATTGGCTAAGCTTACTATCTCTACTGTTTCTATTACATAAGAAAAACAAATATTTTAAAATTTAACCTAGATTTATTCTGCAGGGAACAGTGTTCTCCGTCATCTTGAGTCTCTTTCTCCAGTGTTACATACGGTAGATATGATGGAAGAGCTAGACAGTGTGATTTTAAACAATACCTGTCCCCACAGAGCCATGTGTTTATTCATTGTTGAATATATTGTTGTTAAAATATGAAATTTTCATAAGACAGATTTTCATTTGTTTATTTTGTATATTGTTGTCAAAGTAGAGAGGGGATTCTGTCATTGATAACATAAATGTGGTGGGAAGTGGGAATGGTTGTGACATCTCACTAAGCCTGTTTTCTAGGTGTTCTTGAGTAAGCTGAAACTGCTGTATCTCAAACCTGCTCTTTTGCTTAATAACATTACTTCCTAGCTCTCCCAGCCCAGTCTCTTCTCATTTTTACAGATCTTTGTTTTATCAGCAGAAGACTCTTCTGTTTCTCTGTAGGAGATTTTTTTCCTTGACACTTTCAGATTCTCTTAACTACAGTAATAACTTATTTTGCTTCCAGTTGAACCCTTAGGGCAATCTTTGGCATATGTCAATTGGTGAAAATTTAGGGCCAATCCAAGATAAGTTGTATTAGCTTTTCTGATATAATGCAAGATCATAGTGTGTCATAAGGGGCTGTTTTAAGAAGAGTTCTTGAATTGATCTGATATGATTTCATGTTGGGTTAATGTAAGAAATAAAAGTTAATGATAGCTGTGTTCTTCCCTGTGTTTTCAGCAGAAAGTCTCTGTTTTAAGGATAAAATGTGCTTCAACAGAATTTTTTAGTACAGTGCAGTTACTTTTTTGAATGTTTTTTTTGTTCTTATTGTCATTAAATATAGGAAGAAATCAATGCTTTTTATACTTTGAGATAGATGCTCATTTTATTTCTGTGTTTTTAAAAATTGTCCTATTAATTATCTTATTAGCTTCTTTTAAACTGTTATAGAAGTCTACCTGATGTTATTAATTTATGTGAAACTTTATTTCCTTTGAATTATTTTTTTGCAGCTGTTCTCAGCTGTATAATACAGTATGTAAAAGCAGATTTTTACCATGCAATGAAAGTTAAATACTATCATTTTCATTGATAATGATTTATTTTCACATTGTATCTTTTTTGAAAGCTGAGTAATATATAATTAGAATTCTAAGACATGCTATTGCCATATATTCATGGTCACCCTTGCAACTGAGATTGTTTACTGGGCTCACAGTCTTTTAAGTATGTCTTTGCTTCTGGTTGACTATTCTTCATAAAAGTGTCATGTCTGTTTTTCTTTAGTTTTCCTCTCTCCAGGGAAGAGAACTTAGAACTCTTCTGCTTATTTCTTCCTTATTTAAAGTTTTCTTCTTTCATTATTTGTTTTCTTTCACTTTGTAGCTTAACTTCTTTTTAGTGGTATCTCGCTAATTTACATTTGCCTTTCATTATCTGGGCATACTCTCTTTCCAGCTCTAGCTTTTTTTAAGTTCTGAAAATAATTTTTTTCCCCAGAATCAATAAGGGGGAAAATATGTACCTGAATTTATCGACTGCACCCGAGTGGCTATTTTATTCCTTTTGTATACATTTTACCAAATTTGTGTTTGAACTTTCATGTTTGCCATACCAGTGCTGTATCCAGATGCTTCTTGTATTTTACAAAACTTTATTATTTTTTCCCCGCAGACAATAAAACTCAAAAGAGTTAAGCACTGAATCTTCTCAGAGAGAGGATGGGAAAAAACAGTTTTCAAACTTCTGCAATTGCTGTTAAGTCAAAGTAAAATAGATCATTTACTAAAGATGTGTTTAGATTTAAATTGTCCAGAAGGATCATCTTGACCTTGGTTGAGAGGGTTATTGAAAAACCATGAAGACACAGACTCTTGATGTTGGAAAATATTTATCAATTCCGGAGGCATAAAGATAGAGCATTCCTCCCCCATGCCGGCCAGCCGGAAAAAAAGAAAAAAGAGCATTCTGGAGAAACAGAAGAATACTTTTTGTGTTCAACTTCTGATAAGGAGTATGCTAGGAAGCAAATAGTAGGCATAGAGGTAAAATTATGTGTTAATTGATTTTATTTTGCATGTTTTATGTATTGGGAAAGTATGTAAATAATATGCTAATAATTTGATACCATAAAATGTGTGAACTTCTAGGTTTTTGGGAAACTGCCTAAGAGCTCCATTCAAGATAGAATATTTGATCTCTCCTTTAGGCCTATTATTTTTTACTTTTTTGGGTAGAGGAGTCTAATCAGTAAGAAGATATACACAAAACATTGGATTTTTAAAACATTGAATTATGTCATTCAGTTTATTTATGCCTCTGTCAATAAATAAATCCCTTACTATTCTATAATAATATATTCACTAAACTACAAGAATGCTATTCTTTCTTGCTTATATATTTCTTTATATGCCTTTATTTCTTAATATTTACTGTGTTACCATATCAGTGATTATAAAATATTTTTTAGTATAAGGCTGAGATGAATAACATCTTTTTTATTAGGGTAAGGGGATCTGTTCCCAGCTACAATTTCTGCTCAGGAATTTGTTAGCAGTTGAGACTCTAGGGCTCTGTATCCTCTATGTAGGTTGCTTTGTCAGCAACGGATCATGAGTTTTGCCCAGTCTCTTCTTCAGTCAGTCATTCTGAATTCCAACTAGTAACCTTTCTGCATTGATTCAATTTTTAGTAAGTTTGTCAAAGCTATTTCAAGAATCATGGCCAAGTCACCTCTGTTATTAAACAATTCTCCTGATCCAATTTATTTTAGGACTTGAGTTCAAGAGGAATGATGTGTTATGAAGTAAAAAATCCTGTGAAAATTAGTTACTAAACTTAAACTTTCAAAAGCTATGGGTAAGATTTTGTATCCTCTTTCTTCTGATGATACCATTTTGCTAACCACTGAGGCCCTAACTCTGTTAGGGTAAGATTCGGAGGCTTCTGTTAGGGGGCCTGTCATTTTGGAGAGCTGTGACATCTTTATCATTGAAAGTACGGTAAGACTTGGAATGAAACTGTTAGGTTCTGTTCTCTTTAAATTCCTTCATAGCTAATGAATAAGCTAAAATTCTTTTAAAGGGTAAACTCATGTATATATTTAAGGCAATAGCTTTACTTCCATTTATTTATTTAATCATTTATCCATTCAACAAAGATTTATTGAGTGCCTGCTATGTGCCAGGCACTGTGCCAGATGTGTGTTTTGCTGTGGCAAATGATAATCAATCTCTGCCTTTATGATTCTTAGAATTTGTCAGGAAGACAGATATGGGAATGTGATTTCAATGCTGTGTGGTGAGGTTAATACACTGTGTCATGGAAACAGATGAGGAGCACTGAATCTCATCTAGGGCAGATGTGATATTTAAAATGAGACACAAAAGATGAATAGAAGTTTACCAGAAAATGTGGGAAATGGTAAGATGCTCTTTTAGATCATTATCTATTTTCTTTGTCTTGAATTATAACATCATATCCTGTGTTGTCATCATCAATATTAGTAATATGATGAAAAAACCTAGGCTGGTAGTCAGAAGACTTGGCTACTAGGAGAAGGGACAAGATCAGATCATCATTGAGCTGGCCTCTTGGTCTGTAAATTTAGGTATATAAGAAATATTCACTTATTTACTATAATTCACCTTTATTTTTGACTTAGTCACTGAGTACTGGACAAAATAACTCCAACCCTTTTGAGATTTTCCCTGCTTCCCTGAGGTTAAGATAGAGTTTCATCTGGAATGGGGGTATTCTCTGGTCATTGGTCATCTATATACAATAGCATACCTCTGAGATATGAGTTATTGATAACTCTCTCTGGTCTGGCAGAGATTTACAAAGTCATGGATATTACTTTTTTCTGGAATTTCTGTGTTTTTGTTTGCCTAGATGCATTATAATGTCATTCCTCTCTGGGGTCTTGCTGCCTTTCAGGCAATGCCGCCAGTAAGTGGAGCCTAGATTCTTGCTGCCTCAGGATCCAAAGACTTCTCTTGGTTTTCTCCAGCTGAGAAAACCTCCTTCTAGAATAGGGAGGGGCTAGGAGAAGTTCCTTTCTCTGCCTTTACCTGAGAATTTCTCTTTTTCATCTCTGTAATGAACTCTTTTATTTTGAGGGCTTTGGCTTTTGGAAAGCAAAACTGGAATAATTCAAAAGTCCCTTCTGTTTCCTGTCTTGGCACATACTTCCCCTGAGGGAATAAAGCACAGAACCAGTTATCTGCTTGAATGAGAAGAAAAGAAATGGGAAAATTTAGGGAGAGAAAAAAATTAATATCTCAAAGTGCCAATCTCCCACACAGGCAGTAGAGTGTACATGCCTTCTTATGGTGATGCTACCAGATGACTTTGTGAAAATCCCGTAATCCTTATAAACTTCAGTTTCCTTTTTAAAAAGAGGTTTAATACCTTTTTCTTTCTTACTATATGTTGTTTCCTTTTTTCATCAGCTGAGATAATGTATGTGAACTTCACTTTTACAAAGCTAATTAGTGATAGAATTAGAACCAGAAGTTTGTCCAGTGCTCTTTTCACTGTATGAGTGTGGTGTTCTTTGAACGAGTGAATGGCATCATGGTGTACTGGAGGAGAGGCCAGGGTTGGAATCTAGTTTTACCATCAGCTACCTAAATTATCTAAGGAAAATCAACAGATTGAGCTTCAAATTATTCATCTTAAAACATGATTGTACTAATAATACCTCTTAGTATTATTGTGAGGATCAAATCAGATACCGAGTCCATGTAAAAATTATTTTGTAAATAGGAAAGTACTACACAAATGTTTATCATCAGAAACCCCTCTTTTTTTTTTCTGGTCCAAGGAGTAGAAAAGTTGTGTTCAGAGTCAGAGTTCCTTTCCATCAGTGGTTTGGGTTCAGCTTCCTGGTCAGCTTCTGGAACAAGCCTCTACAGATATGGCAATGACACATCTGATCACAGATAGGGAATGCAATAGTGTACTTTTTTTTTTTTGTCCAGGTTATAACATTTCTTATGAGTATTATTTCTCTTCCAAAGATGGTAAAGTAATTTATAAACCATATAATGTATATAAAGTGATTGCAGTCTTCAGGTTTGCTTTAAGCGTGGCCAGACATTTTCTCCACTATTTAAATTCCAAGTTTTATTTATTTATTTATTTTCTAGTTTGTTACAACTGGAGCAATGCATATTTCAATATTTAGCTGAAGATGCAGTTTGCTGACTTCTTCCTTTCTATTTATTGCTACTTAGCCTTGCACTTTTCCCGTCCTTCTCCTTAACAGTTCTATAGAAAATTCAAAAGCATGGCTTGTTTGAAAGGAGTAATATAAATATACCATTTTATACTAATGTCTTTTTGTTTCAACAGGAGAAATATCTTAATCAACAAGTGTTTCTTGAAATACATTAAAAAGATTTTTTTTGAGGAGAGAAGTAAAGTATAATTGCTAAGGACAATTATGGAAAAGAGAAACACTGATTTTTTTTTTCCAGGAAGTCAAGTTGCAATATGACATAATACTCAAAAGTATGAGTTTTGGTGTTAGACCAGAGTTTGAATTCTGGTTCCAGCACTTACTGGTTTTGTAGCCGTGAGCAATTCCTGCCTTTCTCTCAGTTTGTTTCCTCATTTGCAAAATGTATGTAATAGTATTTCTTAGGTTTCTTGTGAAGATTAAATAAAATGATTTATGCAGAATGCTTAGCATTGCTCAACAAATGCTAGCTAATATTATTAGTAATTAAATGACACTTTTGTCATACCATCTTGAACTGTAAATTTTAATATTAACTTCATTTTGAAGTCCTGGTGCAAGAGTAATTTAATATCCTAGATTTGCAAAATAACAAAAACAATAACATGAACAATAAGAATTAAGCATAAAATATTAATAAAATGATAAAATATTTTAATTTTCTAGTTGTAATGTTTAATAAGTAATCATAAAAATTGTTACTATTCATTTTGCTTGTATTTATTAAAAATGATAGAAAAGAAAAGAAAACCTAATTGTTATTGTTTTAATTGATATATATCACATCATAGTTAAAGTGATCTTTCTAAAACTAAAAAATGGTGATACTCCTCTTCATTTAAAAATCTTCTATGGCTTGTTATTCCTCCTTGGGTATAAGGCCAAACTTGTTAATGTGATATAAACTTATTTCTTTATGGCACCTCACATCTTATTATAACATTGTTACACTCTTTTAAAACAATATTTACTTCATTGAAATTTCCTATTTAATTATCTTTATTTTCAGACTAAAATGTCTGTGAGGGCAGACTATTGCCTGTCTTGTTCAGTATTGAATTCCCACTCTCTGAAACATAGGAAGATACACAATAAATACCTGATTAATGAATGGAAGACCTTATTTTTCTAATCTACGAGCCCTAAGGCAGGGCCATTTTTATTTATATGTTATTAATACAATTTTTATTTTAATAAACGTGTAAAAATTAGTGATTCAACATTTAATCCTAGATTCTAAAACTCAATTTGCATCTGATTGGCCAAGTTTTATTATTTTTTTTTCATAGAAATATGCTCAACTCTATTTCTGGAGGATTAAGGATGGTATTGTGGAGAGAACACTATACTTGGAATCAGAAGCTTTAGGATTAAGCTCCAAATCTGTTATTTAGTAGCTTTGTGATCTCGGACAAGCCACTCTGAATTTCAGTTTTATGTAAAATAGGCATAATATAACATCAATGGTGAGAATCAGATAATGCATGTAAAAATTCTTTTTAAACTGTAAAAATATTGAGTAAATTTATGTAAAGGAATTTAATTATTCTAAATGCATTGCTCTTAAGATTTGTTTGTGTATTAAATTTACCCTTTCCTCTATTATACTTTGATCTTATATTCTATAATTCTTCCCCTTTTTAGCCATGGCAAATGATTTTATGTATCACCCTTTTCTTCTTTCTGAAAGTTCATTTGTTAGCACTATGGTCAATCACCATTTCAAATTTAAGTTACCTGTCCCAGATTATTTATAACTTTCTGGCAATGCTATTCTTAAGCCAAATACAATAGAGTTGACTCTTAATTAACAGATACACGATTAAGTATAATTTTGATTATGTAACATTCACTATATCCTTTGGTTGCATATTTCATGCAAAGATTTCCTATTTTAAAAAATTATTTCCCCCTCCACTTCCTCCTATGCCTGCCCTCAGATAATCCAAATATAGTTTCATTCTTTGAATAGATTTAGGAGTTACATGAAGGTAGATTTCCTTTATTGAAGAACATATGAGAATTGAAGCCATTATGTCGCCAATTCAGGTGAAAAATTCAGGTATAAACCTGGTTGTTTGAACATCAATTAAAATATTAATTGACTTTTTGGAATAATTATCTAAATTTCACACTTTATTCAACTTATAGAGATTTGGCTAGGGATTTTGGGTTTGTATGACTGGATTCTTGTCATCTTGTTTCTTTTTGTTTGTTTGTTTGTGTAATTTGTTATCTTTGCATAGGTGTCTAGTTCTAAATCATCCACAAGCTGAAGGTTTCATTAACCAGAAATAAGGATTTAAGAAGAGAAAGTTGAAGAGCATAATGGAATAGCCACCAGGTGATTATCATTATTGATAATCAAAAGAAGCATAGGAAGGCAGCCACAATTCCAGCACTAGATGCTGGCATGCAAAAGCCTAAGTTGTCTAAAAAAGACTCGATCACATTTGATTTTTTTTTTTAATATTCTAGCACTTTGTTTTATGTATCATATTTTTCTCATACAGAGATGAGAGGCAAAATAAACTCTGCTGGTTTAGAGAACATCTAGCTGCTTTGAGTCAATACAGTATCTTTCCTGAGTAGTTAATAAATACATGTGGAATGAATGAATGAAAGCCCCCTTACTTAGCAAATTATACAGAAATAAAGAGTCTTAAAATTATAATTGTGAAAAGAGAGAGAGAGATAAGAAAAAAGGTGTCTGGTACTTTGTAGGTTTAAAAAAAATATCTTTAACAGGTGAAGGAATGAAAATGACTAAAGCTTTAGGCACTAGAGATAATCATGTGATTAGAGCCCAATGATACACATAAGTACTGAGAGAAGTATAGTATGATTACGGTATTATTGGTTATTGGTTACTTATATTAGTAAGTAGTGCATACGAATGGGTTAGAAAGTGAGATCAGTAAGCACTATCATTTCAGGGAAACTGCTAATTGTTTAATCATAGACAAAATGGAGATTAACATATTTGTCCCTGATTCGAAGTTGTTAATATTATACAGGTAAAATATGAAAGCATTTTTAAAAATTAAAGTTCTATACAAATGTATTAGCATCTGTTCATGCCACCATTCTTTGTTAATATAACTTATGTTAAAATTGGAGAGAGGGGTCTGGCTGGTTGGCTCACTTGGGAGAGCACGGCGCTGGTAACACCAAGGTCAAGGATTCAGATATCTGCCAGCCGCCAAAAAAACCACCAAAAACCAAAAAATAAACTGGAGAGAGCTCCCTGTTCATACACATTTATTTTTTATATTTCTAACCTTTTTGGGTAAAAGAGAACTACACAATGTCCTCCCCCATCCACTATTGCCTAATTGGGATTCTCACTTCTGTCAATGGATAAGCTTGAAGTTGGCCATATTATATAGGAGTATTAGGGAAGGCCTTACTGCTAAGGTGATGTGAGCAGAGATATGAAAGAAGTGAGGGAGCAAGCTTTATGGATATCTGAGGGAAAGGTGTTTTAGGCAGAATAGCAAGTATTAAAGGCCCTGAGGTAGGAGAGTTCTTGGCATATTTGAGAAACAGCAGAGATCACTTTGGTTGAACTGAATTGAGCAAGAGGAGAGGTGTAAGAGAAGTCAGAAAGGTAGACTTTTGTTCTGAGTGGGATGGGGAGTCACTGGAAGGTTTGAGTTGAGGAGTAACATAATCTGGTTTATGACTTGAAGGAATCTTTCTGGATGCTGTGTTTAGAAAAGACTGTAGGAGGGCAAAGGTGACAGCATATAGATTAGTAGGAGGTTATTGCAATAATGCAGGGGATGGATGATGGTGGGCTGGCCAGTGTGGTAGCACTGGAGGTGGTGAGAAGTCGTGGGGTTTTGTGTATAATTTGATATTGGAGCCCACAGGATTTACTGATGGATTAGATGTAAAGAATTAGAGAGGAATGAATGATGACTCCAAGGATTGGGGCCTGAACAATTGTAAGGATAAGAGATGCAGAACATTGAAGCACAAGCATATTGAAGGTGGGTGGGTAAGATTTGGAGTTCAGTTTTGACAAATTAAGTTTGTGATGCTTCTCAGACATCCAGTTGGGAATGTTCAGTATTCAGCTGGATGTGAGTCTGAAATTCAGGGGAAAGTTCTGCATTATAGACATAAATTTGGGAGTTTTGAGGGTACTGATAATATTTAAAGCTAGGAGACTGAATAAGATTATCTAGGAGAAAGGAGGAGCTTTCCTAGGGAGTAAGAATAAAGAGAAGAAGTCTTAGGATGTTCAGAGGCTTGAGAAATAAGGGGGAACAAGTAAAAGTGATGGAGAAGGGGCGTCTGTGATGTAGGAGGAGAACCTAGAAGAGAGTATTGCCCTGGAAGAGTGGTGTGCTGGAGCTGTCTTGTACCAACATTGTAAGAGCCTATCATTAAATTTTCAGTAAATTTGCAAGCTGGTTGTGAAACACAGGCATTTAAAAATTATACGTAAACTTAAATAAATTATATTAAAAACAAAAGTACATACTGGCCAGCTGCCAAAAACAAGCAAGAAACAAAAGAAAACACTTAAAACTCATCAATTTCTAATTATTTTTCACTTCAATACCATCACTGCTCTTGAAGTTATTTACATCTATTGTATATATATATGGTGGAAAAGCTATATAATGATGTGCTGCTATGCATCTCTTCCCTGGTTCACGTTCAGTAATGTCATTTTGGTAGCTTGAAATTGGCCACGATGGGAATATTTACACCTCAGAAACTGCAAATGCTACAAATTGGGGCTTGATTTTTTGTTTTGCCGGCAAGAAAGTGATAAAATGTTAATAATGAAAGTGCAAGTTAAAAAAAAATTGTGTCTGCAGCTGTTAAATTGTGATTAGTACAGAAATTGAGGAAATATTTGTCTACTAGTCAAAAATAATTATCTGATTCAGCAAAGATATCACATAATTGATGAGGGAGGAAGGTTTTCACATAAACCATCTTTGTTGCTTTATTTTCATCTTATTCATTAGTGTAACAACAAAAAAAATCAACCAACTTTTATGTTGAAACCATTCATCATTTACAACTCTAAGTTGGCTTTGATTACAAGAATTTGTGGCAATAATCAACAATATTCTCGAGAATCAACTGACCAATGGAATTTATAATAAAATGTTACATATATTATTATTATTTGTAGACTGGGTGCTACACATTCTTATATCAGTAAAATATATAATAAACTTATGTATGTGTGTAGGTGCACACATTTTTTTTTTTAACCCAGAGAATTAGTTAAATATTTACCAAAACACTGCTGCTTGGAAGCCTAGTGAAGAAAGTGTTTTCAGGAGTACAACAGTATCAAATGCTGCTAATGGGTCAAGTGAGATGACTGAGAATTGACCACTGGATGTAGTAATATGGAGATGATAGGTGGCCTTGACACTTAGAGCTGTTTTAGTGAAATTATAAGAAAAAAGTCGGATTAGAATGGCATCAAGAAAGAATGAAAGGAAAAGAAGTGGAGATAGTAAGTTTTTCAAGGAATTTTGCTGTAGACGGGAACAGAGAAATGAGGTCTGTAGTTAGTTGAAGAGAAATGAAAGGTCAAGGAATGTTCTAAAAATCACTGAATTATAATTTATTTGTATGCTGATAGAAATGGTTGAATGGAGAAGAAAACAATTGATGATAGAACAATGTCCTTTAGTAGGCAAGAGAGGTTAGATTCTAGTGCTCAAGTAGAGGAGTTGGCCATAGATAGAAACACATGTATTTCATCCATAGTAACAGAAAGAAAGGCAGAATATATGGCTGTAGTTACAGGTAAGTCAGTAGATATTATGTTAGGAGCTTGTGGAAGTCGTCTTCTGATTTTCCATGAAGTAGGAAGTAATATCATCTGCTGAGAATGACTGTGGGGTAGAAAAGTTGGAATGTTCAGGGCAAAGGAGGAGATATGAAATAAAGTGCTCAATAAATATGAACTCTTGTTATAATAATTGGTATTTAGTATATTTTTGAAAGGTGGTAGATTGGAGGGAGAAGAAGGCTTTTAAAATTTAAAGACAATTATCATTTACTACACACAAAGGCCATGTCAATTTGATGACCTTTTGAAGGATATTTTGTCTTGTGAGGGTTAAAGACATGTATTCAAGAAGTCATAATACAACATGGTATGTGTTAGGAATGCCTAAGTATTTGTGTAGTCAAAATGGTTTACAAGAAGGGGAGGTAGTGATTAATTTTAGCCATCATTGATGGCTTTATGGAAGAGAGCATTTGAATTAGGTCTAAATAAAGGGAAAGTGGATTTTTCAGTTGACTTATTGATTGCTCTCTAGGTGCTAGGACATTATGTGAAGCATTGTGCATACACTGTCTTATTTAATTCTGATATCTGTGAGGGAACAGAAACTCAGAAAGGTTAACTTGTTAAAGTTCATTTATAGCTAGTAAGTAGGTTTCAGACCCAGATCAAGCTGACAACAAACCCTTTTCCATATAGCACACTGATTCTAAGGGAAGTTAGTGATATGGAGGAGTGATATTCCAGTACAGGGAGCAGTAGGAGCAAAGAAAAGTGCAGAGGTAGAAACAGTAGAGAAAATATGTGTGTGTGTGTGTAGAGGGAAGTGGAAGGGAAAAGTGAGAAATCCAGTATGAATTGGGCACTGTGTCTGGAGGGGGTAGAGTATATAGTGGGAAATAAGGCTGAAAATAGAGGTTGTAAATAGATCATGGGAAGGAGGCCTCAAAGGTCCTGTTAAGGAATCTGTACATTAGTTTGCAGGAAGTCATCAATTTTAAGATAGTTTTTCTGACAAGACAGAATCACACCTAATATGTGAACATCTGTTGTCCAGCATCGTATTCTTCACTTTGATTTGTTTCACTGCTGGAGATTCTTTTGGAAGACAGGATGATAGAAATAAAAGTGGGTTATTGAAATTAGGTTTTGAGTGTAATCAATTTCATATGATAGTTTATGGTATTTGATAGTAGTTTTATTATTTTGTGTGATGAGATTGGGAACACAACTATAGAATAGTTTGATGTTAGCTTACTATTTTTCTAAGACTGTAAGGTAGAATTTTAAAATCATGTTTTTCAGATACTGACCGAGCTTTATCATTACTGGAAGAATACTGCAAAAAATTAAGGAAACCAGAAGAGCAGCTGTTGAAAAATGCTGTTAAAAAGGTGATGGGTATCTTTAAGAGCAGCTTATTCCAAGCTTTGCTAGGTATGTATTATAAAAATTATCATCTTAATGGTCAGAATTGGGCTTAATAGTTTGAATAATATGGTCAAAAAACCAGATGTTAACTGAATTTCAAACTGGAGTAATTTTCCATGATACTGGAAGGGAAGATTCATTTTTTTTTTTCCTTTTTCTTATTTAAGGTTAACCTAAAAAAGAATGCTATAAAATAGAAATAAAGAATAGGTTATTGAAAAATATATGTGTTGAATCAGTTTTTGTGTAGGCAGAAAATTTATACACGCACACAAAAATCTGAGTAGTTTGTTGCAAAAAATTGAGGTCAAATATGCTAGAGAAGGAAGTTGCCTTTCTCTAGAGAAGGAATTGTCTTTCACGAAAATGATGATTTATATTCTACTCAGAAGTTTTACTTTTACTCTCTTCTTAAAAATAAAAACATCTTCCTTTCTTCTCTTAGGAAAGTTTATGATCCAGAATTGAGAAGTTTATTAATGAAAATCTCAATGCTTTGGGATTCTTATCAATTTGTCATGAATCTAACCACACAATGTTTAACCTTATGTTTATCTTCTTATTTATTAGAGATTGTGAAGAAAATCAAGGATGTGGTTTATTTGTGTATGTCTTTATACATACATCTTTTGCATTTAGGCAAATAGATAGCTTTTCATTCTTTTTTCGTATTTAAAAGATAAAGTAAACTAGCAAAAATATAAATGAATACATCCTCCCACCCCCAACAAAAACAACCTAATAACTAAACAAATTAAAAAAACCCTACTCATACTATACATTTTACTGGGTTTAAACAGTACATTTTAAATAAGTAACTGAGTCTACTAGACATTTGTATTGCTTTTTTGGATCTGGTGGATATTGATATAAAATCTAAAAATAGGAATATATGAGGTTAATATTGAAAATATTTTATTTATGTTTTTATTATAAATATCTATGCTTTTGATAAAATCCTCAACTTCATAGTTTGAGTATAATTTTAAAAACCATTAAATTTTGCAAATTTGAAAGTCAGTCTATTGAATAAAAATAGAAGTAAAGAGCTTTATAGGATTATTTTGCCTGAGGGTTAATTTCTTTTAAATTTTGTATTGTGCCTGGCAAGAATGAAGGACACAAATGACTGTAATCATCTTAGCTGGCATTAAATAAAAACAACTCTAAATGGAGTCTTACAGAATTTAAATAAACCCTATCAGAGAATAGTATTTTAGAAAACATTTTTAAACCACAAATTTCTCAATTAAAAACTAATAGTGTTGAGAGGAACTTGTCGATTAACTTGGAATTGTGTTCTTCATAAAGACTGAAGCAGGCAAGTGCTGTAAAATAACATCTTAGTTTCCTGGTGTGTGTGTGTGTGTGTGTGTGTGTGTGTGTGTGTGTGTGTGTGTGTGTGTGTGTGTGTGTGTGTGTGTGTGTGTGTGTGTGTGTGTGTGTGTGTGTGTGTGTGTGTGTGTGTGTTAGATATATTTTGAGAATAAAACTTCAACACCCCCCCAAAACAAATAGTATAATTTAGTTGATAATTAGTAAAGGCCATTAACTAAATGGCAATGTATCTAAATAGGTTTCTTTTGAAAGCTTGAGCTTTTGAGAAGTTGATTTAGGAAGAGTATTGTTGGAGGATTTAGATAATTCTACTATATTTTGATGGTGTATTCATTTGATAATGTAACACCATTACCTAGGGAATAAAAAGACAAATGAGTGACAAAGAATTGCATTTGGCCATTATTTTAAGTGCGCGTGATAAATATCTTGGCTTAAAGACTGTAGTGTAGTTTGAATTTCTGTAATAAAATGAGAGGCAACAATAATCTGTAAAAAGCTGTTACGTAAGTAATCCCAATGCCCAGCTTTGAATAGATAGAATTGCTTTGGCTGATCTTTAAAAGTCGTTTGTGATAAACCAGAGTGCAAAGAATGGAGCAACATTATACAATGAAACATAATTTCCTATAGAGTTCTATTTGGCTAGCTAAATACCGATTTATTATTATTGAATGTTTGAGTGATCTCATTGTGCATTTTCTTTAAGGAAAAAAAAAAAAAAAAAAAAAAAAAAGAAAAGCCATGTAGCCTTGTGCATCCTGAAGGGCATTTATATCTTTATAAAAGGGTATGTAAAGAGCCATTGATAAATAGGGCATTGTTTATGGTCTATAGTTTGCTTTTTGTTTGAACCAATTCCTCCCTCACCCTCTTTTCTTTAAGTAATGGAAAACAGTGCCTACATCTATTATTCTGATACTCAGATAGCCAGTACATTGAAATGATACCTTGCATGATTCTCAACAATAGAAATAGAAGGGAATTATGATTCAGAAAAAACTAACACAAGTGGATAATAAAATGAAATACTGTTAACTGCAAAATATGCTGTAATATTTACATGTGACCTGGAAACCAAACGCTCTCTCTGCAGATAAAAATTTATCACTCTAAAAATGAATACTATCCTCTTTTGTGGTCCTTCATCAAATACTTAAACAAACAAACAAAATACTACTATGTCTTAGATGGTATAATCTTGGTGAACCAGAATTCTGTCTACATAACGGTGATCAGTATTATAGTACATAAAAGCATTTTATGAATGAGTTCTGTGTTAACATGGTGGAAAATGATAGCAAAGTTGTTGTGTTTCTTAAAGTTTTAAAATATAATGTATGTGATTATAAAAGTAATATACATTCATTTTGGAAATTTTTTAAAATAAAGAAAGTAAATGAATATAAAATCCAATGGTAAGATAGATTGCTTTTATGGTAAATAGCAGGATATCTAATAAGCATGGAGAATGATGAACTGTTTGATTAACTTTCTTCCTCCTTACTTCTAGAGTCCCTGTCTTATTTGTTTTGATTTTCCATTTACTAATAACTGACAGTAGAAAAATCCACTTTAATTTTTGAAAGTTAGTAAACGGTGTTAATTAATGTACAAAGAAAAATACCTAAAACAGCAATGTGCAAGAAGATGCATATTTAGATGTTAGGCTTAGGGTGACATCTTGTGGTAATACAAAGAAAAAAAAATTTATCTAATGGATAATTACAGTTTTATGATGAGTACAATATCAACACTTTATAGAATGGAATATAAGTGAATTGGAATTCCGTGATATTTTAGAAAATAATTTATGTCTCTTTTATTTAGAATAGCTAAAACAGATTTTCAAGACACTCAGATTATTTATTCTTCGTTTAGGCGATGAAAGAGCAAGATGAAACATTTTTATTATTTTTATACTTCTGTTCTAGCTCTACTTTGAAAACTTAAGGATCTGTATTACCACTGTAATTATTTGTGGAAACTATTTTATAATATTTTTATTTTTCTCAGTGTGTCCATGTAGCCAGTAAGGTATTTTAATAATATAATGGGTCAGTTCATTTTCAGATATGTAACACAAATGCTTTTTGTTTTATTAATTTATAGCAAATTATGTATTATTCTTTAGTCATTACTTATAAAAGTATGAAAGAAATACATATATATTTTACAGATTTCAACTCCTTCTAAAATCTTGTTAGCCTTATTTATCTAATTTATTTTCTCTTATTTCTCTGTAGAGATTGAGGGGGAATTTTTTGGAAAGACTTAAGCAGTATAGTAATACTTAAAACTGTACTGGTAGTGACATCTTAGAAAAGTGCTCATCCTGTTTAATAGAGACTGTTAAACTTTACATGTCAGACTCTGTGTTAAAATAGAATATTTTATATTTTCATAAAGGTTAACAGAGAACTCTTTGGATATTTGAGATTACTAGCAATAGAGGTGATATACAGGAGATATACTACATATCATGATTTATCATCTCCTTGGAGCTTTCTACCACATCCTTATTTGCTAGCAGATTTAAACAGCCCTTTTGTTATGTCTCTTAGCATTTTGTTCATATTACTGTACAGCACTTACCACATTGCCTTATGATAAATTGAATATAGTATGTGGACCTTTGATAATAGTAACGATAGGCTTCAATAAATTTTTATTCATTTACTCAAATTATTTTAAAAGTACCAGTTACGTGTTAGACATTGTGCTAAGCACTAGGGATACAGCAGTAAACTGTAGAGGACAGTCTCTACCCTTATGGACAAGTGGGGGAAAACAGACATTAAATAAGCAGTTATTTAATTATTTCATTATAATGGCAGTAAGGACTAAAAAATAAATATATATAAGAGTTTTATCACATTTTAGTATGAGTAAAAAAAAATATTTTCTATATTTACTATATTTTCCCAGTATAGTAATTCTAATGCAATATTTTTATTTCAAAATAACACCTATTTGAAAACATCATGGCTTTTTGGTCTTAATTATTAATTGTAATGTATAATTTTTGCCATCTGATCATAAGGAAGTCAAGGATTTTTTTATAGATTATAGTGAGTGTAAAGGCCCATACCGTTATGTGAATTTGGAGCAACTGACTCTAATCATTAAAGACAGAATTCTGAAAGTGTGATTCTTGGACCAGCAGCAGCGGTCACCTGTGAATTTGGTTAGTGGTGCATATTCTTGGGTTTCACATTAGATTTACTGAATCGGAAACTGTGGAAGTAGGGCTCAGCAAAAAGTGCTTTAATAACCCTTCCAGGTGACTCTGAGGCATGCTAAAGTTTGAGAACTTGTGTTCTAAATGGGTAGATATTTGGCCATTTAAGGAAAGTAATACAGTACATAAATATTAATAAACTTGGGAGAATATGATAGATATGACAGTGCATTTTTTTATTCTTGGGTTTTATAAAGATCTAATTTATAGATAAAATGAGCCATTATCATTCTGGGACATATCTTGAGTACTTTGAGAATCCATAAATTGACAAATATCATGATGACATCTGATTTTCTTTTTCAAATGCAATAGTATATTTGAAATGTTTAAAGTGATTTTTTTTTAACTCTTAGAAAACTTAATGATAGTTTCTACCTATGCTATTATGGATAGAGTATAGCAAAGCTACATTGAGATGCTGCTGCTGGGTCATATGTGAGAGTTACACTCACTAGGTAATGCTTGCTGTCAACCTCGAAGCATTTGCTTGAGTGAAACAAATAACATGTTATGGACCTTAAAAAGGCTTTTTTTTTTTTTTTAAAAAAAAAATTGATTACACATATTCATGGGGCACAGAGCTGACCATCAGCACCTGTGCCCAAGATGTGGTGATCAGATCAATACTATCAGCATGCCCACCACCTCAAATCACATTATTCCCCCTGTCCCCCATCCAGTAGTTCCCCAATTCCCCTCTCTCTCCCTCCTCTCCACCCCACCCCAGGTAACCCTAGGTCTGTTCTCTCCCTCTATACGTCCAACATACCACTGTGGTCTTTCTTTCCTTCCTTCTTTCTCTCTTAGCTCCCACTTATGAGTGAGGACATGTGGTATTTTTCTCTCTGTGCCTGGCTTATTTCATGTAACATAATTTTTTCTAAGCTCATCTGTGTTGCTGTGAATGACAGAATTTCATTCCTTTTCATGGCTGTGTAGTATTCCATTGTGTATATATACCACATTTTCCTTATCCAGCTGTCTGTTGATGGACATTTAGGTTGGTTCCATATCTTGACTATTGTAAATAGAGTTGCGATGAACATGGGAGTGCATGTATCTCAACATGATGATGATTTCCATTCCTTTGGGTATATACTTAGAAATGAGATTCCGGATCATATGGTAAATCTATTTGCAATTGTTTGAGAAACCTCCATACTGTTTTCCATAGTGGCTGTACTAATTTACAGTCCCACCAACAGTGTAGAACAGTTTCCCTTTTGCTGCATCCTTGTCAGCATCTACTTTTCTTAGTATTTTTGATTATGGCCAGACTAACTGGGGTGAGATGATATCTTAATGTAGTTTTAATTTGCATTTCCCTGATGATTAGTGATGTTGAGTTTTTTCAAGTACCTGTTGGCCATTTGTATGTCTTCCTTCAAAAAATGTCTGTTCAGCTCCTTTGCCCATTTTAAAATAGGGTTATTTGTTTTTTTACTGTGAAGTTGGTTGAGTTCCTTGTATATTCTGGATATTGATCCTTTGTTGGATGTATGGTTTATAAATATTTTCTCCCATTCTGTAGATTGTCTTTTCACTCTGTTGATTGTTTCCTTTGCTGTGCAGAAACTTTTTAGTTTGATATAATCCCATTTATTTTATCTTTAGTTGCTTGTGCTTTTGGGGTCTTATTCGTAAAGTCTTTGCCCAGTCCTACTTCCTGAAGTGTTTCCCTTATATTTTCCTTTAGTAGTTTTGTAGTTTCAGGTCTTATACTTACATCTTTAATCCATTTTGAATTGATTTTGCTATATGGTGAGAGGTGCAGGTATAGTTTTATTTTTTTGTATATGATGTCCAATTTCCCCAGCACAATTTATTGAGGACGCAATCTTTTCCTCAATATATGTTCTTGTTGCCTTTGTCAACGATCAGTTGGCTGTAAGTATGTGGGTTGATTTCTGGGTTCTTTATTCTGTTCTGTTTGTCTGAGTATCTATTTTTATGCCAGTACCATGCAGTTTTGGTTACTGTAGCTTTCTAGTATAATTTGAAGTCAGGTAGTGTTATTCCTCTGGCTTTATTTTTTTTTTGCTCAGGATTGCTTTGGCTATTTGAGATCTTTTGGCCATATGAATGTTAGGATTATTTTTTATATTTCTGTGAAGAATATCATTGGTATTTTCATGGAGATTACATTGAATCTTTAGATTGCTTTGGGTAGTTAGGACATTTTTACAATGTTGATTCTTCCAGCCCAAGAGCCTGGAATGTTTTTCCACCTTTTGGTGTCTTCTTTAATTTTTTTCAACAGTGATTTGTAGTTCTTGTTGTAAGCAATCTTTTACCTCCATGGTTAAATTGATTCCTATGTATTTTGTTTTTTTGGTGACTATTGTTAATAGGCTTACTTAGTTGATTTCTTTTTCTACTAGTTCATTATTGGAGAATAAAATTGCTACTCATTTTTGGGTGTTGATTTTGTATCTTCCAACATTACTGAAATTGTTAATCAGCACTAAGAGTTTTTTTGTAGAGCCTTTAGGTTTTTCTAAATCTAGTATCATGTCATCCGCAAACAGGAACAGTTTGGCTTTGTCTTTTCCAATCTGGGTGCCTTTTATTTCTTTCTTTTGCCTGAGTGCTCTTGTTAGCACTTCTAATGCTATGTTATATAGGAATGGTGAGAGTGGACATCCTTTCTTGTTCCTATTCTTAAGGGAAAAGCTTTCGGCTTTCAATATCAGGATGATACTGATGGTGGGTTTGTCATATATTGCTTTTATTGTGTTGAGATACTTTCCTCCTGTACCTAATTTGCTGAGAGCCTTTGTCATGAAGGGATGTTGAATTTCATTGGATGCTTTTTCTGTGTCATAATCATGGTTTTTATCTTTGATTTTGTTGATGTGGAGTATCACATTTTTGACTTGTGTATAGTGAACCATCCTTGTCTACCTGGAATGAATCCCACTTAATCATTGTGTATAATGTTTTTGATGTGTTGCTGTATTCTGATTGCTAGTATTTTGTTGAGGATTTTTGTATCTATGTTTGTAATAGATATTGGCCTGTAATTTTCTTTTTTTTATTGCATCTTTGTCTGGTTTTGGTATCAAGGTTATGCTGGCCTTATAGAGTGAGTTTGGGAGAGTGGCCTCTGTTTCAATTTTTTGGAGTAGTTTGAAGAGAATTGATATTAATTCCCCTTTAAAGGTTTGATAGAATTCATCAGTAAAGCCATCTGGTCCTGGCCTTTTCTTTGTTGGGAGACTACTGATTACTGCTTCAATCTTGTTTTTTGTTACTGGTCTGTTCAGATTTTCTGTTTCTTCTTGGTTCAGTCTTGGTAGTTTGTATGTGTCCAGAAACTTATCCATTTCTTTCAGATTTCAAATTTGTTGATGTGTATTTGTTTGTAATCATCTCTAATGATTTTTTGTATTTCTGTATTATTGGTTGTAATGTTTCCCTTTTCATTTCTGATTTTTGTTAGTTGGGTCTTCTCTCTCCCTTTTTTTGTTAACCTAGCTAATGGGTTGTCTATTTGTTTATCTTCTCAAAACACCAAATTTTTGTTTCACTGATCTTTTGTATGTTTTTTGTTGTTCTTTGAGGCGTAGTGTTAGGTTGGTTATTTGAAATCTTTCTGTTTTTTTTGATGTGTTAATTGCAATAAACTTCTCTCTTAGTACTGCTTTGCAGTATCCCACAGGTTTTGATATGAAGTGTCTTTATTTTTGTTGGTTTCAAGAAATTTTTTGATTTCTTGTTTAATTTCTTCTTGGATCCATAGGTAATTCAGGAGCCTGTTGTTCAATATTCATGTATTTGTATAGTGTCCTGAATTTCACTTGTTATTAGTTTCTAGTTTCAATCCAATGTGATCTGAAAAGATGCTTGAGATGATTTTGATTTTTTAAAATTTGTTGAGAGTTGATTTGTGACCTAACATGTGGTCTATCCTGGAGAATGTTCCATGTGCTTTTGAGAAGAATGTATATTCTATAGTTGTTGGATAAAATATTCTATAGATACTTGACAGGTCCAATTGGTCTAAAATGTAGTTTAAATCCTGTGTTTCTCTGTTGGTTTGTTGCCTGGATGATCTGTTCAGTGCTGAGAGAGGGGTGTTCAGGTCCCCCACTATTACCAGATTGGGATCTATCTCTTTCTTTAGGTCTAATAGTGTTTGCTGTACATATCTGGGTGCTCCAATGTTGGGTGCACATGTATTTAGGATTGTTATATCTTCTTGCTGGGCAGGTCCATTTATCATTATATAACAGCTTTCTTTGTCTCATTTGTGGCTTTTGGTTTAAAATCTACTTTATCCTATATAAGCCTCTCCTGCTTGTTTTCACTTTCCATTTGCTTGGTATATCTTTTTCCACCCCTTTACTATTAGTCTATGTGCATCTTTACAGGTGAGATGGGTCTCTTGAAGACAGCTTATAATTTGGTCTAGTGTTTAATCCAGTCTGTCAGTCTGTGTCTTTTGAGTGGGGAGTTTGATCCATTTGCATGTAGTGTTGTAATTTTAAGAGGTATTGTCTTACTCTTGCCATTTTATTGCTTTTTGTTTAGATGTTTTAAATATCTTTTGTTCCTTTCTTCCCCTTTTATTATTCATCTTCAATATTTGTTGGTTTTTTGAGGTGGTAAGATTTATTTTCTTTTTTCTTTCTCATTAGCCATTTTATTCTACCAGTGGGTTTTGTTCTTTCTGTGTGTTCATGATAGTGATTATTGACTCCCTTGAGAATTTCTTGCAGGGCTTGTCTTGTGGTGATGAACTCCCATGGTTTTTGTTTGTCCAGGAAATTCACTATTTCTCCCTCATATCTGAAGGATAGCCTTGCTGGGTATAGTGTTCTTGGCTGGCAGTTTTTTTTTGTTTAGTATTTTGACTATATTATCCTTTTCTTTTCTCACCTTTAGAATTTCAGTTGAGAAGTCTGCTGTTAGTCTGAAGGGGGATCCCTTATAAGTGACTTGATACTTTTCTCTTGATGCTTTTAGTATTCTCTCTTTGTCTTTGAGCTTTTCCAGTTTGACTATAATGTGTCTTGGAGAGGATATTTTTGGACCGAATCTGTTTGGGGATCTTTGAGCTTCCTGGATCTGAAGGTTTGTGTCTCTCTCTATACCTGGGAAGTTTTCTGTTATTATTTCATTGAATAGATTTTCAAAACCTTTACTTTTCTTGTCCCCTTCTGGAACACCCATGATTCAAATGTTTGTGTGCTTAAGGTTGTCAGGTAGCTCTCTTAGACTTTCTTCAGTTTTTAAAATTCTTTTTTCCAATTTGTTTTTTATCTGCTTAGGTTGTTTCATAAAGAACATTGTTTAGATATAAAATTCTTTCTTCTGCTTGCTCTAATCTGCTGCTTGAGCTCTCAGTTTTTTTTTTATTTCATTGAATGACTCCTGCAGTTACAAGAGTTCTGCCATATTCTATTTTAAGATATTAATCTCTTTGTAAATATACTCCTTCAGATTGTGGATATTTTTTTCTCATTTCATTGTGTTGTCTAGCCGAGTCTTCTCTAATCTCATTAAGTTTCCTTAGGATTGTTACTCATAATTCCTTTTTAGTCATTCCAAGGGTTTCTTGTTCTTTAGTACCTTGTACTTGAGAATTACTGTATTCCTTTGCTGCTGTTGTATTTTCTTGTTTTTTCATTTTTCTAGTATCTCTATGTTGGTTTCTGGTCAGCTGGTAGATCAGTTGCTGCTTCTGTTTCTCTGGAGTGGACTTTGAGGAGAAATACTTTGTTCTCTTTTTTCCAGGATCCTCTGGTGACTCTCCTTATGTCAGTCCAGTTGGATATGTGGTAGGTCACCTGCGTGGTGATTGTGGCTGCTATTATGGCAACTAGCAATCCTTGAAGCAGTAGAAGCTGTGGTGGTGGCTGTTGTGGATCACCTCTTCAGAAGTGGTGTGGGGCCTTCTGGTTTCTGTGGGTGGCACTAGGTTCTTCCTTCTGTGCAGGTGGTGGGCAGACTAGCCAGGGGCTTTTCCCTGCCTGTGCATACCAGGTGCAATGGGCAGCCCTGGCTCCAATGTCTTGACTGGTCAAAACAGTGAAAGTTAAATTCTTAGATGCTAAGGTCTGCTATTTTCTTACTGATTTGTTTATAATACCCATTTACAACAAATATTTACAACTGTGATAAGTGCTACAGTGGAGAAGTAAAGGGTGCTATGAGTGAGAGGCTTAACTTTAGCAGTGAAATCAGGGAAAGCTTTCTTAAGGACGTGGCATTTAATGTGTTGAAAATTATACAAATTCATAAAGGTCCAAAAGAGAGTGAGGAAATAGATCTACTAGAACAGGGGTTCGAGGTGTTCTTGATATGTATGCTTTTGACATGTCCTCTATAGCTCACTTGGTTACAGTGCAGTGTTATAACAACAAGGTCTAAGGTTCCAATCTCTGTACCGGCCAGCCACCAAAAAATAAAATAAAATAAAATGTCCTCTTGGAGTTGGGTAAGGCATTACATTAAACCTAAGTCTCTTCCAGACTTTAAGTCTTTAAGTTTGAAGGTAAACTTGACAAACAAGACTGGTAAGCATAAAATGTGGCTCAATTTTTATAATTTCCTTCTTTAAACTGCCATATACTGAGTATGATTAGTTGTGTGTTTCATGTCAGACAGGGTCAAGTATTTCTTCAGTTAAATTTGACACTTTGGGTGGATGCCATTGTTGGCTCTGGATTTTGTATATTTACTGTAAGATTTATGTCACCAGATGGCACCATTTAACTAAATTTATGTGCTTTGGATGCTTATAAAGCTAGTTGCTAAGTGAAGGATGCTTTTACTTGTGCTATAGCTAAAATAAAAAAAAATATTTTATTTTGATGGCGTATGAGACTTCTCTACACAGTAAGGTAGTGTAACCCCAAAGCTTTGTTGGGAGCATGGAAGTATCTGGTCATTTCTGCTAGGTATGCAATAAATGAAAATTTGGTACTGATCACTATAACTAGTATGTGGCAGTTGGCAAAAGAAGACAGAATACAATAGGTCTTTCCGTTCTAAGTTTTCCTATAGCAAACTTATTAATATTACTAATATAGCCTTGAGTTGAAGTACTTTCAGGGAATTGATATTCATAATAACAAAAATATATAGAAGATTCTAAAATAATATTTTAGGATTAAGCCCTGTCAACATGTCCTGAAATAGCATGGTAATAATATCTAAAAAAAAAGGTCAATAGAGTATATGTTCTATTGAAATGTGGAACTAATAAAATTATTAGAACATGATACAGACATTCTTTCATGGTATAAAAATCCACCCCAAGGAAATGAGTATTTACTACTTGGTTAAAAACTTCCTTAATACTTTTCCTACTTTTAGGCAGAATTAATCACTTTCTCCCTTGTGTTCCTATAATACTTGTTTATATTTCTGGTACAGCACTTATTACATTGTACTATTGTTAACTGGTTATGTTAGTCACCCTTAGTAGACTGCAAGCTTCTTGAATGCAGGGACTGGTTATAATTCAGCCAGTGTCTGACATGGAATAGTTCTTCATTAAATTTCTTTCATTTGACAAAATATATTTGAACTACTATCTAAGATACCACATTAGGCTCCGGAATGTTAGTGACAAGAGAGGTGGGGAACTTGTTTCCATGGAGCTCATGGTCTATTAAGGGAGCTGGGGGAATAACCATCCCAACCTCTCTTTTTTCTTTTCTCTGATCTCCTGCTGGTGCCTCCCATTAGCGGATCTCAGTTGGAAGCCAGAGGACAAGGGAGCTGGATGATACAGTCTGTTGAAGTCAGCCTCCCAGGGCACAGAACAGGGTAGATAAGGAAAGAAAGATGATCTGGAAGAGCAAATGGAGAAGATCCATGACAAATTGTGTCCTAATTTCTCCTCATTTACTCAAAAAATATGCTACTATAATTATTCTCTTTCTCTTTGCAATTAATTTTTACCTTCCTATTCAATTATTTCCATTAATACACAAACATCTCTTAAAGAACAGCCTAGAATAAAGGTTAAAAGTATGGAATCTGGAGCCAGATTGCTTGGCTTCATATCCTGGCTCTTCTGCTGCTTACTACTTTTGTGTCTCTAGGAAACTTTCATAACCACTCTGTGCCCCAGTTTCCCTGTCTATAAAATGGGGATGATAGTAACAGTACTCACCTCATGGGGCTGTTGTGGGTATAAGTTAATATGTGTATTGCATTTCTAACAGTATCTGGAACATAGTAAATGCTCAACAAGTGTTTGCTACTATCGTTATCTTTAAAATCCATTGCCTTCATCTGTTGTCTCCCTTCACTTTATCTTTCCTTGTCCTCTGGCTTCTGTTTGAGTTTAGCCAATGAAGGTACTAGTGGGAGCTTAAAGAGTGGGAGAAAAGAGAAAGTGGGATATTTATTCTCCTGGCTGCTTTACTTCTGGCCGTGACTTGGCAGTGAATGCCTTCTTCTTCTTAAAGCCACAGTTCTTGTCATATGGCCCCTCTCCCATTTCTGTAATCCCCTTCATAGCAAAATGTATAAAAAGAGTTGTTTATACTCATAGTCTGTGCCTCTTTACCTCCATTTTCTCTTGAAGACTCCAGATTAGGCTCTTGTGCTCTTCACCCTCCATTCAAAGTACAATCTTGTACTTATCAAGATTGTATAGACTTCTATGTTGCCAATCTATTTAATGGGTTAATTCTCAGAATTTATCTTATTTTCAGTAGCATTTGATATACCTGATCACGTCCTCCTTCTTGTACCATTTTATTCACCTTCCTTGACCTAAATGTAGTTTAAAAATTTTCAGACTTCTCTATTTTTCTATTTATACTCTCTCCTTACACTCATCCAATCCCATGGTTTTAAATGATCTCTATAGGCTGATGACTCCCAAATTTATATCTGCAGCCCTGATATATCCTTTGTATACCATTGCCTATTTAGCATCTTCCACTTGGATGTCTATCAAGCATTTTGAAACTTAACATATCTTAAACCAGACTCTTGATTCCTCCTTCCCACACCCACAACTTGCTTCTCTCCTAGTCTTTACTATCTCAGTAAATGCCATCATCATTTACCCAGTTTGCTTGGGCCAAGAACCCAGGAGTCATCATTGATTCTTTTCTTTCTTTCACACCTCAATCCAGTCCATTTGCAAATCTTGTTGGTAAAATTTCAAATTAAGTCTGGAATTCTATCACTTCTTCCCATTTCCATCATGCCATTCTGGTCTACTGCAGTAGCCTCCTAAATGATATCCCTTTTTCCCCCTCTTGCCCCAAGATATTCTCTGCATAGTATCCAGATTGAATTTTGAAACAAAAGTTAATTTATCTCACTATTTTCAAAATCCTTCATTGGCTCTCAAAACAAAATTCAAAATCCTTATCATGACTGTAAGGCTTTACATAATCTGACTCCTGGCAACTTCTCCCACCTCTTCTACTAACACTCTCTGCATTGCCACTCCTTTCCAATCATGTTGGCTTTGGACTTTTACTTGGACAAGTTTTCTGCCTCAGGTTATTTGAACTTGCTGTTTCCGCTACCTGGAACTCTCTGCCCACTTTCTCACCAGTTTAAGTACCTGACCAACTGATATCTTCTCAGACCTTTTCTGACCACCCTGTCTAAAATAGCCACCTTTCTCCCATTACTCTTTTTTTTCTCTTTTACTGTAATTAATTTTTCTTTTATGTACTTATTGGCATATATATTTATTCGTGATGTGTTCCTTCACAACTGCAATGTAATCTTCTTGAGGGCCGAGACTTGGTTGTCATGTTCACTCTTTTAATCCTAACACTTAGCAGAGTTCATGAAAAATTATAGAAGCTAATATAATTTGGTGAATAAGAGAAAAGCTAATTTACTACTGATTGTTGATTTTAAAATTTTGAGAAGATAACAGCATTAACATTTTCTTTGTTTTTTCTTTTTCTTTAAAATCAAAATCATTAGATTCTTAGATGGAAAGAACTGTGTTGAAAAAGATACTCATTTAATAAAGATCCTTGTGTTTGCAATAATTTATAGTTAATACAGTGGGAATTTTGCATTCTTTTCAGGGTCTTTGTGCCAAGAAGCTCAGGACATCAGAGAATGTGATCTATGAGGCCAGTACATTAGGTTAATTATGCTACTGCACTGCCAGGCATCTCTTGGAGTTTGCTGGTATGCAACAATCAAAACAACATCATTTAAAATTGATAGACCTATTAAAGCATGCAAATTTTACTTGTTTACATGTCCTGTTCCTTTTTGAGGTTATTGCTAGTAATGTGAAAATAATTTACGATATTTGCTAAACTTTGAAAATTTGACAGAATAAAAATATGGATCTCTGTTAATAATATGACTTAGTGTCTAGTATTTAATGTAGAAGACTTCACAGATATCTTTCTTCTTTTACATACTCAACTCTTTTCCTTTAAAATTCTTGACTAAATTTTAGCTCTTTTGAGAAATTTAAAACTACCATTTAACAAAATGTTTCTTATTGATACAATTATTATTGTGATATATTTTCCTAAGCTTTTCATTTATTTATTTCTTAATCGAACAAATATTTGTGGAGCATGTATGATATGCCAAACACTTTTCTAGATGCTGAATATGTATCAGTGAAAAAGACAGATATTTCTGCTCTCATGGAATTTGTAGTTAAGTGGTGGATATCAGCAATATAAAAATGTATAGTATAGAAAAAAATAGGGCAGGGAAGGGGTATAGGGATACCATAGAGGGGGAGAAAGGTTGCTGTTTTAAATAGAGTAGTTATTAAAGTCCTGTCTAAGAAGACATTTGAGTAAAGACTTGAGGAAGCTGAGGGAGTGATTCATATGACAATCTGCAGAGGAGAGATCAAGTCCTATAGGTAGGAGCATAACTAGGTTATTCCAGGAATGGTAGGGGTCCAGTGTGATGGATTCAGTCACTTTTGATTTAGAGATAGTAGTAGGAAATGAGCTTGATTGTGGTGGGGGGACAGACTATGTAGGGGTTTTCTGGCCATTATAAAGACTTTTGCTTTTATTGTGAATCAAGTAGGAATCCATTGGAGGGTTTTGAGAAGAAGAATGATATGATCCTTATGTATAAAATGATCAATTTTTCCTTGCATATTGAGAATCAACTGAAAGGATGCAATGAAGAAAATGGAGGTGATGAGTTAGGAGTTTATTGTAATATCCCAGATGAGAGATGATTGTGCCTTAGATTAGGGTGTGGCAGCAGTAAGAGTAATGAGAATGGTCAGATTCTAGATTTTTGAAGATAAAGCTGATGAGATTTGCTAATGGATTGGGTGCTAGGTATGAGGAAAATAGAGTTAAGGAGGTCACAATTTTGTTTTATTTTGCCTGAGCAGCTGGAAGTATGACATCATATTTGGCAGGTAAGCTGAAAGATCAGGATATGCTAACTAAGCAGAAAAATCTGGGGTACCAGGGAGATATCAAGGATGGAAGTTTAAATTTGGGAGAAGTCAGAGTATCAATGTTTTTAAAACCATGAGACTGGAGAGCAAAGCAAGAGGGTATGAGATGCACAATAATATGAAAATTTTTATTAAATTCTCTGAAGCTGCTAATGTTCATAATTGAGGCAGTTAAAATTATCTTGCCAAGTTTTATGCAAAATAGTTTCATTAAAATTTTATATAGAAACCAGTTAGTTGAATATAGTATAGCTTTTTATTAGCTTTTACCTTTAAAATTAAAAAAATTAATCTCTTAATTTCTTAAAAGTGTCTTTTACTAGGTAAAAAACTTAATCTAACTGACTTGACTTCTAATTTCCTCAAACAGTAGCAGTATGGGATTCGATTTCAAATTTAAAAGAGGTCATACTAATTTAAGCATTTAAAGGATTTACCTGATTTATCAGCACACATGAATTTAACTTTTAAGCCTCTGGAACTGATTTATCAAGATCATTTCTAATGTGACAGAAATTAGGGCTAGAAATAGATAATTAGACTTGTCAGAGTTCTTGACTGCAAATAACAGACCAACACTGTGATTTAAGGGAGAAAATGAACTTATAGGAAGGATTGAAGATAGCTAACAGAAACTACAGGACAGCTGGAGATCAGACTCAGAAAATAGGCAGGAACCAAGAAAGACAAAATACAGCCAAGATTTCTTCATGGAAAGAGTGGGATACTGACCCTTGCCATCGCCAGTGGCTACTGGACACCACACTGTTGGACTCTGGCTCCTTAACACTCATCACTGTGCTTATAATCTTGATTCTACCATAAGCATCATGAATTATTTTTGACGATGTCAGAGCTCCTAAGTCACTCTGTGAAGATTAATAGCCCTTGCTTGGTTAAGAAATAGGGAAATATAGCACTTTACTTTGTAAAAGACCTGAAATTTGCTTGTAGAAATGGGTGTTGTAGCAGTTGCAGCTTATGAGTTATTGTGAAGTGGTGGGAGGAGGATTATCTGAAATCAGACGGAAAGTTGTAATATCAGATATAGATTAATATGACACATGGAGTGAACTGAAGTAGCCAGTAAGTATTTGAGGGTGTATGTGTGTGTGTGTGTGTGTGTGTGTGTGTGTGAATTTTGTGTATTTCTCAATGGCTTAGTTCAGATGGGTGCGCTTTCCTACATTTGCCTCATGTTTGTTGCAGAGAGAATTGTGGGTGGGCTTCCCAGAAGGAAGTCCTGAATAAGGACCTGAGTGGGGTGTAACTTCTTGGTTATTCAAGGAAAAGTGGGACAAGGAGGAAAACATAGACATTTATGCCAAAAAAAAAAAAAAAAAATACAGGCATACTTCATTTTATTGTACTTTACTTTGTTGCATTTTGTGGATATTGCAGTTTTTACAAATTGAAGTTTTGTGGCAACCCAGTGTTGAGCAAGTTTATTGATGCTATTTTTCCAATAGCATGTGTTCATTCCACATCTCTGTGTCAAATTTTGGTAATTCTCACAATATTTCAGACTTTTTTGTTATTATGATATCTGTTATGGTGATCTGCAGTTGGTGATTTTTGATGTTACTATTATAATTTTTTGGTGGGGTGCCATGAAACACGCCCATATAAGACTGTGAACTTAATCAATAAATGTTGTGTGTGTTCTGACTGTTCCACCAACTGGCTGTTCTCCTGTATCTCTCCCTCTCTTCAGGCCTCCCTATTCCCAGATACATAATAATATTGAAATTAGGCCAATTAATAATCTTCAATGGCCTCTAAGTGTTCAGATGAAGAGTCACACATCTCTCACTTTAAATCAAAAGCTAGAAATGATTAAGCTTAGCGAGGAAGGCATGTTGAAAGCTGAGACAGGCTGAAAGCTAGGCCTCATGCACCAGTTAGCTAAGATGTGAATGCAGAAGAAAAGTCTTTGAAGGAAATTAAAAGTGCTACTCCCGTGTATGCATAAATGATAAAGTGAAACAGCCTTATTGCTGACATGGAGACAGTTTTAGTGGTCTGTATAAAAGATCAAATGAGCCACAAACCAAAGCCTTACCCAGACTAGGCCCTAACTCTGGCCAATTCTATGAAGGCTGAGAGAGGTAAGGAAGTTGCAGAAATAAAGTTTGAAGCTATCAGAGGTTGGTTCATGAGGTTTAAGGAAAAAAAAAACAAAACCTTCTCCATAACATAAAAGTGCAAGGTGGAGCAGCAAGTGCTGATGTAGAAGCTACAGCAAGTTGTCCGGAAGATCTAGCTAACATCACTGATGAAGATGGTTGCACTAAACAACAGATTTTCAATGTAGACAGAACGGACTTAAATTGGAGGAAGATACCATCTAGATGTCATCTTTCATAGCTAGAGAGAAGTCAGTGCCTGGTTTCAAAGCTTAAAAGGACAGGCCAACTCTCTTATTAGGGGCCAGTACAGCTGGTGACTAAGTTGAAACCAATGCTCCTTTGCCATTCTGAAAATCCTAGGACTCTTAAGAATCATGCTAAATCTACTCTGCCTGTACTCTGAAAAGGAACAACAAAGCCTGAATGACAGCATGTCTGTTTACAGCTTGTTTTTTTTTTTTTTTTTTTTTTTCCGTGACCGGTAAGGGGATCGCAACCCTTGGTGTGGTGTCGCTGCACCATGCTCAGCCAGTGAGCGCACCAGCCATCCCTATATAGGATCCGAACCCGCGGCGCGCTGCACTCCCAGCGCTGCACTCTCCCGAGTGAGCCACGGGGTCGGCCCTACAGCTTGGTTTACTGAATATTTTAAGCCCAGTATTGAGATCTATTGCTTAGAAAAAAAGATTACTTTAAAAATATTACTGGTCATTGACAATGCATCTAGTCACCCAAGAGCTCTGATGGAGATGTACAGGAGGTTAATGTTGTTTTCATTCCTACAACATCCATTCTGTACCCCATGGATCAAGGAGTAATTTTGACTTTCAAATAGCACTATAGGGTTGTTAGAACACCAACGTCAAGATTTAGATCCCCCATCAGCCAACCACAGCCCCCCCAAAGGCTGGCCTGTGGCTCACATGGGAGAGTGTGGTGCTGATAACAACAAGGCCATAGGTTTGGATCCCTATATAGGGATGGCTGGTTAGCTCACTTGGGAGAGCATGGTGCTGACAACACCAAGTCAAGGGTTAAGATCCCCTTACCAGTCATCTTTAAAAAAAACAAAAAGCAAAAAACAAACAACCGCCCCCCCCCAAAAAAATCAAAACCAAAACCAAAACCAAAACCAAAATAGTACTGTAGGGTAATTTGAAGTAACAACAATTTATTGTATACTTTCAATTACCTAGAAGAGAGGATTTTGAATGTTCCCAACACACAGAAATGATAAATGTTTGAGGTGATGAATATGTTGATTGACCTGATTTGATCATTGCTATCATATACATGTATTGAAATATCACATAGTAGTACCCCGTAAATATGTACAGTTATTATGTGTCAATTAAAAATTAAAAAAAATACATTTCTTGAGGCTATAGCTGCCATAGATAGTGATTCATCTGATGGATTTGGGCAAAGTAAATTGAAAACCTTCTGGAAAGGATTCACCATTCTAGGTGCCTTTTTTTTTTTTTTTTTTTTGCAGCTGGCCTGTATAGAGATCTGAACCCATGACCTTGTTGTTATAAGCCTGTGCTCTAACCAATTGAGCTAACCAGCTAGCCGTAGATACCATTAAGAGCATTTGTGATTCATGGGAGGAGGTTAAATATCAACATTAACAAAAGTTTGGAAGAAGTTGATTCCAGCCCTCATGAATGACTTTGAGGGGTTCAAGACTTCAGTGGGGGAAGTAACTTGCACATGTGGTGGAAATAGACAAGCAGAATGAAAAGAGGGGTCTGAAGATGTCACTGAATTGCTGCAATCGCATGATAAAACTTTAACATATGAGGAGTTGCTTCTTATGGCAAAGAAGAGAAACCTCTTGAGATGGAATTTATTCCTGGTGAAGATGCTATGAAAATTATTGAAATAACAACAAAAGGTTTAGAATATTACACAAACTTAGTAGATACAGCAGCAGCAGAGTTTGAGAGGATTGACTACAACTTTGAAAGAAGTTCCAGTGTTAGTAAAATGATATCAAACAGTATCACATGCTACACATAAATCTTTCATGAAAGGGACAGTCAATTGATGGGGCAAACTTCATTGTTGTCTTATTTTAGGAAATGGCCACAGCCACCCTAAACTTCAGCAACCACCACCCTGGTTAGTCAGCAATCCTCAACACTGAGGCAAGATCCTCCACCAGAAAAAAAATTAAGACTTGCTGAAGGCTAAGGTGAATTTTAGCATTTTTTTTTTTAGCAACAGAGTATTTTTAAATTAAGATATATGCATTCTGTTTTTTTTTTAGACATAATGCTATCACACACTTAATAGACTACAGTATAGTGTAAACATAATTTTTATATACACTAGGAAGCCAAAAAATTTGTGTGACTCACTTTAGTGTGATATTCGATTTACTGCAGTGGTCTGGAACCAAACCTGCAATATCTTTGAAGTATACCTGTAAAATGAACTTTAACTGGTCAAAAATGTGTGAATTTTTTTATGTGGGAATCTTTTGAAGAAATAAGGATCTAGGGCAGGACCATGGCTCACTCGGGAGAGTGTGGTGCTGACAACACCAAGTCAAGGGTTAAGATCCCCTTACCGGTGTTCTTAAAAAAAAAAAAAGAAAAAGAAATAAAAATCTAATACATTTTGAGTTTCTGGAGGGCAAATTTGATCACTCTTTTCTTTTTCTCACTATGTGGCACAGATCTAATAATAATTTCTATTGTCGAGAGCAATATACATTAGCTCTTTATGTAAATTATTCTAGGCTCTTCATATAAATTATTGATAAGCCTTACAACAAAAATGTTCAATAGTTATTCCAATTTCCAAATTTGATGAAAACTATAATCTCTAGATCTGAGAAGCTTAATGAAACCCTAAGTATAGAAACATTTATGAAGACCTACAGCTGGAAAAATGGCAGAGTAAGTACTCTAAAAGATCATGCCTCCATAAAAGCAATAAAAAAACTGGCAAAAACTTTCACAATCAACTTTTTCAGAACTCTGGAAATTAACCAGAAGCTTGTAGCAATCAGGGGAGCGCTTTATCAAGAAAAACCAGCTGATTCTCTGTACAGTTTTGTGGATTAAAAAAAAAAAAATCCTGATCTTATCCCACATTTCCCAGATTAGCAGCACCCTTGAAGATAAGATCCTGCATTCCTACTACAGGTAATACAGGGAAGAGAATGTACCTCACTTGCAAGGAATTATACTTATCTGTTTTGATCTGTTCTGGTGGCTTCCTGGAAGTGGTGCTGATCAGAATCCTGAAAGACACGGTCTCAAATGCCATAATCCCAAATGTTGAAATCCTGATCCAGATCCCTAAAGATCAAAATCCCTAGTCTAAAATCTCCAACATCTAAAATCCCTAAAATCACATTCCCGGAAGATTAAAAACCTGAATGTTGAAATCCTGAAAGCTAGATTCTGAGGATGGGATTAGTGTGTTTTCAGTTGTACACAGGATAGTTGCATTATGTTAGTTAAATCACTAGTGCATGCTTCATTTTGGCTAATGAATGTATTTTCACAACTGTCCCCATTGTTTTTTTTTTTTTTTAACAACTTCATACAATTCATTTCCCTATTCGATCTGAAAATTCTAGAACTTATCTGTCATTTATGAACTAATGACTGGAAAAACTGAAGTACTTTATAAAACGCTTATTTGAAGATTTGGTGGATTTTGCAGAAGAAAGTGGATTTTGACTGAATCTCCAAACCATAATGACAGATTTGGAATTAGGTGCAATCAAGGCTTCTAAAAGGGAATTTCAGAGTGTTACCAGTAAAGTTTGTTTGTTTTTTCCGTTCAGCCCAATGCATTTGGTGGAAAATTCAGATGAATGGATTGGCCAGGCGACATGGCAACGATGAAAACTTCAGTTTAAAAATGTCATTTGTCTGCATTAGTATTCCTACCAGCTGATGAAATTACTGGAGCTTTTAATGAATTAAAGTCATATTTTCCTGAAGAAGCCAGCGAAGTTACTGACTGGTTTGAAAATAATTATGTACAAAGTAGGATAAGAAGACACTTACGCAACAGTGTTGCTGTTCGATCACCAGTATTGTTTCTGCCAGATTTTTGGTCTGCGTATGTGGAATGGATTTTTGCCTACCCAAAACAACATAGAAGCATGGCACAGAAGATGGGAAAATTTAATTGGGAATGCTCATGTCATCGTATGTTGAATCATAGAATTTTAAAATGAGCAGCGCCACGTAGAAAATGAATGTGATCGTTTTCTTTGAGGAGAGCCATACATTAAAAGAAAATAAGCAACTAATTATTGCGATGCAAGACTTCAAAATATAGTTAGTTAATGGTTGTGAAAGTCGTCCAGTTCTTATGGACTATTTCCATGCAATTTCCTGTAATCTATCCCTATAATACACTTATTCATATGTCACATTTTTTTTTAAAGGATTTTTCTTTCTCCTTTTTTAGTTTCTTTCTCCTTTTTTAGTTTTTTTCCCAGTATCTTAAGTTTTCAGTATTATTTCTTACAATTCACTATGGTAAGTATTTTATATTTGCATTATTTCTAATACTAGAGGTATAAATTGAGTAAAGACTTTTAGAGAGTTCTAATCTGTTTTATGCATTTTTTTTTTGCGAATTCCACTCCACTAAAATACCTTATTATAACATTGTCTTTGTGCGTAAGCATTGTGTGTGTACGTAAAAATTTTGAAACTATCCCAATAAATGAAAAGATGTCCTGTTTGTACATCTGCATCGTGAACAATAAAATTTGTTGAGATCTTGGCCCTTTGGGCAACTGCATATGTGGTGGTGACCTATCACAGTTTTTGATCAATCTTGTCAAAGACTTAGATTAGCCATCTTGGTATTTTAGATGACCACAGTTATAAAGCTGGGTGCACACAATTACTAACCATGGTGATATGCATTGGTACTTTTGGCTTTTTAAGCTATTTCTTTATGAATATGGTTTTTCTTCTTATAACTGTTATACCTGTGTGACTATTGTTAGTATACCTGAATGTTTATGCTTGCAAAAATATGTATGTTTTATTGCCTATTTTATTGTGTAATGTGGCCTATGAAGTGTTCTATCATGTTTTTATATATTTCTTAAATAAATTCCCTTTAAAAAATGTGAATAAATGTCATTCAAATGATTTTTAAATTGTTTTTTTCTAAAACTACATTTTTGGGATTTTGATCTTTTGGGCTTGTGATTTTTGGGATTTTAGACTTTAGGGATTTGATCTTTTGGGATTTCAACATCAGGATTATGGTGTTCAGGATTGTGGGGTTTTTTTTTTGAGATTATGGCTCAAATCTCCCTCGAAGACTGGTTCAAAAGGCTTGCTTTTATCTCACCTAACTCAGAGCTCACCCAGTACAGAAGTGGCTACCCTGAAGCATTTGCCAAAAGCATTTACAAGCAAATGTTTTAGTTGTTGCTGTTGTATGCAGTAGGTAGCAGTTGGGGCAAACAATAGACTAAACAAAAAGCTTGGAAGGAAAGGCTGGGGAATGAGATACTTTGGGGGGATGAAGGCTTTGAAAAGTTCTGACATTTTCTTAGGAAACTATGCCACATGCATGTGTATGGCTATGCACATGCTCAGGAAAGACCTGAGTAAGCCTTAAGCCATCACTGCTGGCTGACCTTGAGGCTCTGTAGAATCAGGAATTGAATGCTAAGGCAGGGTTGTAAACTGCCTGGCTGAGTGTTAAAGGTGTATTTCAGTGTACTCAAGAGCTCTTCTGCAAAGACTAGGAGAATTTTTGGTTTCAGGTGATTAAGGAAATCTTTTCCCAGTCATTAGCTGATTACTAAATAAATGTCTTGGATTGAATTGTGTCCCTCAAAGTCCATGTATTAGAAATTTAACCCCCACTGTGACAGTGTTAAGAGTGTGGGAAAATCCTATTATGGTAATTGAAAGGTGGGGCCTTGACGATGTGGTTAGATTGTGAGGACCATGCCCAAATAAATAGATTAATCCATTTGATGATTTAATGGTGGTCATGGGTGCGGTTCTGAGGGCTTTAGAAGGTGAGTGCATGAGGATCTCTCTCTCTGCTCCACCATTCTATGATGTGAGACCCCTGCATCACTGTCACCACCAATAAGGCCTTCACCAGATATGTTCCCTGGACTTTGGACTTCCCAGCCTGTGAAACTGTAAGCAATAAATATTGTTTCTGCTGTGGATTGATTGAATTGTATCCCCAAAGATCATATATTAGAAGCTTAATTTCTACTGTAACTGTTGAGGGTGGGAAATCCTATTATGGTAATTGAAAGGTGGGGCCTTGAAGAGGTGATTAGATTATAGGACCATGCCATAGTGAATGGATTAAAAATGGTGGTCATGGGTTTGGTTATGGGGGTTAAAAGAAGAGCACATGAGAGGCTAGTTTCTCTCTGCTCTACTATTTTCTGCCATGTGAGACCCTTGCGTCACTGTTGCCACCACCAAGACCCCCACCAGATGTGTTCACTAGTCTTTTCACTTCTTAGCCTCTGAAACTGTAAGCAATAAATTTCATTATCTTACAAATTACACAGTTCCATGTATTTTGTTATAAGCAACAGAAATGGACTAATATGGTTTCTTTACCAATTACCCTGTTCCAGGTATTTTGTTATAAGCAACAGAAATGGACTAATGTAGAAAATTAGTACCAGGAGTGGGATTTCTTCTCTCTGACTTGGTAAATTCTTCTCTTCTCCAGCTGACTCACTTGTTCCTTAGATGCCAGATGTAGAGTCCTAAGCCAAAATCTTTTCCACCACAGAGTTTATTGTCACGTCATTTAAGATACTTCTTTTGCTGTTCCATTCTTTTCTGGATCTGCATGCTCTCTGGATACAGAAACTGCCCAAAGCATGGTGAAAAAGAGAAAGGGGCCAATTTTCACCTCCTGGTGATCACGGGTTCCCACGTATGGAGTAGCCAAAGGTGTACAGTCCAAGCCTTTGGGATTCATCTATGGGAAGCACAGAAGGATTTACCACAATGGTCAGGGCAATGTAGAGCCTGGAAGAACTTGGAGAAGCAGGCTAGGAAAAGTTTAGATTCTGGTGAAAGTTTAGAAGACAAGAAAAAACCAGAAAATTTATACCAAAGAAGTGGGGTGTTGCTTATTTGAAAATGTGGAAGCAGCTTTGGAACTAGGTGTTTGGCAAAGATTGTAGGAGTTTGGAAAACTCAGAAGACAAAAAGACAAGGGAAAGATTGGAACTTCTTAGAGACTGGTTAAATGGAGGTGAGCAGAATGCCGATAGAAATATGGACAGTAAAGGCCATTCTGAGAAGATCTCAGATGTAAATGAGAAGGGACATTGGAAACTGGGGCAAAGATCAGCCTTGCCATGAACTGGCAAGCAACTTGGTTGCATTCTGTTCTTGCCTCCAAATATTATGGAATGTGGAACTAAAAGATGCTGAACCAGCATATTTGGCAGAAGAAATTTCTAAGCAGCAAAGCATTCAAGAAGCTGCATGGCTACTTGCAACAGCATATGCTGAGTTATGGAAAAAAAGGCATGGTGTAAGTCTACAGTTTATAGTTAAAAGGGAAGCAGAGCAAAAAGATTTGGAAAATTTGTAGCCTGGCCATGTGATACAGAATGAGAGAGCATTTTCAGGAGAAAAACCCAATGGTATATCCCAGTGACCATTTGCTAAGGAAATAAGTACAGAAGAGATTATCAAGAGAAAAGAAAAAAGATCTTGAAGGCATTTCAGATTTCTTTGAGGCTGCCTCTTCTATCACAGCCCTGTAAGCCTAGGGAGACAGAACTCTCTTAGGGAACAGGCCTGAGGTGCACTCCATGGGCTCTCTGCTGAGGGCAACCTCGGAAAGCTGCTTCAAGCACCAGCACACTATCTGCTCCAGCTTTGGCTAAATTGGCCCCAGGTGGTCCCAGCTGGACCTACACCTTTGAAGATACAAGCTGGAAGCCTTGGCAGTGTCAATGTGGTGTTATGTACGCAGGCTCACAGAATGCCAGAGTTGTGGAGGCTTGAGAGTCTCCACCTCCATTTCAAAGGATGTATGGAAAAGCCTGGGGGCCCAGCAAGAAATCTGTTGCAGGGGTGGAGTAACCACACACAGCCTTTGTTAGAGCAATGCTGAGCAGAAATATGGGTTCAGGGTTGCAGCAGAAAACCCCCACCAGTGCCATGTCTAGTGGAGTCATGGGAACAGGACCACCATTGAGACCCCAGAATTGTGGAGCTACCACTGCACAACACAAGCCTGGAAGAGTTAAAGCATGGTCTGAGACAAGGGAAGCCATGAGAATGGAGCTGCCTGAGGACTTAGAGGCCCAACCCCTGCACCAGCATGCAGAGAATGGGGAACTTGGAGTCGAGGTATGTGATGTACCAGCTTTAAGATTTAATACCTGTTCTGCTGGGTTTTGGACTGGCTTAGGACCTGTAACCCCCTTCTATTGGCCTATTTCTCCCTTTTGGAATGGGTATGTATACCCTATGTTTGTATCACCATTGTTCTTTGGATGTAAGTAATTTGTTTTGATTTTACAGATGGTACCTTGAGACTTTGGAGATGGAATGAATTCATTTACCTGTGAGAAGAACATGAACTCTGGGGATCAGGGGTGGAATGACTTGGATTGAATTGTGTCCACCAAAGTCCATGTATTAGAAGCTTAACCCCCACTATGACAGTATTAGGAAGGCAGGAAATCCTGCTAAGGTAATTGAAAGGTGGGACCTTAAAGAGGTGATTAGATTGTGAGGACCATGCCCTACTAAATGGATTAATAAGTTGATGGTTTAATGGTGGTCATGGGCATGGTTCTGAGGGCTTTAAAAGGAGGAGTGAGGAGTTAGTTCTCTCTGTGCTCCACCATTCTGTCATGTGAGACCCCTGCATCACTGTCACCACCAACAAAGCCTTCACCAGGTGTATTCCCTGGACTTTGGACTTCCCAGCCTCTGAAACTGTAAGCAGTAAATTTTGTATTCTCACAATTTACCCAGTTCCAGGTATTTCTGTTGTAAGTGACATAAAACACTAATACACTAAGCAAATAGAACAGAGGCCACCGATTCCACACATGACAAACAACACAAACGTTACAAAATTAGGTCAGAAAAGTCACTAAACAAATAAACAAAAACTGCAACAAAGTGAAACAACAAATCTTGGAGTGGGGAGAAAAATCTGATGTCCAGAGTTGCTGTATTATAATATTTTAAATGGCCATTTATCAACAAAAAGATTATAAGGCATGCAAGGAATGTGAAAGTACAGCCCATGCACAGGTGAAAAAGCAGTAAACATAAACTGTCCCTGAGGAAGCCCAGCCATTTTACTAACTTGGGAAAGACTTTATTTTTTAATTAAAAAAAAATTTTTTTTTGACCGGTAAGGGGATCACAACCCTTGGCATGGTGTGGTCTGCACCACGCTCAGCCAATGAGTGCACCGGCCATCCCTATATAGGATCCGAACCCATGGCCATGGCTCTACCAGTGCCGCACTCTCCTGAGTGAGCCATGGGGCCGGCCCTAATTTTTAAAATTTTTTACTTTTTGTTAGTGTAAAAGGCCATTACAGCAGGTCCTAAGGCAGGTGCGCACTGGCACGGCACTGTGGTCAGCCTAACCAGCCCTGAGAACACACATCCCTCCACAGAACAACTAACACTCTTGATGCTTCCAGACTTTGGGGGTGACTGAGGGCCTAGGTTGCACCTCTACCACCAGCCAGCTCTCTCAGAAATGCCTGTGTGCACTGCACATGACCCTTTCAGTTTCTCACCTGAAGAACAAGGATGTGGGTTTTCTAGGAGACAGCTGATGACCGCTCCATGTCCAGGGCAGCCCATTGATGTTCTGGTGGGGACAGATGGTAGTGGGCTGCGGTCTTGCACATGGTCTTGCTCATCACTGCCTTGTACACATGGCTGCTTGGCCCCCTTGATGTGGCCTTGACCTGACCTGGCACTCTCTGGGCAAGCCCTAAGCTGGGTGTGAGCTGCATCCTGCCTGAGAGCTTGTAGTAGACAAAGACTTTAAATCAGCTGTTTTAAATATGTTCAAAGACTAAAGGAAACCATGTTTATATTTTTTTATTATTTTTATTAGTCTTAAAAATATAAATTTATTCCCAGTCAATGAAAGCATACAGATTTTCAGGTAATTTATTCAAATCATTTAAAAGCATCTTAATTTTTCTTAAGGACTGAAATCGGCTGTTACTTTATTTATTTGTTTACTTATTTTTTGTTGGAACATAATTGATTGTACATATCCGTGCAGTACAGAATTGAATATCAATACCTGTGTGCAATCTATGCTGCTTAAATCAGGATAATTAGTGTATTTAACATTATACAATGCAATCATTTTTTGTGGCCCTTTACCGATTCCTCCCTAACGCCTCATCCACCTCCCACTTTCCCACCTCCCGTGAACTTGGTTCTGTTCTCTCCTTTTGAAAGTTCAACATATTATTGATTGTTGTATCTTCCTTTTTTAATTTATTTGTTCTTTTTTTAGCTCCCATTTATGAGTGAGGACATGCAGTATTTCTCATTCTGTGCCTAGCTTATTTCATTTAGCAATTTTCTCTAAGTTCATCCATGTTGCTGTGAATGGCAGATTTCATTCTTTTTTATGGTGGAGTAGTATTCCATTGTGTAAATATACCACATTTAAAAAAAATTATGAATATTCATAAGATACAAAGCTAATTGTTACCCCTTGTGCCCATGGTATGAGGGCCAGATTCCTACTGGCAGCATATCCATTGCCAGAAATTACTTCTGTACTCTGTCTCCCCTACCCAATTATCCCCCAACTTCCCTCCCCCTCCCCCTCCCCCCTCCACTTTGTAGCCCTAGGAATGTTCCCTCCCTCTGTAAGACCAACACACTGCTGTGGTCTTTCCTTCCTTCTTTCTCTCTTCGCTCCCACATATGAGTGAGCACATGTGGTATTTATCCCTCTGTGCTTTGCTTATTTCACTTGACATAAGTTTCTCCAAGCTCATCTATGTTGTTGCAAGTGGGAGTATTTCATTCTTTTTTATGGCAGAGTAGTAT